>NC_133311.1:4044828-4214562 GCF_012295235.1 Primulina huaijiensis
AAAAAAAAAAAGATAAAAAAAAAACAAAAAGAAAGATGTTGAAGATCTATGTAATTTTTAAGTTATATGCTACGACCCATTTATCTCTCATAAAAGAAAAAAAAAGAGAAAGAGAGAAATTTATTGCACAAATTAAATAAATATGTGGTCAAGAAGCATAAACTTAGTCTGATTCCATGATGTAATAAAAAAAAAAGATCAGGAAAAAATATATAATAAGAACAACTAGATTTTGAATCAATGAATTTTCTATCTTTTGATTAGTTTGGCTCGTTTGTCTGTCTACATTCTGTAAAATATTTTTCTGAGCATTTATCTGTATTCCAAATCCATGAGAGAAATCGTTGCCATAAATTGAAACATTTATTAACCTGTGAGGATATGGAGTTGAGACTCTTACTAGGAATTTCTGAAGGTCGTATACATTTAACTACCTGAAATAAGCTTTGAATTGATCATCTCAAATTATTTCATAAATTATAATTATAATGATCTTGATATTACTTTGACAGTTTTCAAATTTAATTTAAACACTTAGATAGTTTTGATTACATTTCTATTTAAATTAATCAATATGTTTTGTATTGCTATTAACGCTTAAATTGCTAGGGACTAGTAATAAGCTGGTTGGGAGGTGTGATAAACATAAAAATTGTACATTAATTAAATGTTTTATAATATAAATATATAGTTTTTGTTTTATTAAATGTTTAAATATTATATGTTTTATAATAAATTGTATAAAATATAAGTTGTTGTGTAATTACAAGTTTTTACTATTTTTTACAGGTTCGATAAAACAAGAATAAACTTGGCGTTGCAAATGGGATTAAGATGATTCTTGGACCTGTAGAAAGTTGATTATAATATCTACAATATTGTTGACAAGCATGAGATAAAAATCCTCTCACAATTGGGATCAAATTAAGCAACAAATAAAGTTACCAAAGGAGTGGCAGTTTTACCATGCTCTAGTATTTTGACCATATCTCTCAAATTACTTGGTCAAATGGTTTGAAAAAAATACCACAACTAGACAACTCAATTATCCACATGTTTCTTTTTATGTGAAGAAGCAAATTCGGAGAAGAAGATTTTCAAAAGTGATGTGTAATATAATATAATATCTTGGAACACCAATGAAGACTTATGTGTAAAAAAATAATATTTTATTTGTGGTTGTCTCCCCAAATTTGGCTATAAATAGGGGTGCATTGTAATGTATTGAGATATCCCTCATTCTATGAACAAACCTTTGAGTTCATAATATTTCTCTCTATATTTTTCCTTTATTTCTTCATTTAAATACAATTAGCATGTTAATTTCATATTCAAAGTTTTACACTTTGAATAATGAATAGCTAACTTCCTAAAGTTGAGATGATAAGGTGAAACTCTTGGCATGATAATAACGTTGTTAAAAGATAAGAATCTATGTTTTATATTATTTAATCATTATTTATTGTTTATGTTATATTTATTTTTTTAAGCATTTTTATACCCTACNGTTTTGGTATATATTATATACTTATAAGATAATAATTTATAACATAATATAAATATGATTATTTAATATATTGGAACCATTTTATTAAGTGGATTCTAATATTGTTCGTTAATGTTAACTTTATTAAAATAACAAGAGTGAATCCTTTAATCTCAACTACTTAAATTAAAATTGGAACAATTAAAATTTACCCATTAAAGATTCAAACAATTAAAATTAAAAAGAAACAAAAACAAAAACAAAACAAAAAGACATTGTAGTGGACTTGTAATTACCTTAGCTTCCCTGTAGATACGATATCGGACTCACCGAATTATACTACTTGTGGACAACCTGCTCTTGGGAGTGCAACAATCAAAGTGACAACAATGATTTTAAGATATATTAAAGATAGTTTTAAGACTTTTTATTTATGTTTTGAGAGGTTTTTGAGAGATTATAGTGCGAGCTGTATTTATCAAATATATAGTTGGTTGTTTTATTTTAAAATGATGTCCAAAATATTTTATGTAATTTTTATGGTTCGGCCAATGCTAAGTGAGGTTTGGGAAAAAAAATTTCTAGTACTTTTAAGAAATATAATACCAGACGTTTCCATAGGCGTAAATGACATGAAAAGTTAGAGATATAGTTGAGAAAACATGAAAATGAAAAATATATAATAATGTATTATCTTGTTTTTTGAGACTGTTTGTCCTCTTAAAACTGATGGTCCATTTAAACTCGACATGCCCCGGGGTCACGGTAACCGGTCCAGGACCGTACTTTTTTTTATAATTATTTTTAGTAAAATTTGAAATTCATGTACAATAGAATATTTGAACACCTACCTATAACTTCTTTCCACGTCGTGATGCCACTAGGCCATGGAAAGTCATTTGGAAGGAACTATTCCCACCCTCACCACTCTCGGCCGCCTCTCTCTATTTCCCCAGCAGCCTCCATGAGTTCCAGTAGCTAGGGTGTTCGGTTTCTTCAAGGATTTTCATAAAAAACATTGTCCCGTCCCTCCGGTTTCCGTCTCTCGCCTCGCTTTTATCTTTTTTCGAGCGTTTAATCGCAAAGGCAAACCCGAGTCCATTCTTTTCGCATTGATCACATCATAATATGTGTTTTGAAATGTATTTGCATGATATATTGTGGTTATAGGGTTATGCATCGGTTTTACTCGAATTCTACACAAAAATACGCAATTTTCTTGTCACGTTTCTTGACTTGTGTTGAAGGTGCTGACATGTCTCGAGGTTTAGGTGTGATTTGATAGTAGATATGTAGGAACGTGTGTGCTGTTATTGAGGTCGATGCAAGTTTGAAGGAGAACCGATCGATTCATGTGGCTCGGTTTTGGAGAGTTGGGTAGTTCACGTGTATTCAAGGGCATGGGGTTGAAGGTCTTGGCTAGGGCAGTGCGGGAAGGTTTGGTTGTGGTCTATGAGAGGTTGGTTCGAGCTTGGTCGGGGCTGGTTGGGCGTGGTATAGAGTTTGGCTTCAAAATTCGATTTTGAGCTTTCTCCCGTGGGCAGCGTCGCGGCTCTGGCACATGGTGCCTAGGCGCTTACCAGCGCCGCAACACTACACTGCCAGCGCCTAGGCGCCAGTACTGTACATGTATTTTGCGAGATTTTGTGGATATTGCTCGTTTTGGAAGTTCCAGTAAGTTACACCGACATGTCTGTGGTTATAAATGGTTTAAGTTGAGTCCACACAGGGTTTGGTTAGGAGTCGTTGAACTATGGTTAAATTGGATCAATTCTCAGGTTAATTCGGGTTAAACGGGACTCCGTTCTAAGCCCTGAAACGAAATATAGAAGTTAATGCAGGGGTTCGGGACACGTTTATGGAAATGACTAGAAGTATGTTTAAGGAGTTTGATAAGTTTGACCGGGAGCGGGGCGAGTAGCAGTCCTGACAGCGCCCTGATCACAAAATTACATGTTTTAAATGTATATGTTATCATGAACATGAATTTTTATGGAAATACGAAAAACACATCGCATGCTTGGTTTTAAGGAAATATATGTATACGCATGAATTTTACAAGTGATTAATATGATGACATGTTTTGAAGTAGATGAGTTGGTTGTGACTAATACGAACACGAACATGTAAAGCCAAGGCTCAGTGGATGGGTAAAACTGACGCTGATGTCCCGGCCGTCGGGTATCACGGTTATACGTAGATGGATCCATCGACTAGAGCTGATACGAATGTCACAACTAATGATCTGAATTCAATTAAGTAAAAGAATAAGTATATGATGATACGATATGACATGATTTGATATGTATATGTTTACGTTTATGTTTATGCTTTTGAAGATCATGAAAGTTATTTTTCTTACAATACTTTTCACTATTGCATGATATATATATGTACTTGTTATAACGGTTCAAGTGTATTGAGTCTTTAGACTCACTAGATGTGATTGATGCAGGTGATCTTATGGTTGAGAAGACTGGAGGCGCTGAAGACTGAGTAGGCTGAGCTGAGGGTGCACGTGAAAAGCCGAGGACCTTGCATTTCTTCTGTATAATATGATTATGAGTCATGGGTGTAAACTATATTTTAAATTAAATGTCTTTGCATCTCTTTATACGTTGATGATTTTGACAAAAGTTGAGTTCCTTTAAAACAGTAGACTAGGAGATTGTTTTTATTTTAAGATTTAATTAATCGCAGTTATTTTTATTCAGTGGTTGGACGACTTTTTAAAATACATGATTGACTGCTTTTATTTCATGCATGTGTTTGGGGATTTTCGGAAAGAGCTTTTTTTAAAAAAATATTTCAGTAGAATTTTAAGCATCAGACGTTTCATTTTTAGTATTGCAAATAGATTTAGTTTTGAATATTTGTCTCACGAGTCTCTGTAACATGTTGCTAATCGTGTTCCACAAATCACAATTACACGAATACTTGAGAAATTAGTTCATTAAAAAACAGAAATATATGATTACATAATGTAATATTTTAAATAATAAATTTCTATATGTTCCGATATTTGGAGTGACCATTGACAAATTCATTCATATATGTGAGTTACTTTTGATTGGATCTAGTTCATGGTCAGTTCAAAAAAGGTTAATTGCATATCGAGTGTTCGATAAAATGCACACTGACGAAAACATTTCTCAATTGATACGTTTAACTTTGGAAGAATATGGTTTAACTTCAAATATTTTTCTTTATACTTTGATAATGCTAGTTATAACATTTTGAGTATCGAGGAACTCAAAAAAAAAATACGTGAACCATCAATTGATAGTTTATTTTTTCATATTCAATACATTTTTCATGTTTTGAATTTATGTGTGAAAAATGAATTAAGATCATTTGTAGGACCGAGCGCTTGTCGCTTTACCAAAAGCTATAGCTGGTGGTAATGATACAACTCAAATATTTTAAACCGCACAACTGCTCAAGCACCACAACAGAGACAATTATTGTACCCAACAATCTCCCTCCCAATAATTGTACTCATTGCAATCAATAAGAATCGAACCTGTTACCTTGGCTCTGGTATCAATTGTTGGACCGAGCACTTGCCGCTTTACCAAAATTTAAACCGCATAACTGTTCAGCCACCACGGTTCGATCGCTTTTTTAACAGAGACAATTATTGCACCCAATATCATTAGATGCTCACATTTAACCAATTAAGTCAGCTCTGTCTTATTTATGGACTCATCCAAATGTAATGAAGAAATTTGGCAGATTTTGTTAGGTTAATTATATGCGACCGAGGAAGTTCTCACGAGACATACCAACTCTTTGGAACTCGACATACAAATTGTTACATGATTCATTTGAATACAGAGACTTGTTATGTTCATTTTTCCACAACATGATGAAAATTCTAGATTTGATCTATTCTCGCATAAATGGAATGTTTGTAAAACAATTTGTGAAAATTTTGAGGTATTTAGTAATGGAACTGAAAAACTATCTTGAGTTTATTATCCTAACTCTCATATAGTTTTAGTAAATTTTTGTAATATAACATTAATTTTAAATGAATATATTGCTAATCAATATTTGGGTTCTTCAGTTCAAGCAAGGAAAGTTAATTAAGAAAAATATTTTTATTATATTCCTGAAGTTTTCTTAGTCGTTTTTGTTTTAGATCCTAGATACAAATTAAATGTTTTAATTGAAATGTTGACAATGTACTGTGATGTGCTAATTCCTATTAAAAATTATTCTACACCCGATCTTCTTTGACAGTAAGTCGAGTTAGAAAATATTTTTATGAAATTTATAGGGAATATAATTAATATATGGTGTACAAGAAAATGAACCGGGATCACAAAACACTAAAACTGGTACTTGTAGTAGTGTGTGACTTTTTATGAGTGGAAAAATCATTCAAATATAAATATTTAGATAGTAGTGTGAGACTTTTTATGATATTATATTATATATTTAAAAATTAATAAAATATATTTCTAAATAAAATAATAAAAATTAAAATTATTGCAACTCCTTTCAAAATTTGAAATTGTGTTATCGGTCAAATTTGATTTCAAAATTTGAAATATATTGCAAATCCACAACAAAATTGATGTCTTTTTATTTTTTGTTAATAAATTAAATTTAAATATTTTTAAACATCTTTTACTATTTTATTAAAATTAAGCATCTAAACTGAATGTTGTCTTGGTCTGCTTTACAAACTACCTATATTACCCTTTACTCACTCCACGTTCTTAGGGCACCCACCAAATCAGACTCTCTTCTTCACTCCCAAACCAAGAGCCGCAGTAGATAAAAACCTCTTCTCTTCATCTGACCTCCAGATTACCGTCTATGTTCTTTTGCAATCCGTTAGTTTCATTTATCGTGTTTTTCAACTTCTTTATTTTCATCGTCCATGGAGGATTCAAGCCGAAGAAACAGCGGTTCACTGACCCCTATCTCACCACAAAGTAATTTCTTCTTCAAAATTGTGCAGTTTGTTTACTTTACACAAGGAAATATAAGTCCTCGCTTGGTAGCATGTGTTTGGATTTTTAATTGCTACTGGAGCACTCATTGAGAAAGAAGCACGATTTTGTACAAATGTTTGACTTTGTTTTACTTCTTTTTTACTTTTACCATAATTTATTCACTGCATGTTTGTGTATCGTATTTGAAATATTCAAATTCCATTATTTGCTTATTGGAAGAGTAGGTCTTTTGTGTGACGGTCTCACAAATCTTTATCCGTGAGACATATAAAAAGTAATACGTTTTCATGGATCACTCAAATAAGAGATCTGTCTCACAAAGTACGACCCGTGAGACTGTCTCATACAAGTTGTTGCTTTATTGGAATTGAAGCATTCGAATTCCAACTAGTTCCATTTCGGTATTCAAATTCTAAAAAAATGGCAAATTTCTGTTTGTCACATAAACACAAATTCAGAGAATATACATTTCTACAATATGCCTGTAAATTGACGTCTAAAAATATTTATATAACGACCCAATACAATGGTGTTTATGGTTGAATCCAAGCAAAAATACTTGATAGTGTTGATTAGGTTTTATGCTTTTTTTTTTTTGTTTTGTTTAAAGTTTATGAAATAAACACTACCCTAAGTGCTAAATATACAATTGGAATCAAATGTGTCTTACCATTCTTACTTTTTTTTCCAAACTCCGCCACCCACTTCAACCAACCGCATTTTGTTTAATTAATAAATCATTCTGGAATTAGTATTTATTTTTAAAATTTTCTTTAAGATCTCATTTTATTATTTTAAAAAAACATAATAAAAAAAATTATGCATCCAAACTTTAATTAACTTAATGGTGAAACCATTTAATTACTGTTTCGTGTGCCTGAAAAATATATATAATCAGAAATTCTTATTGATTTGGTCATTTGATTTCATCTTAAGCCTTTCATGGCAAAGTTGGAATCTTCACAAGGATGACGTGTTGATTTTTTTGTGGTTTAATGTCCTTTTTGGTGAGTACATATATGTCCGAAGGTCATTTATTTACATGTTTTGAAGGTCGTTCACTAATGCTCGAGCTACTTTTTGAGTACTTTTTTTGCTGTTTTGAGATGATTTACCTTTTACTCTTCATTTTTCATTGTTATGTCATTAATGTTCTCCTGACTTTCAATTTACAACTATGTTACACATAGTTATATGAGATTATCAAGTGTTTTCACATCTCATATATTGATCGTTAGTTATTTCTTTTGATTATTGTTTACTCAACTTGGCGCGCTATTTATGCTGGGTTGCTTGAAATAGTAAATCGTGGTCATTGAAGATGGACAATAGTTGTATTTTTATAGTTCATGCCTCTGGTGTGCCATACAACTCTTCGATAATCAAATTTCAATAAGTGATATGTTTGTTACAGTTTGGAGCCCTTTTGACTACTGGAATCTTGGGATCTTCCGGGGTGGTTTACTTTGTTACAACTTCATTGGCAACTCAATTTGCATTACTACATGATAGAGGTCATATTTACATATTTTTTTGCATCGCGTGAGTCTTAGTTTGCATCGTTTTGGTTGCATGAAGTCTACATTTTGTTCATTTCATCTTAAGTTATTGCATATGATCACCGCTCACTGAATTGTATGAATGTGCAGGAAAACGATGGAAAAAGAGAAAATTCAACCGGAAGTGAAGCTGAGGACAGACCACTTGGCGCTGGGGTGGTAATTCTTGACCACCCCAGCTCATGCAGAAGCCAAGGAAGGAGTTGCGTAGAAGACCTCGTGCTAGGGTGGTATTTCTTAACTGCCTCAGCGCGAGAGGCTGAAGAATCGACAGTAGATCTCGTGCTAGGGCGGTAATTCTTGACCGCCCAGCGTGAGATGCATGTGAAACGACCAACACTATAGAAGACCTCGCACTGTGGCGGTCAAGAAGATGGAGGTAATTCTTGACCGCAGCGCGAATAAACAAGGAAAGTTTCCTTTTTTGCTTGTTTCCAACTTGGAAGGTGGGAGACTGCACAAAGGAACCCTAAGGGACGAAAATTAGGAGAGGATTCAACAGCCAAGGAGTTTGAAGGAGAGAAAAATGCTTGGAGAAAGTTTAGAGTTGAAGATTTCAAGATTTTCGGACAACATTCTTCGCGTTTTCGTCACGTCTAGTATTTCTAGCTTAAAACTTATTGTTTAAGTCTTGTTTTACTTATTTTGATCATGAATTCGAGTAGCTAAATTTCATTATTTGTTGGGATTTAAGGGGATCCTACCCCAAAACCGTGTTTAGTTAATTTATCTATCGAATTTTGATTTATTCTTGATTATGCTATTCTTTTCATTGTGTTGTTGAAGCGTAGCTAACTTTAATAATGATTTCATATTATGAGTGATTCCGAGAGAATAGCCCGTGATAGGAACGAGTAGTATAGTACGTGGATTTACAGTTTTCATTGAAATATGAAGTCGGATACACGTCGATAGTCATAGTCCAGTAGGTCGAAAGCTAAAGGATTTCATAGAACGGCATGCAATTCACCCTTGATAAATAATTAAAGAAATTTAATTACTTCGCTGCGTTGAATTAGTTTGGCATAGCTCGAGAGAGCATGTTCAATTGGATAGGAAATCTCGTCAAAAGCGTAGATCATTGTCGAACGAATTAAGTAAATTAGCAAGAGGTTGGTGAACCAAGATTCCCAACAAATTCATTTCCCATTGAATATTTAATCAATCATTTAGCTTATTTCTTTTATCATTTAATTTTGAATCATTTTGTTGAGATTTTATTTAATCATCGTAGTAGTAAACAATCATCAGAATTATCGTTGCTATAGGTTTAATAACTGAGAATAACAATTGCAAAATACAGTCTGTAGAGGAACGATACTTGTACTCTTGTACACTATATTATTACTTGACATCGTACACTTGCAATTATTTCGAGCTTGATTAATTTTTACCAAGAAGTTCATAGTGCAAGTTTTGCTCGATCACTACACCGTGCTTGCGTTGTTGTTAAAATACAAATTCCATAGAACAAATAATTTTGGATAGCTCTGTATATGATTGTTTAAAACACCATTGCATTGTTCAGCTTATTTTTGTTGTGAAACATTGAATATTCTACCCTGTCTCACGGAAGGAAAATTCCCATTCATGGTATTTAAATTGATGCTATGGTGAACTCTATGACTGCTCGAACCTTCGAAACAAATTCAAATTTAAGATCTGAGATAAGTCGGTTGATATATGGCTCTGCTCATTGAAGAGCAATGAGGGTCTATAGAATCATTTTACTTTTGGTGGATGATATTATGTTGGGCGGGAGAGAGTAATTAACTAAGTGCACATTCCATTGTGAAACTAACAAATTTTAATTTTTTTAATTTTTAATAATATCTGAGTTTGTAGAAGTAAGAGCAAGTGAAAGAGTGATCAACACTACCGCTCACCAAATTAATTTATGTGTTCATATCAGATTTGCATATTGCCGAGCAATCTCATTAGTAAATGCTACTTTATGTACTAATGATTTTACTTTTATCTTTCTTTGTCAATCTATATTACATTACACGGTAACACATAAATTCTTTTGGATTTTTATATGGACGTTTTGTCTATTCATTGGTGAAGCTGAAAGAGATCAAATTCGGATTTTATTATGAGTTCTTTCGTTATAAAATAGTATAATAAAATCCTCATTATTTAATTTAATCCCTATGGAATAATTATCATAATGTCATATGATATTTTTTTAAAGGATATGTAAAAAGATACTATTAGATCTTTGTATATCTTTTACTATTTATTAAAGTTGGGCATGCTAGAGTAACTAAATGGTGTCTTGGTGACCCACTTCACTCACTCCACGTTCTTTTCACAAAGATTTGATTTTTATCCCTTTCTCTTTTTAGTAGTGTTTTTATTCCTTATGAGTGTTTTCCAATTTTTTTATTTATCGTTTGAATTCTAGAATCTCGAAAATATGACGCACATTTTGAATGTTAGTTTCGGTTTTTCCCTTATGACTGTTTTCAAATTTTTAATTCTACTTCAAGGTTTGATATTTTATCCAATTCTTTATTCTCTCAGGTTTTTTTCATATTCAATATTCGGTGTTCTTAGATTCACTTGTGACAAACTCTGTCAATTTACTCTCATCCAATTAGGTGCATTTCACGACGCTCACAACTTGGATCGATCTTCAACCACGCCTCAAAACCATCAAAATTTACAAGGTTTTGTTTCCCTTTCTCTATTTTGTTATGGTTTTTTTCCCATTATGATTGTTTTTCAATTTTCTTTATTTATTGTTTAAGTATATCTAACTATCAATTGTGAAAACACACCTTTGATAATAATGAAAACAATAAGTGGAAAATGTTTGTACTGAAGGTATCTATTACTTTCTTCAGCTCAGCTTTGCATGGATCGAAGTATTTAGCTTCAAACATAAGACTATCTCATTTACTACATTTATGCCTCTTGATTTTCATGTTGTAGAATTCAAGAAGATTAAAAAAACAATTAAATGAAAAGCGCCTAATATTTTAAAAATGGGAAAAAGTACACCCAAAATTCTTTTATTCAAGTATATTTTTAACAAGAAACTTTGATCGTGCTTGCAAAATATTTTGTTCACTTCCTTGACATGCATCTTCTCTTTTATCTTCCATAAGAATTGATTAGTAACTTCAAAATATAATATTTTCACCAAGCTTCGATGAACAAAAAGTTCAATTTCTAAGCAATTTATGATGCATTTAAACTATCTACCTCTTTCCGTTTCTCGGAGCGTTCAACGTGAACTAGAACTCGAGACCATTTTCTAATATTTGGACTCGAATTTTGGACCATTTTTCATGATTCTGCATTGCATATGTCTTTTACATCTTTATTTCAGTATGTTAGGTTATGTTTTAGGTTGAGTTTGATGGAATGAGAATATATTTCTCTTGCAAAAATCTAAATATTGAAAAATGGAAGCCACGAGTTCGGGAGAAAATAGACCAGACAACAATGTCAATAACATGTTTTCTATGCAGAATGACGTTGCAAATCAACAACAAAGGTCTCTGCAGGTATGCTATTTTTTTTCATTCCATATTTGAAGTAAACATTTTAGTATTATATTATGGAAAATTAAAAAAAAATTATATAAGTATTTCTATTTTAAGAATCAGTTTCATTCATGATCAATCAACATAATAATACAATAGCATTAATATATATATAATTTTTTTTATATCTTTCATATTTAGACAAAAACGATGATATAGGAAAAATATAGCCTCAATTAGTTGACGACAATGCCATGTACGTACATGCAAAAATAATCATTTCAATTTTTCGGAAATGTATTCCACCATTATTTTCTCATTTTCATAATTACATTAACTATTGGTCTATAATTCTATGTAGGACATGACAAATTCTAACTCCAGCTCTTACATAATCGAAAGGCGACAAATGCTAATGCATAACGAATGTGAAAGAATACATTCTATGAACCAACGACGACGACAATCTTTCCTTGCTCGACATCGATCAAATTACCAAATTAGAATAATGAATTTTACTTCCTCCATTTCTACTTCAAACCAGTATTGTATAATACGTAGTTCAAATAATATTTACATGGTCTATAAGTCATACTTTTATTGTGTGCTAGATGCACAACACACTTACAATATGCATATATTGTTGAACGGATCAACAAATAAATTGGAGATTTGCCCAACGTACCAGACGACGATCAATGAATGAGGATGCAAGGAACATGAAATTGGCTCGCCATCGTGCAAATTATCGAAGGAGACAAGATAACGAGAGATCATCAATTCCAGATGAGTCTAATCTTGGTAATAGTGTGTTGGAACTTTTCAAGTTCGCAGTCTTTGCTTAATTTTGATGTTAACAAAACTTGTTATTTTGTTTCTAATAACCTACCTTAGTGCGCAGATAGCTGAAACTGAAATGATCAGTTTACGAGCCAAAACTGAAGCGATCGAGATGCTTACTGAAATCGCTAACTGATCGCACGAACTGACCAGCTAAACTGATGAATCGTAAGAGCAGTTCAACTGATAAAGAGTCCAGCTGACCAGTTTAACTGAATCAGTAAAATCAGTTAAGCTGAAGAGCCAAATGATTTCACCTCACCGCAACAAGACCAGTTCAGAACTTCAGTTAGGTGCAGACCAGTTGCGGCATTCAACAAGCTTACTTAATAGATTACAGGTGTGCGCAAAGGTACAAAAGCAACTGTACTATCACAGTACAATTATGAACGTTGCATCAGAAGCTTAAAGCCAAAAGTTCTGGAATGGATTCCAAAGAACAAATTCAAAATGCAACAGATACAATAATTGAGTCTCACTGTACGATCAATCTTCGCGTCTATAAATAGAAGATCAGTGAAGACTCAGGAAGGATGATATACACAGTGTGGTTAAAAGAGAGAACACAAGAAAAGAAGAGAGGGCACGCATATTGCATATCTGCTTTGAATAAGTAATCAGCCCAGTTGTGAGGGAACACTTCAAAGTTATATTAGCTTAGATTAGAAGCTTATTTCCCTAAGTGTGTGAGAACACTTTCGGGGAGTGTTCATTATTCAGTTCTCATACACACGCACACACCACCATCCAAATTACAGTCTTGCACAAAGACAATAAGCTTGTGTATGTAGTCTTTGACACATAGACGTTAAAGAAGTGTTGGCTGGAAGGTGCTGCCTTCAGTCTAGACTAGTAGTTCAGTTAGGCAGTGGGTAAGTCCTAAGCTGTGTAGGATTTGTACAAGGTGTTGTATAAATCTAAGTCTTCTAGTGTATCCTACCCGTGGAGGTAGAAGGGGTGACGTAAGAGCAGTTGAGTCTCTGAACATCCATAAACATATCCTGTGTCTTTTAACTGTTTAACTGCTTGTTTTGTTATTAATTGATTTGATCAGTCAAGTTGATATCAGTTCAGTTCTGTCAATAACTGAACTGATATAAGCTCTAACTGATTTTCCCGTAAATTCAGTTCTTTAGTTGCACAGTATATAAAACATATCAGTTTTCTTAAAGAATGATTATTTCAAGTGTTTTCCGCTTGGTTTAATACCAACCTTGATCTAATTCATCGATGTATACATTCTTAGAACACGAGCTATTGCAGCTCATTGATTTATTGTGTTGAAAGCACCCTTAAGGTGCCGAGCACACGATCCGTCATAGTGATTTTGTTGCACCAACTACAATGATTCAAGAATCAAGTCAAAACATCGGTGAAAATCGTAAGTATCTTCTACAATATTTGGAATTATATCAACAATGTAATGTTAAACAATACTGTCTTAGCAAAACAATCATATATTTAATTTGATGTATTGTACAAAACATCCTAAATAGTTATCATTCTCAAATACTACTACTAAGTTAAAAAGGCTCCACATCTATTTTTCATGACAGTTGTTGATGTGACTACAATGCGACAAATATATCGCTCAGAGACAATATTTTTTCATACTTTGACATGAAATTTCAAGCGTGGAAGTACTAGCACACATCTACCATCGCAAATTCTGTTCATCAAGGTATTCTATCATATCCAAATAAATAGTCGATGTAATATATATGTTTCGCACCTTTATCCATTATCAATGGGTTTAAATAAAAATAAATAATTGAATCAAAATATGTTGGATTAATTAGTATTAATTTGCTAAATAATTGTTTCACTAAATTTTTCTATTTTTGATACACATGTGTATTTTTTTTTGGTTAAAAAAACTTTATATTGCGTCTGTCATCGATTTCCTCTCTCAAGTTCTACATTTAATATTTAATGACTTCGATGAGAGTCCATCAACCATGTGATTGATTTTTATTTTTTATTTTAATTTTCAAAATTTTATGCAAAAATATTTAATAATTTAAAAGTTTCATAAGTTGATTTAAAAATTCACTAGGAAGCATCCTACATGAAATATATTTAAACATGAAAAATATAATTTGAACACATTGTACATTTTTTAATGTCTTATTTTCATGTTTTCGTACACAAATTTTCATTTATTTAAAATAAGTATTCTCAATTTTTAAAAATTCATATAAATAAGAAAAATATTATTTTAAATTATGGCATATTTTTTAACCGTAATATATGAAATATATGACTTTTTCATTAGCGCTTATAAGCATTTTACAATTTCAATTAAGAAATAGTAGAGAAAAAAAATATTTTGGAATTTTTACATGATACAATATATATCGTCAAATATTTTGAAAATATGTTATTTTTAAAGACAAAGTTCACGAATATGTTAAAATAATAAATTTCCACTATAATTTATTTGTTCACTCTTCCAGCAACAACTTTTTTTAAAATTGTTAGTTTGAAGATTAATTTGAAATTTTTTGCAGAAATTAACTTCAATGAAAACAATGTCATTACAAACATACAACGATATCCACGTCCACGTTGATATCATAACATAGCAAGAAATTTCGGTGAAAGTGAGATAAATTATCGGTGGCAATTGTCTGACCCAAGAATTTGTATACATTGCCAAGCTCTTCTGTTTCATGGTTAAACATCACAATTCTGCTGTAGAAATAGAAATACAAATTTGGATCATATCCCTTCTCCCATTGAATTACAAGAGTTGTATGCTGCGGATAACGAGGAAGGCAGACATTTTCGACAGTTCATAAGGGCATACAATCATGTTTTCTCTTTTACATCAATGGAAGTCAACATAGATGAGTCCTTAGCAACCGGTACACATGGAATTTACACATTTCGTGCCCAGGGATCAATATATCACTGGATTGGAAGTCTTCTACCAACTGAGAATTGTTGGCCAAGGTACATGCAGATGTGGATTGTAGACACAGATTATGATATAGACAATAAATTTCATTAAATTCCAGAACTAAGACTAGAATTGCTGCTTAATATACAAAACATTCTTAATCAACACAATCCATTTGTGCACGTGTTTCGACAAATTGGCAAATGTCAAGACATACCTAACTGTAGGCTCATCATTAGGCAAAAAAAACCTAATGAACATCAATATAGTTTACCAACAACATCTCAAGTTGCAGCCGTCATTTTTTACAACAAATGTCAAGAAACTTTGAGCATTTGAGATATTACTATACAAGGAATCGGTGGAAATCTTATCAGCATTCAAGATATAGTTGGCTACTATGATCATTTGCAATACCCTCTCCTTCTGAATATGGTACATATGGTTGGAACATAAATAGCCGAAATATCAATGGTAACCGATTAACATGCTTAAATTACTACGCGTATATGCTACAGGTTAGTAAAAAAACATTGTACTTTATGCTTTATCTTTTTAATTAAAAAATTTTAAACTTAAATTTACACATATACTCATATAATGTAATTTATCTTCTTAATCAGATACGAGAAAATTCATCGTCTTTGGTACTTAGAGGAGGTCGTCTACTTCAACAATATGAAGTTGACAATTACGTAAAGATTGAAACACAAAGACTACGATGGATACATTCAAATCGACGTGATATACGTTCAGAACTTTACCAAGGATTGCAAGATTGTTTACATTGAGATGAAAATAATGCAGGTACGATAACTTAATGATTTGAATATTATTTTTCACAACATATATTACAATTCACATCTTACACATATCTATCAAATACATTATACAAGACATGTTGGTATCAGAATCGTTTTGCCATCATCTTTTGGTAGAAGCCCACGTGATATGTACCAACGGTATCAAGATGCCATGACTTTGGTACAAACATATGAAAAACCAGATATAATGCTTATAATGACATGTAATCCGAATTGGAATGAGATAAAAGATAAACTACTTTCTGGGCAATCACCTCAAGACCGTCCAGATTTGATTACAAGGATCGGTCAAAATTTGAGGAGTTTAAGTAAGACATTGTGGAGAGCGGGGTTTTAGGTAAGGTTCGCTCTTATTCGTACGTCATTGAGTATCAGAAAAGAGGGCTTCCTCATGTTCATATGTTGGTCATATTTGAAAATAATGACAAGTTGTGTACTCCCGATCACTTTGACTCAATTGTTCGTGCTGAAATACCTTTAAAAACAGAAGAACCCAATCTACACAAAGCAGTTGTCCACCATATAATACATGGGCCTTGTGGATCAATCAATCCTAATTGTCCATGCATGGTAAATGGTAAATGTAATAAGAACTTTCCAAAGCCATTTGTGGAATACACATCTTGAGGAAATGATTCATACCCTCTTATCGAAGACGTGAAGATGGCCAAGTATCAATTCCCAACAATGACGACGTTTTTATTGATAATGGTTGGGTTATTCCGTACAATCCATGGCTTTTATTAAAATATGATTATCATATTAATTTTGAAGTATGTGGAGGGATTAAATGTGTCAAGTACATATACAAGTATATCCATAAAGATCTTGATCGAGTCGCACTAGAGTTACGAAATGGGCAAAATTGTGATGAAATCCAACAGTACATGGATTGAAGGTGGATTTGTGCACCTGAAGTATTTTGGCGAATTTTCTCATTTGAGTTCAGTAGGATGTATCCTTCAGTCATTAGGTTACAACTACATACACCAAACCAACATTTGATTTATTTTGACCCCCAACAACACGTAAGTGATCTACTTGCAAATGATGACAACTCGAAGACTATGCTTACAGAAATTGTCAAAATAAATTGTGATCCTGAATTGACTGGAAAGTATTTATATCGAAAATTTCCACAATATTACACATGGATAAAATCTAGAAAAAAAATGGATTCGTTGAAGAAGCAACAATAAAGTGGTTGGAAGAGTATATGCTGTGTCGCCATATGAAGGTGAGAGGTTTTATTTTCATATCCTTTTGAATCATGTTAGGGGCCCAACATCTTTTGAAGATCTGATGACTGTGAATGGGGTAACATATTCAACATTTAAGGAGTCTGCTCAAATGAGAGGACTTCTCCAACATGATGATTATGTAAAACAATGTCTGCAAGAAGCACGTTCCGATAGAATTTCATCTTCATTGAGAAGGTTATTTGTATCCATACTGGTGTTCTGTCAACCAACAATAGTTCGAGAACTCTGGGATGAGTTCCATCCTTGCATGTGTGAAGATTATGGTAGAGAAATTTCATCAAGTAACTTAATCATCAATAAGTTATTGCTTGAGATACGAAAATTGTTGCATCAGTACAAAAAAAACTTGATGATTTTGATTCGCCATCAATAAGTGTTGAGTTTTTGACACCATCATAGTAAGTATTACGCACAATCAATCAAAACTATTCTTCATTGATGGTCCTGGAGGTATTGGTAAGATTTTTTTATACTGCTCATTGTTGGCACATTTAAGAAACATGGGTAAAATTATAATTTGCTGTAGCAACATTTGGAATAGTTGCGACATTGTTGCCATGTGGAAGAACTGCACATTCATGTTTTCAAATTCCACTTAGGCCAACCGCATCAATACTTTGCAAAATTAAAAAACAGACAGAACTTGTAGATATGATAAGGCGTGCATCAACTATATTATGGGATGAGGATCCAATGGCAAATCATTTTGCTTTTGAATCCGTCAGTAAGAGTATCCAATATATTATGGAAAATCAAATAGCATTTGGAGGGAAGACAATGGTTTTTGGTGGCGATTTTCGACAAGTGTTACCGATTGTTAAATGAGGGTCAAAGGCAAAACAAATTGCTGCAAGTATTTCGAGGTCAACATTCTGGCATTGCGTAAAGATAATATACTTTTAACAAAATATGATATATGCTCAAGATATTGAGTTCTCGCAACTTCTCTTGCGCATAGGTGATGGATTGCAACACGCTGTGAATCATGATTTCATAAAATTACGAGATTCAATTATCATACTATGGGAAGGTGAACAATCAATTCAGATGTTGATTGATTCTATTTTTCCTAATATGATAAATCATATTAATGATGAGAACTATATGGTTGATAGAGCCATCATCACACTAAAAAATGTTGATGTAGACAATATTAATCAAATGCTCATTCTCAAGTTTCCTGGAGAGGAAAAAGAGTATACCTCTTAGGATGTGTAGAAGACGACAATCACAACTTTTTCAAGAAGAATTTTTGAATTCTCTTAGTCCAAATGGTTTGCCACCACATAAAATCATATTGAAAGTAGGAATTCCTATCATGGTCTTGAGAAATGTTGGGCCTGAACTTGGTTTATGCAATGGAACAAGATTAATATGCGCAGTCTTGGTAGAAATTTATAAATGTTGATATCATAACAAGTCCTCACAAAGGTACCATATTATTTCTACATAGAACGCCATTGAAAAGTGAAGACAATTCTAGATTACCATTTGAGTTGACACGTCTACAGTTTTCCATAAGACTTAGTTTTTCTTGGACAATAAACAAAGCACAAGGTCAAACAATCTCAAATATTGGCATATTTTTGCGTAACCATGTGTTCAGCCACGGTCAGCTATATGTGGTACTTTCAAGAGGAGTCTCAAAAATTCTATAAAAATTTTGGTAAAAGACGGGAATTTAAAGCTTCAATCTGGTGTATTAACAAGAAACGTGGTTTTCAAAGACGTATTGCTACCTGACAGAGAATGATATAAGTGTAAGTAGGTCAAACTCTCTTTATTGTAAATTTTTTAAAAAATACATTATGTACAAATAGTTACAATAATCGTTAAATATATGTTACATGTTTCAACATTATAATTCGGGGAATGCTAATAAATTCAATTATCTGTGTTCAACCACAGTCAGCTATATGTGGCACCCTGTATTATGTCCATGTTTTTATCTCTGCCCATGTTTCTCTATTTCTCATCCTCTATCTTATCACGTCTCCCGAATAATCATTTTTGGCATGGGTATCACACTTTTTATATTTATTGAATCAACTTTAAACATTACTTGATTAGTGTCTAATGGATAAACACATTATTTATGATTTTTGGTTTGTTGGTTTAAGTTTAATTTTTTTGCTGGTTATGAATTTCCTTTGTGCTTTTTTCTCAAAAGCTGAAGAATACTGTTGCAAATAAAGTATTTGTAGAAATGGCATACTCAATTCAATGGATCAGATCTACTCGCCCCCATCTTCATCTGGTTGGTTTTTAACATCGAACAAGTTTATGGTCTATGATTCATTATGTTGTTTTATTTTAGTGATCATATCAAATTCGTTTGTTCGTTTTGATCTTGCAGGTGATAATGTATTTATTATGAGTTTCAAGGTCTTACGATCTAATCTAGCATATATTCTCAACAGAGTCACTAATTATTATATTAGAGTTTCTTAGACATTTTTTATTATAATCTTTACAGACAAATTTACATTTTGGTTGGTAGATTTTAAACTCACACGTTTCAAGATCTAGCAGAGTTCCGATCTCAAAATCTTAACTTTTAGCTGGCACGTCTGCATCTTTACTGTTCTGGAAAATAATTTTTGGACATTTTTTTGACTATTTGTTTACTTCTTTGACATTGAAGTTTATCATTATTTCAAATGATATGATATTAAAACTGCAAAAAATATTATTTTTATGATCAAAATTTATATCATGTAAGGTAAATAATTGAGTTTGGTATATTTATTTAAGCTCTGGAATCTATTACCTTTCATTATTTAAGTACAAAATAATTTAGTGTCATGATGTTGTAATATAATGAATGTTTAATATATTAGCATCATATATTCATGACACACGCAACGCGTGTGCTTCGATGACTAGTGTTAATGATGAGAACTATATGGTTGATAGAGTAATCATCACGCCAAAAAATATTGATGTAAATAATATTAATGAAATGTTCATTCTCAAGTTTTCGGGAAAGGAAAAATAGTATTCCTCTTTGGACACACAGAAGACGGTCCAAGCGATTTGTCACCAAATATAATAATAACGTAAACATGAACCCCATTTTCCACTAAAAAGATTGAATACTGTATCGTCCTTGAATTTTTCCTCCTGGTGGCTTGCAACTGATTCGATGCCATTCAGAAGTATCTGCGTTTCCGTGTCAAAATCCAATCACAACCCTTTCTTCCTTTCCCAAATCTTTACGAACCTTCTCACCGTTTGGCAATCTAATCAAGCATCTTCCTCCAATTTTGAAAACCTAAAGCTGGGATTTCAGAGAACTATTTCAGTGAATTTACAAACCTTCGTTTCAGGAAGCACCACGAATTCCACTATGGATGACCCTAGGAGACCTCCGCTCGTCCCCATACCACACCCTGATACTGTTGATCGGGCCGAAGTTTTTCGGGCCCTCGAAGCCTCTTTAGGCGCAACATTTAGCTCTCAGCCCACGGTTCCAAATCCTAACCCTCTGATCATTGTAATTAGTGGTCCTAGCGGTGTTGGAAAAGATGCCGTGATTAAAAGATTAAGGGAAGTTAGAGAAGATTTGCATTTTGTAGTTACTGCGACTAGCCGGGCTCAAAGGCCCGGAGAAGTTGATGGAAAAGATTACTTCTTTTTGAGTAAAGAGGATTTTATTTCGATGATAAACAAGGACGAGCTTCTGGAGTATGCATTAGTGTATGGTGATTATAAGGGGATACCAAAGCAGCAGATCAGAGAGTACATGGCCAAAAGGCGTGACATTGTGTTGAGAGTGGATATACATGGTGCTGCAACACTGAGGACGATTTTGAGAGATGGCGCCGTATTTGTGTTCTTGGTGGCGGAGAGCGAGGAGGCTTTGGTGAAAAGATTGATCGATCGGAGAACTGAGTCCGCAGAAGCTCTTTTGATGAGGGTTGCGTCGGCTAGGGAAGAGCTGAGGCATTTGAAGGAGTTTGATTATGTGGTTGTGAACAAGGAAGGCGAGTTGGAAAGCTCGGTGAACTTGGTGGAGTCGATCATTGATGCCGAGAAGGCTAAAGTGCACCAAAGGAGAGCGGTCATTTAGAGGGAGGTTATGCTGTTTTATTTGTTTTTGGTAGGTTAGTTCAAGTTAAACTTTTTGGGTACAGTTGCTTAATCTAACTTTGACATGCTATATTGTTGTTGACTCTTTGTTGTCAATCGATAATTGTGCCATTTAGATTTTGGAGCAATGATTTGATAATCTCTGTTTTAGTCCATCTGTAAATGTTTCACTGTTTAAGGTTGGCATATATGTGGGAAGGATAGACCAGAAAAATCAACAGGGGGATACATAATATATCGAGGGGAAGAAACTTACTAGTTTAGATAGTTTATACTTGCAATTTAAATATCTTTTTTGTCGTGCAAATTTACCGCCACCAGTTTACTCTATTTGTGGATCCACCACTGTATTACTACAGTTAAGCACTTGGCAGAAAGAAATGTTACAATATATAATCACAACTTAAATAAATTCAGAAGTCATCTTCCTGATCATATCAGAGATGGACCGTTTACCGCAATGCCGTCAAATGCACAAAATGGATACTGAGAAGCAGCCATACACAGTACTATCTTGCGGAGTTCTAGCATACAAATACAGTATTTTGTGTTATGGACCTGTTATTGATGGGCCTAGATCCAAATAGCCCAAGAGTGTTAGAAGAGTCTAGAAAGAGGGCGATAAATGAATATGTGAGGAAAGAGAGTTAATATTCTTTTCGGTTATTTGTTTTTTGTTGAGTATTGTTACTAGCTTGGGCTAGGGACTTGCATAGTGCTAGGGTTTGTGTACAGAGTTAATCTCTGGGATACTTTCTAGTGTATTTGCATATTGTTTTCAGTTTATAAATATGTGGTTGCAACATTTTGTCTCCTTGTATTTCATGAAAATACCATGTCAACTGATTGTGGGAGCTCTACCAAATCAGAACACAACGGATAAAGATCTGTTTGTGGAAAAAATGTACTATGACTGGAATATATAATCTTTCTTGCTCGTGCAATTCCTGCAAAAGAATAAATCATTTATGGTTCCGACAAATCATACTCCTCCACAATCCTGTTGCCAGTTGCATCATGTTCATCCTTTACTTATACTCCTCTATCGAACATGATTGATTAACAGGCCGTCAAAGATACTGTTTATTGGCTTTTTCTTGACTTTTACAGTGACCATGGTATGAGTACCCATGTCGAGTCATATGTATCCTCTCTGCCCAATGATTTTATAACTATTAGATGCTGTCCACCTGCTTCTTGTCTCATGTGGATCCAGAGAAGGGTCATTGTTTGTGGATTTTTACGGCATCTAAGGTGTTGTTGAACCATCAACTTCGGTCAGCATAGGCTAAACTGCAGCTATATATATGCTAAAGTCCCTTTGGAAGAACATGTTTCTTGAATCTTGCTTCTGAAAATGCAGTACATTTGGTAGGAGATTTAAGTACAGGAAGCGGCGATCGAAGTGCTAGTTTATCCTCTTGTTCATTCTTTGGCACCGGTGCTGGGTGAGGTTGAGGGAGATCACTGCTAAATGCCAATTACGGATTTCTGGACAATGATAAACATGACATGGGGGTGTCTTGTCTCCAAGTCCTTTTAACGACTCGAGCGCACAAAAAACATCAGCAAATAATATATCGTTTTAAGATTGAGAACGTGAAATATCTTAGGATATTCATCGCGTAATAAAATATAGGAACAAGAACTAGAAATTTAACCGTGTAGCTAAATATCAAGTATTTTTAGGGGCCAAATTTGAATATTAAAAATAAATTTAGACATCGATTATTTTTGTCACCCTTTCCATTATATGATTCCAGGTTGATTTCCTACGTAAAGTATATTTGTCACTGGGACATATTCCAGTTAACGTAATATTGTACATAAACTCTTCATATTATGCCTTTTTGTAATATTTTAACTTAGAAAGCATGAATACAATATTCTTTATTCTTTTCCTCTAAATGAGGAAAACCTAATACAAATCCAAAAAATCCCAGCCATTTCTTTGTTAATACTTCAAAGAAACACCGTTTTCTAACAAAGAATTGGAACCTTTTTTCCGGTTATATATACTTCTTTCTTGAATTAAAGAAGGATTCAGAGAGAGATAATTAAATAAAAACTCACTAGCTATGGCTTCCGGTGCAGGAAAATCAGCAGCATTTGCTCTTTTAATACTTAATGTTGTCCTCTATTTCATTGTCATTGCTATTGCAGCATGGGCAGTAAATCATGGAATCGAACGATCCCGTGAAACAGGTATTGTTTTATCTTTAATTATTTTTTCCCATCACACATCTCACATAACTCGAACTCGTAAACCAGGGAGTTTGTTGGCTGTGATATATCAGCTTAATATGTTAAAGATATGTTTCTATCTGCAGCATCTCATCTTTCGCCTCCAGCTCGGCTTTTCCCGATATATTACCCGTTTGGAAACATGGCCACTGGTTTTGTAATCTTATTTTCACTTATAGCTGGGGTCGTGGGATTCACCACATCCATTACTGGCATAAATAATGTGATTCAATGGAATGCTCCAAGTTTACAAGCAGCTTCTGCATCTTCTCTTGTAACCTGGCTAATCACTTTGCTTGCAATGGGGTATGGAAATTATTACTTCTGTTTTCACTTTTAGACATTTATGTGAAGTTACATATACATNTTGATGTAGGGTGGACAGAATCCAACTTGGTAAGCCAGGCATCAGTTTAATACTTCAATTCAAACAAATACCCATCTTATTATAAAACATATAAAAGAATGTGACATCGAATTCTTGCTTGTTATTTTTCAACACAGAGGACTTTAGAGACAATGCTAATACTGGTAAGTGGAACTCAGCTTTTCTGCACTGCTGCCATCTATATAGGGGTCGAAGATGTAGCTGCACGAACCACGGGTTTCATGTAACTATATCTACAGATCGGATCAGGGTTCGTGGTTCATCGATGGTGGGTCCTTGTTTTGGAAAGGGCTGTTGTGTAGTAGAGGAAAAACAAAATTTGATCAGAATGAGCACAAATCTTTAAATCTCCAGAGTCTATAATGTCAGTTTAGTGTTGTTTATTTTGCAAATTGTGATCAATTTAATTGACTATAATACTCGACAGGAAGTTTCAATATTGATTCTCACAAGTTCCAAATCTTTTAACGGCCGGTGAAAACACAAATATTATTTTCAGATAGAGCAAAATGGATTAAATCCCAGATCTAAATCCCGTTAACATGCTATCAATCAACACTTAACGTACTGGTATAAACTTCTTTCAAAACATGGATTCGAATCCATATAAAAACAAGTAAAATCCAGCTCGCACACACCCCAACGTCGTTATAAAAGAAAATGGCAAATTCACACAAGTATATGATAATAAATTATTAAATATATCGAATCATATATTATTAAGTAGTTGGGGGAGACTTGTAAATTATTTATCCCAAGTTCTCCTATAGTTATATCATACCACGTAAGTCCACATTCTTCCGCCCCATAGGGCCAGATTCCATGGCCACTGATGATATTCGGGTTAATCGGGTGTGAAATACGTGAGCAATCCATCGGATGATGATTAAAGTTTTTAGGGAAAATGAGTAAGGAAGAAGATATCTGTGATGAAGATATTTCTCTGTGAGATGACTTCTGCAACTATGACCTGCGAACAAGAGAATGAACTCGTGAATGGGCGTCGGAGGGGTGTCCGGCGTGGTCACTCCGATGTTTAAGTCAGCAGGTTGAAGATGAAGAATACGGGCAATATATGTTAAAATATATGTGAGTGTTTGCATATGCAAAATTCCAGAATCCGTGAATGAGATGTATATCTGCTATTTATAGGAGGAAATCCCATGATTACCTTGTTTTCAGTGTCCGCTTGCTAAGTATGGTAAGACGGCTGCCCATACCCTACTTCTGAAAAGTTATTTTGACACGCCAACCCCTATGGTCCTGACAATAATGATTGCCAAGCATAAGGTAGCCCATACTGATATACTCGAGTGAGGTACACTTCTCGAGGTAGCCCGGGTAGAAAGTTCCCGGGAGCTTGCATGAGAGCCCGGGCGTCTGGTAACCCGGGTAAAAGATGTCTCGGGCATTCACCTGCCAGGCTGTTGAAGAAATCATCCTGCACATAGACTCTGATTTGAGCTATCCATTTAATATCCCGGGTCATCCATTACCCGGGCTCTTATGGGGGTATCACCACCCATCCCTTAAATAATCGGACTAGAGTCTTACTCGCTGTCCCGATCAATTATGCTTGGACTTTAATAGAAAGACAACCAGTTCCAGATTAACGCATCGGGGGCTTCATATATCCCAAAGATGGGATGAGGTGCCGGGACCTCAAGTCTCCAAGGCTTTAAAAAAGATGTCGGGGCCTCATGTCTCCCGGTTTTTGAATATTCTTGTCGTTTAGTATTCTCGGTCAATAGGGCTGATGTCATGCAGACGTGTGCCCTAGAATTTAAACGGTTGAAAACATTTCGTATTCCGAGAATCAGATCAGTCTGACACGCTTCGATTTCCGCGCTTGTCTTTTCATCTTCCCGTGTAATTTCCAAGGTGTATCCTAGCCATCCGATCCACCTTTAGATCAACGGTTGAGATCATATACCCCTTCCTATATAAAACAATGAACACTCTTCATTTGTCACTTTTACAACTTCGAAATTTCTCCCCCACTCTCGCGTAGCTTTCCGACGTTCAGCACTCCTCCCTCCGATCACCTCTGATCAACAACGTTTCGCTCCACGCTCTTTGTAAGTTCTTCTTTTCATTCCTTCTAAAAATGTCGAATTCCACCTCTTCAACTTCCGGAGCAAATGTGCGAGGCTCATCTGGTTATGAGTCTAATGCGATGCGCTTCGATTCATCTCCTTCTTCCCCGAAACGCTCTTCTACCCAATTTTCTTCAAAACCCCAAACCAAAAAAATCAAAACCATCTTCTTCTGACCCTTCCCAAGCTCTGAAAAAGGGTAAGGGCAAATCTCGGGCATCTTCTTCTCAATCTGAGGCCCCGGGAGCTCCTTGGTTCGCCTCAATGAACAACACTTTGCAAAAGTGGCGGATGAGGAGCTTAGGACTCTCAGCTCCATTCCTTCTTCCTTTCCTATTTTGATTCCCGGTCCCTCTAATAGGGACGATAACCTTCCTCTTGGCTTTACTACTTTCTTCCGGGACCAGGTCAGAAATGGTCTCCAGTTTCCCATCCCCTCTTTCTTTATTGAGGTCGCCAAGTTCTTTGGTGTACCTATTAACCAACTTCATCCCAACTCCTTTCGGATTATGGCCTCAGTCTACGTCTTTTTCCGCATGAATAACCTTCTTATCAACCCTCTCGTTCTCCATTATTTTTTTGTTTGTTGGCTGGGAGACAGTGCATTTTTCCTGTCTACCCGGCTAAAGTCCTGATTCCTTGATGATATTCCTTCTTCCCAGAAGTTTAATTACTACCTTTTCAGTTAAATAAGTGAGGCCGGACTGGAGTTGGAGTAAAGAGATAAAATTTAATATTTGGAAAACATTCTTAGAATTTATTTAAGAGAAATAATAAGTCATTTTAAAATAAAAGAAAGTTTAAGAATTTATTTAATTGACTTGAGATAAGTAGTAAATAAATTCTTTATGTCCATTAATTTAATTAAAAGCCTAAATTAAAATGTGTAACCAATTGGGATAAATTAATATGAGCCTAATATATCCAAGAAAATATTACCCTAACATGTTAGTGGATGAATTTTAATAATTAGCCATGCATGCAAGATAATTACCATCCTAAACTAATTTATTAATTCACTAAAATATTTAATGGGTAGACAAAACACTAAAGATTTAAAATACAATATTTTTCCTCCCATTATCTTAATTTTCGGCCATTACACTCTTAGTATTTAATTTTATTAGTCAACTCTCAAACTTTGATATCTTTCCCTATCCATTCATAGAAGATAATTCCCTTTAATTTTATTCACCACTAATTAATATTTAAGCAATATTTCTATCATGTTTATCTAGCAATATTTCATCCCCATTTATCATGAAAATTTCGGTCACCATAAAAGATTTGATTTAATTTAAAACTCACTATTTATTCCTTTCCTTATCCCTTTCATGGTAAATAATCCCTTCAATTTTAAACCCTCATTAAATAATAATTAAGCAATATCCTTGTCTTCATTTTTATTGGAAAAATCGGCCATCCCATCTCCAATATCTCCCTCAAATCAAATAATATCAAATCATTTCCTTACTTCTCCAACTCAAGGATAGCAAGATTTTCATTTGCCGTTCTAAAATCTCATTTAATTAGTAAACTTCCCCACTCATTCCTAGACTTCTCTCCCTCACCATATCACCGAAATTCAGAAGAAAAATTCAGAGAAAAATTGTGAGGTGCTAGAGACGAAAATCGAGTAGAAAACAAGAAACAAAAGAAGGACACTCCGTCTCCTCCGCGCCGCGTCGTCGTTTCATTTGTTTTTCTTTCAAAACAAACCAAGGCATGTGTATATTTTCCCTTGCTCTTAAATCAAGTCATAATATGATTTTTAAACATTACATGATCATGATTTTATAGCCAAAAACCGAAATACAGGACAGAATTTTCGAATAAAACATGCACATATTTTCGGCCCTCTTCTTGGCTAGCTCACGGTTTGCTTGTTTTTGTGAGTACAGGTGGTTGGCTCGACCTTAGGCTCCCAAGGCTGCACCTAGGCACGTACTAGGGTGTATTAGGAGCATGTTGGTCCATTGGTTGCGGTCCATGCACCCCAACGAAATCGTTTTGGCAGCAACAGTCCATGCTTCGATTTTTATGTCCCGTTTTTGTTCTTGTTTGGGTTGTCTAAGGGAGAGTTCTGATCCTGGCTGCCCTAGGGGCTGTAGCCATAGTTAGAACCTCTCCTTGGTATGTCTAAGACGTGACCAAGTCGGCTTTTCAAGGCTTGGTCTATGGCTTCATCGGTTTTCAAAATAAAACAAGACAAGCCCCCTTCGACCCCTTCATTTTCTGCATGTGTGAGTGTGTGTTCGGTTTTGTGGGGTTGTATGGATCTTGGTTGGCTTTTTAGCTCTTAGCCATGGTTCATACAATACCTCATGATATATAGATCATGAAATATTCAATCAAATGGCCACTGGAATGGCACATGATAGCGAGAACAAGCAAGACACCCCACGCGTGCAAGGCGTGTCCTCGGGTGAGTGTGTGTGAGTTGTTCGAGTGTTGTTCGAATTGTGGCTGGCCTAGGGCCCTTAGCCATGGTTCAAACCACACCTTAGGATGTTGGGAAGAGGTTCTGGTCAGTGGTTAAAGCCCCAATGGCCATTAGTCTTGCAAACAATGCATGCAAGTGCAAGCGCTACTGCTGTATTTTCTGGACAGCAACTTGGTGCTTTGGTTCGGAGGCTCGTTTGAGTTCTTGGTTGGCTTTTAGCCTATGGCCATAGACTGGACAGTACCTCATCAAGTTAGAAAGGTCATGTTTTTGGCCGTTTGTTATTCGGATCATTTTAGAGGTTGTATGAGAATTTACGGTGCAATGTGCCAAAGTGACTCTCGAAAGAGCGTTTCCAGTTTTTGGCCTCCATTCACTAAATTTCGAGTACTGTACATTTAGGAGCATTATTTCATCATTTTTAAGAGTATTTTAATCATGACTAAACGTTGGTTCGGTGTTGGTTCGGGTTGGCTCGGAGTCATGATTAAATACTAAGTCAGTGGGCGTAATTGTCTCGTTTTTTGGATTCTATTACTAAGTTTGGTCAAGTAAATCATTTGCATATTTTTCATGACATAATTAGGTTGCAGCGAGCCTGGGGAACGGTCCAACCCTTACGGTAAAATTTATACAAGATATTTAATTTTGTATTTAATTATATTACGTGCAAAAATGTAAAATATTCATTTTGAGATTTATGCGATATTGCTTGTGGTCACTTTACTATCATGGGATTATTACTTCATCCGGTCGTCAGTTATCGGTCAGTTTAGTTTTGTACCACCCAGTATACTGTGGCATTAGTCTGATAAGACGATTAGTATTTCACCCGGTCGTCAGTTACGGGTCCCGGTCGGCAGTTACCGGTCAGTTCAGTTCAGTTCAGTGCAGTTCAGGGGGCCACTTGCGTAGACAATAATCTCACCAGAAAATTTTTACTAGCTGTTTCATTACAGGGCTCTACGGGGCAAACATTTCACTTACTACTTTCAGTTCAGTTCAGTTCAGTTATGCACGTAATATTAATTATTCATGATACGATTTCAGTTCAGTGATGCACGCATTACAAGTAATCATGACATGATATTTTCCTTCGCATGCGATTTGATTATTATTACTTGTTATTTACGATATATGCATGCTGAGTCTTTTGACTCACTAGACTTGATTGTTGTAGGTACTGATGATGTCGGAACCGAGGGCTGGGATCAGTGAGCTAGCTTGGGTCGGCAGTAGTGGAACCCGAGGACCACATTTTCAGCATTTACTATTTTTAGGCTCAAACATTTTCATCGTTGTTGGATTATTTTAAATTATTATTTTGCAAACAAACATTTACTTCCGCTGCTATTTTGAATATCAAACTTTATTTATCAATTTATTTATGAATGAGGCATTTTAATTAATAAAAAAGAAAATTTTTAAATTTTTCCGCAAATTTTCAAGCACGAATTTAGAGGCCTCTACAGTTGGTATCAGAGCAATGGTTCTGTAAAGGGTTGTACTACTACTGACCTCGAGAAGCTCACGAAGCCACGTCTTCGGTCTGTAAGTTTCACTTTTACGCATTTCGTTTACAGCATGAAATATTTTAAAAGCATGTTTCCACGAAATATTTTATGTCAAGCTTTTATTTATGCAGTATTTATTTAAAATATAAAGAAATTATGGAATTATGCATGTTAGTTACGTATGGGTTATATGTATGGAACAATATGCCTCCTAGACGCCTTGTTGAGCGAGTGAGAGATGATGAGCCTCGTCATGAGGACAGGGAGGAGCAGAGACAGGAGGGGAACGGACCTCCACCCCCTCCACCTGACATGAAGGCCCAGATGCTAGCTGGGATAACTAGGTTCTTCGCACAGTTTGCGGGGAACAATGATGGAGCAGCCAGGCCGACAGGGCCCGAGGCTACTGAGAGATTTATGAAGATGCGTCCTAAGGAGTTTTCAGGGACCTCAGACCCCATGATTGCCGAGGGCTGGATCAAGTCCCTCGAGGCTTTCTTTGAGTTTATGGAGCTTGGAGATGCAGACAGAGTTCGATGTGCCACATATTTATTCGGAGGAGCTGCCCGCTTATGGTGGGCAGGAGCATCAGTAGCCCTGAACTTGGCTACACTGAGTTGGGCGCGTTTCAAGGAGGTATTCTACTCTAAATATTTTACTGAGGAAGTGCGCACCACGTTGACCACAGAATTCATGAGCCTGAGACAGGGAGATTTGACTGTTACGGAGTTCATCCGTAAATTTGAGAGGGGTTGTCATTTTGTACCCCTGATCGCGAATGATGCCAAGGCCAAGTTAATGCATTTCTTGGTGGGTTTACGGCCGATCTTGCGCCGTAATGTTAGGGTATCTAACCCTACTACTTATGAGGTCGCTGTCTCCAGAGCTCTAGCCGCAGAGCGAGATCAGCGAGATATCGAGAGAGACCGTCAGGGCAAGCGCCCAGTCCAGGTACCGCACCGCCCTCCTCCTCAGCAGCATCAGCAGTAGAATAAGAGGCCTTTCCACGGCCCACCCAGGAACAGGGGCCAGCAGCAGCAGCAGCAGCGGGGACGAGCAGTCCCTAAGCCTATGGAGCATCCGATATGTCCTAAATGCTCACGCCGCCATCCTGGAGTATGTATGTATGGCTCTAGGAAGTGTTACAAGTGCGGTAGCCCAGACCACGTGCTACTGCAGTGCCCTCAGAGGATCCTGCCTACCCAAGGCAGGGTATTTGCTCTCCCTGCAGCGGAGACGAACCCCGATACCATGTTTATGACAGGTACCTTTAAGCTTTAAATTTATATTTGGGATTTAATGTTTTGGGTGAGATTTTGAACCTAGTATTGCGATAGGATTGCATGCTCTACTCAGTATTATTTTTGGAGAATTTAAGTTAGAAGAACTTTGGCCTTTGCATGTCTATAAGTTAGTTTTGTGATTATTGGGTTCAGCCTAGTGTTCTAACCTTTCAGGGAGAATTTTCATAGCTGGCTCAGCTACAAAAGCCCTGATAGATTCAGGGGCTACTCACTCATTTATTTCTGAGGTCTTTGCGAATTTTCTCAAAGTTAAGACCGTTGGGCTAGATGTAGCCTACTCAGTGGTATTGCCTTCGGGAGAGGAGATGGCAGCCACCAATGTGATCCGAGACATAGATCTGGAGCTTCATGGCAACCTTGTTTATGCGGATCTGATTGTCTTGCCGATGCCAGAGTTCGACATCATATTAGGCATGGATTGGCTATTGCGGAACAGAGTGTTGATAGACTTCCAGCGGAGATCTGTTCTAGTCCGACCGCCTGNTCAGTTAGTCAGCCTCAGATGTCCCAGTTGTCAGAGATTTTCTAGACGTTTTTACGGAAGACGTCTCTGATATGCCACCTGAGCGAGAGGTGGAGTTTTCCATTGAGCTTATGCTAGGTACGGTTCCGATCTCAAAAGCACCGTACCGACTAACACCGACAGAGATGGCAGAGCTTAAGAAGCAGATTCAGGAACTTCTTGACAAGGAGTTCATTCGCCCAAGCTTTTCACCATGGGGCGCGCCAGTCTTGTTTGTGAAGAAGAAAGATGGCTCTATGAGACTTTACATCGATTACCGGGAGTTGAAGAGGGTTACATTGAAGAATAAATACCCATTTCCGAGGATTGAAGATCTATTTGACCAGTTGCGGGGAACTTCGGTATTCTCCAAGATTGATCTGCGTTCCGGTTATCACCAGTTGAGGGTGAAAGATGCTGACGTTTCGAAGACTGCTGTTAGGACTCGTTATGGCCACTACGAGTTCCTTGTGATGCCGTTCGGTTTGACGAATGCGCCAGCAATCTTTATGAATCTCATGAATCGCGTATTTCAGCCGTATCTTGATAAGATTGTGATAATGTTCATAGAAGACATTCTCGTCTACTCGAAGAATCAAGAGGATCACGGCAGACATCTGACCACAGTGTTGCAGACCTTGCAGAAGCACAAGTTATTCGCAAAGTTCAGTAAGTGCAAATTCTGGTTGGAGAAGGTGGCGTTCTTAGGCCACATTGTTTCTAGCGGTGGTATCGAAGTAGACCCAACAAAAGTTACACCAGTCAGAGATTGGGTTGTACCACAGAATGCATCTGAGATTCGCAGTTTTCTTAGCTTAGCAGGATATTATCGGAAGTTCATTCAGGGATTTTCTTCCATCGCAGTTCCACTCACAACATTGACCAAAAAGAATGTGAAATTTGTGTGGAGCGATGAGTGCCAGAAGAGCTTCGATACTTTGAAGCAAGCTCTTATCTCAGCACCAGTTTTGACCATGCCATCAGGGCCCGGTGAGTTTGTTATATATACCGATGCTTCAAAGCTCGGTCTTGGCATAGTATTGATGCAGCATGGGAAGCTGATAGCATATGCTTCTCGTCAGTTGAAGACTCATGAGAAGAATTACCCTGCCCATGATCTAGAGTTGGCAGCCGTTGTCTTTGCTTTGAAGATCTAGAGGCATTATTTGTACGGGGAGAAGTGCCAGATCTTTACCGACAAGAGCCTAAAGTATTTCTTTACGCAAAAAGAGCTGAATATGCGTCAGAGGCGATGGTTGGAGCTTGTGAAAGATTATGATTGTGACATTAGCTACCACCCGGGTTAAGCTAATGTAGTTGCGGATGCATTGAGCAGGAAAGTTGCAGTGATGGCCCATCTGACGATTCAGAGACCTCTTCAGTTTGAGATGCAGAGGTTGGATCTAGAGGCATATCCTCAAGGTAGAGTTCCCCGTCTATCCACCTTGACAATCCAGTCTTATCTCATTGACCGTATTTGCAGTGTTCAGCTAGCAGATGAGCAGTTGGCAAAGTAGAAGCAGAGAGATGAGGCCAAGGGCAGTGTCTTGTATTCAGTTAGTGATGGTATTGTGAGATACCGGGACATGATATGGGTTTCTAGCAGTGATTCTATCCGAGCAGATATTCTATCAGAGGCCCATATGTCGTCGTACTCAATTCATCCAGGGAGTACGAAGATGTACATTGACCTGCAATTATTGTACTGGTGGCCAGGAATGAAGAAGGATATCAGACGTTTTATCTCCGAGTGTCTGACTTGTCAGTTAGTGAAGGCGGAGCATCAGAGACCAGCAGGTTTGCTCAAGCCTCTTCCTATTCCCGAGTGGAAGTGAGAGAATGTTACCATGGACTTTGTTACCGGTTTGCCGAAGTCAGTCAGAGGATCAAATGCTATCTAGGTGATTGTTGATCGTCTTACCAAATCAGCGCACTTCTTTCCTATCAAGACGACTTTCACCATGATTCAGTATGCAGAGTTGTATATCCAGGAGATAGTCCGACTTCATGGTATTCCAGTCTCTATCGTATTTGACAAAGACCCCAGATTTACTTCCTCATTTTGGAAGAGTTTGCATTCGACGATGGGTACGAAATTGTTGTTTAGCACAGCTTTCCATCCTCAGACAGATGGGCAGTCAGAGCGAGTTATTCAGATATTGGAGGATCTGCTCCGTGCTTGTGTTATCGATTTCTCCGGGAGTTGAGAGTCGAACTTGCAATTAGTGGAGTTCACCTATAACAACAGCTTTCAGTCGTCTATAGGAATGGCTCCGTATGAAGCATTGTATGGTCGCAAGTGTAGATCTCCTGTTCATTGGGATGAGGTAGGAGAGAGAGTAGAGTTGGGTCCAGAGATTATTCAGCAGACTGTCAATGTAGTAGCCCAGATCCGTGACAGGATGAGAACTCCTCAGAGTCGACAGAAGAGTTATGCGGACCAGCGGAGGAGAGATTTAGAGTTCGCCGCGGGCGACCATGTCTTTGTGAAAGTGGCACCTATGAAGGGTGTCATGCGATTTGGGAAGAAAGGGAAGCTCAGTCCGAGATTCATTCGACCATTTGAGATCCTTGACAGAGTTGGGACGCTAGCTTATCGTGTTGCTCTTCCGCCGAATCTGGCCGGAGTACACAATGTGTTCCACGTCTCTATGCTAAGGAAGTATATGGCAAATCCTTCGCATGTCCTGAACTTTGAGCCGTTGCAGCTTAATCCGAACATGTCTTATGAGGAGAGACCAGTGCAGATCTTAGACAAAAAAGAGAAGAAGCTTCGGAACAAGCTGGTTAAGCGAGTTAAAGTCAAGTGGCTTAACCATTCAGAGGAAGAAGCTATGTGGGAGTCTGAGCCAGAGATGAGGAGTCGTTATCCCGAGTTATTCGGTAAGTTTTAATTTCGAGGACAAAATTTCTTTTAAGAGGGGAAGGGTTGTAGAACCCGTAAATTTGTCTACGTATAAGCCATGCATAATTCCAGTATTTAAATTTAAAATGATTTTATTTCATAAGTATTTAAATTCTTTTCTTTAAATTATTTATCTCATGCAGTAGTTTAATTACTACCTTTTCAGTTAAATAAGTGAGGCCGGACTGGAGTTGGAGTAAAGAGATAAAATTTAATATTTGGAAAACATTCTTAGAATTTATTTAAGATAAATAATAAGTCATTTTAAAATAAAAGAAAGTTTAAGAATTTATTTAATTGACTTGAGATAAGTAGTAAATAAATTTTTTATGTCCACTAATTTAATTAAAAGCCTAAATTAAAATGTGTAACCAATTGGGATAAATTAATATGAGCCTAATATATCCAAGAAAATATTACCCTAACATGTTAGTGGATGAATTTTAATAATTAGCCATGCATGCAAGATAATTACCATCCTAAACTAATTTATTAATTCACTAAAATATTTAACGGGTAGATAAAACAATAAATATTTAAAATACAATATTTTTCCTCCCATTATCTTAATTTTTGGCCATTACACTCTTAGGATTTAATTTTATTAGTCAACTCTCAAACTTTGATATCTTTCCCTATCCATTCATAGAAGATAATTTCCTTTAATTTTATTCACCACTAATTAATATTTAATCAATATTTCTACCAAGTTTATCTAGCAATATTTCATCCCCATTTATCATGAAAATTTCGGTCACCATAAAAGATTTGATTTAATTTACAACTCACTTTTTATTCATTTCCTTATCCCTTTCATGGTAAATAATCCCTTCAATTTTAAACCCTCATTAAATAATAATTAAGCAATATCCTTGTCTTCATTTTTATTGGAAAAATCGGCCATCCCATCTCCAATATCTCCCTCAAATCAAATAATATCAAATAATTTCCTTACCTCTCCAAATCAAGGATAGCAAGATTTTCATTTGCCATTCTAAAATCCCATTTAATTAGTAAACTTCCCCACTCATTCCTAGACTTCTCTCCCTCACCATATCACCGAAATTCAGGAGAAAAATTCAGAGAAAAATCGTGAGGTGCTAGAGAAGAAAATCGAGTAGAAAACAAGAAACAAAAGAAGGACACTCCGTCTCCTCCGCGCCGCGTCATCGTTTCGTTTGTTTTTCTTTCAAAACAAACCAAGGCATGTGTATATTTTCTCTTGCTCTTAAATCAAGTCATAATATGATTTTTAAACATTACATTTTCATGATTTTATAGCCAAAAACCAAAATACAGGACAGAATTTTCGAATAAAACATGCACAGATTTTCGGCCCTCTTCTTGGCTACCTCACGGTTTGCTTGTTTTTGTGAGTACAGATGGTTGACTCGACCCTAGGCTCCCAAGGCTGCACCTAGGCACGTACTAGGGTGTGTTAGGATCATGTTGGTCCATTGGTTGCGGTCCATGCACCCCAACGAAATCATTTTGGCAGCAACAGTCCATGCTGCGATTTTTATGTCCCGTTTTTGTTCTTGTTTGGGTTGTCTAAGGGAGAGTTCTGATCCTGGCTGTCCTAGGGGCTGTAGCCATAGTTAGAACCTCTCCTTGGTATGTCTAAGACGTGACCAAGTTGGCTTGTCAAGGCTTGGTCCATGGCTTCATCGGTTTTCAAAATAAAACAAGACAAGCCCCCTTCGACCCCTTCATTTCCTGCATGTGTGAGTGTGTGTTCGGTTTTGTGGGGTTGTATGGATCTTGGTTGGCTTTTTAGCCCTTAGCCATGGTTCATACAATACCTCATGATGTCTAGATCATGCCATGGTCAATCAAATGGCCACTGGAATGGCATATGACAGCAAGAACAAGCAAGACACCCCACGCGTGCAAGGCATGTCCTCGGGTGAGTGTGTGTGAGTTGTTCGAGTGTTGTTCGAATTGTGGCTGGCCTAGGGCTCTTAGCCATGGTTCAAACCACACCTTAGGATTTTGAGAAGAGGTTTTGGTCGGTGGTTCAAGCCCCAATGGCCATTAGTCTTGCAAACGACGCATGCAAGTGCAAGCGCTACTGCTGTATACTGTGGCATTATTACTTTACTATCATGGGATTATTACTATCATGGGATTATTACTTCACCCGGTCGTCAGTTACCGGTCAGTTTAGTTTTGTACCACCTAGTATACTGTGGCATTAGTCTGATCAGACGATTAGTGTTTCACCCGGTCGTCAGTTACGGGTCCCGGTCGGCAGTTACCTGTCAGTTCAGTTCAGTTCAGTTCAGTGCAGTTCAGGGGGCCACTTGCGTAGACCATAATCTCACCAGAAAATTTTTACTAGCTATTTCATTACAGGGCTCTACGGGGCAAACATTTCACTTACTACTTTCAGTTCAGTTCAGTTCAGTTCAATTATGCACGTAATATTAACTATTCATGATACGATTTCAGTTCAGTGATGTACGCATTACAATTAATCATGACATGATATTTTCCTTCGCATGCAATTTTATTATTATTACTTGTTATTTACGATATATGCATGCCGAGTCTTTAGACTCACTATACTTGATTGTTGTAGGTACTGATGATGTCGAAACCGAGGACGGGGACCAGTGAGCTAACTTGGGTCGGCAGTAGTGGAACCCGAGGACCACATTTTCAGCATTTACTATTTTTAGGCTCAAACATTTTCATCGTTGTTGGATTATTTTAAATTATTATTTTGCAAACAAACATTTACTTTCGCTGCTATTTTGAACATCAAACTTTATTTAACAGTTTATTTATGAATGAGGCATTTTAATTAATGAAAAAGAAAATTTTTAAATTTTTTCGCAAATTTTCAAGCACGAATTTAGAGGCCTCTACAGGTTGAGCGCCCAGGTGGAGGACCCAACCGACCGGATAATAGATGAAGTCGTTGATTCGAACGCTCAACCTGGTAATTTTTTCTTTCCATTATTTTGTAATCACTCTGATAACCTTTTCTCTTCTTGTGCAGATAATACAAAGATACAGGAGGCCTTCGCGAGGAAGTGGGTGGCTGAGAAGGCAGCCAAAGAAAAGAAACTGGCAGCTTAGAGAGCAGCTGCCGAGAAGAAGAGACAGGTTGAGGAGGCAGCCCGGCAGGCGGCTGAAGAAGAGGCTACCCGACTGAACGAATCTGCTCGGGGAGGAGCTCAATTTGAACGGGAGGCTACACGGGCAAGCTCCCAAGAAGAATCTAAAGCTCACGTTCCCCTCATCCAGAGGAAGCAAAAGGCTGTAACAAGCCCAGAGCTAATCCTGCTTGAGGGTAACTGGGAGGAAGACCAGAGCACCTCCCAGACGACCCGATCAACTCCTCCCTAGCAAAATCAACCACTTCAAGAGCCCCTCCAAACTGAGCAGCCTACCCGGGGCAATCTCTTTCTAGAGGGAGCTACTTCAACCGGGCTTAGGCTGTTTAAGCAGCTGCTAGTTCCTGCCGAGGAGGCACATCTGAAGAACTCCCGGCCCATCCCAAAATTATTTGAAGGATCAAACTGGATCCTCACTGTAAGTTTATGCCTTCTTCTCTATTATCTTTTTTAACTCCTCTTGTACAGGGTTTCAAATGCTGATATCAGCTTTTGAAGAGGTAGCTACGGCAGCTACTATCTCTAATAATCGAGCCCTGTCACTCCAAGATCTTCAGGAGCGGCTACAAGGGGAGTTGTCATGGCTACATTGGTGGCAATGCCACTCTATAAGCTAGTGTCCCAACCCTCTCCAAAATCTCGAATGGACCAATAAATCTTGGACTAATCTTGCCTTTCTTACCAAATCGCATAACACCTTTCATAGATGCTATTTTCACAAATACATGATCTCCCACTGCAAACTCTAAGTCCCTTCATCTCTTATCAGCATAACTCTTTTGTCGGATTTGTGCAGTCTTCATTCTATCACGAATTTTGACTAAAAGCTCGGCAGTCTCTTCAATCATATCTGGACCAATCTCTCTTCTTTCAACAACCTCGTCCCAATGAATAGGAGATCTACATTTCCTTACATAAAGTGCCTCAAAAGGAGCCATCCCGATTGAGGATTGAAAACTATTATTGTAGGTGAACTCCACACGAGGTAATTTTGGTTCCCAACTGCCTTGGAAATCAATAACACATGCTCGCAGTAGATCTTCCAAAATTTGAATAACTCTTTCGGACTGACCATCGGTTTGAGGATGGAATGTTGTACTGAATAATAACTTGGTCCCCATCGCTGCATACATACTCTTCCGAAAAGACGACGTGAATCTCGGATATCTGTCAGAAACAATAGATACAGGAATCTCATGCAGACGAACTATCTCTCGAATATATAACTCTGCATACTGAATCATGGTGAAGGTCGTCTTGATAGATAGAAAATGCGCTGATTTCGTAAGACGATCCGCTGTCACCCATATACCCATATAGCATTGAATCACTTAATGGTCTTCGGCAATCCCACAACAAAGTCCATAGTAATATTTTCCCATTTCTACTCGGGGATAGGAAGTTGCTTAAGCTTCCTCGCTGGCCTCTGATGCTCTGCTTTAACTTGCTGACAAGTAAAACACTAGGATACAAAATCTCAGAATATCTTCTTCATGCCTAGACACCAATATAACAACTGCAAATCTTTGTACATTTTCGTACTCCCTAGATGAATGAAATATGGTGTGTCATGAGCTTCTTTCATAATGAGATCTCTCAATGAATCATCACTAGGAACCCATAAACGATCTCGATATCGAACTATACAATCCACCTTAGAATATAACTTCCGGCCTTTGGCTTCATCTCTAGCTCTCCACTTTTGCAATTGCACATCGGTAGACTGTCCATCACGAATTCTATCTCTCAAAGTCGACTGTACTGAAAATGTGGTAAGATTAGGGGCCTCGCCCCTAGCATAAACTGTAAACTCAAACCGCCGTATCTCGAACTGCAACGGTCTTTGAAGTGATAATTGAGTGATAACTGCTGTTTTTCTACTCAATGCATCTGCCACAACATTAGCTTTCCCTAGATGATATTTAATCTCACAGTCGTAGTCCTTCACTAACTCAAGTCATCTGCGCTGTCTCATATTCAACTCCTTTTGGATGAAGAAGTATTTCAAACTTTTATGATCGGTGAATATTTTGCACTTCTCCCTATAAAGGTAATGTCTCCAAATCTTCAATGCAAAAACTACTGCTGCAAGCTCAAGATCATGAGTAGGGTAGTTTTTCTCGTGAATTTTCAATTGTCTCGACGCATAAGCTATAACTCGGTCGTTTTGCATCAGAACTGCACCCAAACAAAGTTTAGAAACGTCAGTATATAGAACATACTTCACTTGCCCCGATGGCATAGATAATATTGGCGCTGAAATCAAGGCTTGCTTCAACTTGTCAAAATTGTCTTGACACTCGGGTCCTCATACAAACTTTGCATTCTTCTTTGTCAAGGCGGTCATAGGCACCGCTATGGATGAGAACCCATAAATAAACTTGCGATAATAGCCAGCTAGTCCCAAGAAACTACGAATCTCGGTAACGCTCTTGGGTACTGGCCCCTCTTTCACTGCCTCCACTTTACTTGGATCAACTTCAACGCCATCACTAGAAATGATGTGGCCTAAGAAAGCCACTCTATCAAGCCAAAACTCGTACTTGCTGAATTTTGCATAAAGCTTTCTGTCTTGCAGTACTTCCAGTGCTGTCATCAAATGACGACTATGCCTCTCTTTATTCCTCGAATATATCAATATATCATCAATGAAGACTATAATAAACTGATCCAGATACGGCTGAAATACGCGATTCATGAGATCCATGAAGATCGCTGGCGCATTAGTCAGACCGAATGGCATGACCATAAACTCGTAGTGCCCATATCTAGTACGAAATGTTGTCTTGTGAAATCCGACTCTTTCAATTTCAACTGATGGTACCCAAATCGAAGATCAATCTTAGAAAATATCGATGCTCTTTGCAACTGATCAAATAAATCTTCAATTCTTGGCAGTGAATACTTATTCTTGATAGTGACCCTATTAAGCTCTCGATAATTAATGCAAAGACGCATACCGCCATCCTTCTTCTTTACAAATAATACTGGTGCGCCCCATAGAAAGTAACTAGGGCGAATAAAACCCTTGTCTAGCAATTCTTGGATTTGATTTTTTAATTCTTTCATTTCAGCTGGTGCAAGATGATAAGGTGCTTTAGATATAGGAACGGTGCCCGACGTTAACTCAATAGAGAATTCTACTTCATGATCGGGTGGAATACCAGAAACGTCATCGGGAAAGACGCTAGGAAAATCTCTGACAATATCCACATCCTCCAATTTTTAACTGATAGGAGCATGTGCGATAGTGACACATGCTAGAAAAATTCGGCATCCATGTTTAATAAGCTTCCTCGCACATAGACAAGAGATAATGTGCGGTATTTGCTTGTTTCTCGCCACCTCAAAGACAAAAGATTTAACACTAGGCGATCGAATAGACACTGCTCTCTGACGAAAATCAATCGAAGCTCCATTCGCTGATAACCAATCCATCCAAAGTATAATATCAAATTCAGGCATAGGAAGCACAATAAGATCTGCCCGAACCACATCCTTGAATAAACGAAGCTCCAGATTCTTGACAATTTTAGACGTGAGCATTTGATCACCGGAAAGAATAGAAACTTGGAAACCCAAACCCATATCTTTAGGAGTAATATTCAGTCTTTTGATGAAGGTTTCAGATATGAATGAATGTGTAGCTCCTGAATCTAGCAGTGCATAGGTAGCTACCCCTTGAATGATAATCCTCCCTGCGGAGAAAACGTCTTTTAAATCTTTTCGTGTTGAAGCGTAAGGAATTTCTATCATTAATTTTCTAAAGTTATGTGAAGATTACATGTTGAACTTGAGCATTTCTTGAAAAATTGTATTTTAGCCCTAAAATTTTTTATATTTGCAATTTGATCCTTTTATTTTTCGAAAATTTACATTCTAGTCCTTTAAATTTCGAAAATTACAATCTTTATCCTTAAGAGTTCAGTAATTGCGTTAAAGCCCCTTATCTTTTGGTTAATTGCGAATAGGTCCTTAAATTTTCGAAAATTACATTTTAGTCCTCAAAATTTCGAAAATTACACATTGACCCCTCCATAGTTTTGAAACCCTTATCCTCCCTTAAATTATGATTTTCTTCAATTTTAGCCCTAGAACTTTTTATTGGAATTATTTCATCATTTGCATAAAATAAGGCTTAAAAATAAATACCATTTCTATGGTTTCTAAAATCATATCTTAGTTTCCAACTAAGGTAGAGCATGCAACCTAATTTACTAGGTTATTCTTGATCCCAATTCAATTTTAACAACCAACTTAACATTTCATGCAATAATAATCGATATAAAATGTTAAATGACTAGGTTACCCGTAATGAGTATAGTGTCTGCCTCTTCCTCGGCTTCTTCAGCATTCATAACATATGCTCTTCCAACAGTAGGTGCATTCTTCTTCGGGCAATCAGCAGCCTTATGCTATTCTTCTTTGCATACGAAGCATCTAAAAGATCCCCACACGCAATTGCCAAAATGAAAGCGATTGCACTCCTTGCATGGTTGCCTATCAGCAGGCTTTGGTGCTCCAGGATTTTGTGGCTTTTGTGGTGTTTGTTTCTTGACTTGACCTTGAAGCTTTTGAGGCCCTTGAGGTCTAGGAGGACCCGTAAATGGCTTTTTATTCGGCTGATTATTGTTCTGATGGTGCTGCCTCTTGCACTGTAACTCAAACTCAATGTTCTTCAAATATTGCTCAGACTGGAATGCATAGGTGGTAGAAGTAGCATATACCAAAAGACGCGTCATCATAACATTATTACGAATGGTAGTTCGTAGTCCATCCATGAAGTGTCTCAACTTCTCTGCAGGATCCCCTGATATAAGGGGTACAAAGTGACAACCCCTATTAAATTTCTTCACAAATTCAGCAACAGTCGAGTCTCCATGACGAAGGCCCATAAAAGCCCTCTTCAGTCGCCCTCTAACATCAGCAGTAAAGTATTTTTCATAGAATATCTCCTTGAAACGAGCCCAAGTAAGTGTAGAAAGATTAACACCATGCTCGGCTCCCTCCCACCATAAAGAAGCGTCATCCCTAAACAGATAAGTGGTACACCTCACACGGTCCACATCCCTCATATCCAGATAACGAAAGTGTACCTCGAGTGAACGAATCCACCTCTCAGCAACTAAGGGATTGGTGGTGCCAGAAAATTCCTTCGGCCCTAGCCTCCAGAACTGATCATATATGTCATATTGTGGCCTAGGCGTCTGCTGTTGCAACTGTTGCTGCTGTAACTATTGCTCGAAATACGAGCCATCCCCTCTAACGCACGAGTAGCAGCATCCCCTGGAGGAGTTGGTAGGGATGGTGCATTGCCTTGATGGTTCACACTATTCTCGGCTTGATTCTCATTAACAGGGGCACGTCTAGGAGGCATTTTATCTGAACGTTTTCCAAATTCTAAATTAACCAACACGCGTTTAAATATAGTTTTTTAATCATGTGACATATCCTAATTCATTTAGCAATTTAAGCATCCAAAGCATATAAACTCAAAAAGCCAGTAAACATGTAACGTAAACATATTATTCATGTCATCATGCAGGTAACATCATACTAAATCATATAAAGCATATAAAACTTACAAATTGAGGCTTGACGACTGATCTTTCCTGCGCTGATGATGGCACAAGCCTGCACAGGACCTTTGCTCTGATACCAACTGAAACGTCTGCTATTCATTTTGTTTAAAACGTGCTAGAAATTTTTTTTACCCCTACTATTTGGCCGAAACATTTACATATATATAAATATCTTGACACCATTTAAAAATAAATTAACCAACTAATATTTGAAAATCAAATGAAATAGTTTACCATAAAACCAAACCTAAAAAGCAATAATTTAAAAAGTGTAACGCATACTAAACTTCTCAGAAATCTCTCAAAAAGCATAAATAAATAGTCTTAAAATCTTTAACATAATCATAAACCTAAATGCGGAAAATAGAAGCGCTGGTCCTCGGATCATGTGCACCTTCGGTCCAGTCAAATCAGGCATCCAAGCCTCCCTCAATATTATTATCATACTTACCTGCATCAATCACACCTAGTGAATCTAAAGACTAAACACATCATATTCTTGATACCAAATAATACATATAAAACCACAAGCAACAGTGAAAAATACTTTTACGTAAAATGCCATTTTCATGACATGCATAAACTTAAAAATAAACATTTTCATATCATCTTCAACATATTCATACACATATTATCATCAACATATACATATTTTTTTTCCTTTTCGTTGAATTCAGATCGTTAATTGTGACTTTCGTTTCATCTACGTCTACTTGTTGGGCGTTGGATCCATCTACATGTAACCACAATGCTGGACGGCGGGAACATCAGCAACACTCTCACTGGTCAACTGAGCCTTGGCCTTACGTATAAACATATCATCGTATACATATCCGTATCCAAGGAAATACGATCGTCGGGCTCACACTGGAACCGTCACCCTCACGATATCTCCAACATAACCTCATATTAGTCACAATTACTTCACTTTCTTCAACGTTTTATATTCTCATCACTTTATAAAATTTAAACATGCATATAACGTTTTTCTTTTAAATGTCCACGTTAAATCATAAAATTCATAAACATTTTAAAAATAACATTTTTTAACATATACATATCCATGATCATTTAAAATAATCATATTAACATATAAAACAGAAATCAGAGAACTGCCATGACGTTTACTAATTTTTGGATGTAAAATTACCGTTTTACCCCTAGACGTAAAATTTCTCGGTTTTTGATATTTTCTTAATTTCATTGACTCTAACATGTCTCAAATAATTATTTAAGCCTAAATTAAAATTCTCATATTTTTATTTAGCTTAAATACTAGGCTTTTTAATCCATTCGTAATTAGTCGTTTTGAAGGCGTTTTAAACCCGAAAAATTCCAAACTTTAATATAAAATTCTTAAATTTAAATCTTAGAATTTTTATATTATTTTAGCCCTCTTAAACAATGACTCGACCCTCGTGAGCCGTGTTTCGATCAATTTGATCAAAAGAAAACCCTAAACACTCGGCCCTAGCCATCTTCGAACCAAGGTGGTTTTTCGTCGAGCCTTGCTCGAACCACCATGAGCCAACATCAAGCCACCCCATCTCTAGACCCTACTGGACCCTTAGCACCCTTAGTAACCAACCCAGCCACAAAACCGAAGCCCCAACCCGTACACATACTGGCCGAGACTCCATATTGACGAGGACTCCTTGACTCAAGCTTAGGACCTAGCCAACCGACCTAGCCCCTGAACCAGCCTCTCAAGCACTCACCTAAGACCCCAAGGAGTCATCCTAGCCCAGCCTGAAGTCCCCAGACCGAGCCCTCTTCCCTGTGCAAGCCCCTGAACCCTGCGCGCAATACCTTGGCTCTCGAGTGCTAGGACTCCTCCCAGCCATCTTAACTCGGGTCCTAGCATGGCAAGGACTCAACTCTCAACTCATCCAGACCCTGGCCGAGCCCTGTCCCAACCCATGACCAAGCCAAGCCACTATGACCCATAACCGAACCCCTCCTCCCCACCATGACAGCAACTTGTTACCAGCTTTGTATTTCATGTTTTGCAGCCAACAAGTGGGACTCTAAGGACTCTAAATCGTGTAAAACATGCTTTTTCCAATCCTAATTCATGGCAGCCCTTTTACAACACAATATACATGTTTTTGGATCATAAACGATGCTTTAAAAATCACATATGCTTGAAAAATGAAAATATAACAAGGTGTTCCTTGTTTTTCATGCAAAACAATTTTAAATAATTACTATGATGTGAAAGATGAGAGAAGGAAGAAATATGGCGCGCATTTGCGAATTTTACGCACGATTCCGAAGAACGGTGACGACGGGACCTTGGCTTGAAACCCTTGAAGCTTTTCGAATTTTCCTCTTAAGATTTGATGGGTGTGTGCCGTGGATGTTGTGGAGTTATTTGGGAGAGAAAATCAGAAAAGATGTGTGTGATGTGTTGTTAATGGGGAGGGTTTAGCATATATAGTTAATTAATCATTAATTAAACTTAGACCCATTAAGCATGTTAATTAGGATCATTAGTGCTCAATTAAAATTTTAAAAATAGTTTTGTTTAAGTAAGTTTGTGAATTTATTAGCCGGGTTGTCCACAAGTTCGTATTTTTGTTGAAAAACCAACACCGATAAAAATTACGTCCCGACGTATAAAATCACCTCTAAGCTCTTTATTTTAAAAAATATGAAAAAGTATCAACCATATTTTAAATAATTAAAAACAATTATTTAATAAAAACATTTTATATTTTTCAGCCCTTGGTCTCCGTTCCTCGATCGCAACTCGAATAATCCTTAAAAATTCATTTTAATGCATGTATGTAGAAAAACTACTAAAACATCATGTAAACATGTCACATAATCAATTTAGCAATTAAAATCATTTAATTACTCATTTTTCATATTTCCTAGATTTGCATGCAGTTGAATTACGTCGTCTTAATTTTGGACCTTACATCGGTAATCGATACACAACTTCATGCTCCCATCCTTCTTCTTTACGAAGAGTACTGGCACACCCCATCGTGAAAAACTAGGGCGGATGAACTCCTTGTCAAGAAGCTCCTAAATCTGTTGTTTGAGCTCTTACATCTTAGCTGGAGCTAGACGGTACGGTGCCTTAGAGATTGGCACGGTGCCTGGAACAAGTTCGATAGCAAATTCCACATCTCTCTCAGGTGGAAGGCATGTGACGTCATCATGAAAGACGTCAGGAAAATCTCTGACTATTGGTACATCAGATATCGACGGAGTGGGCACGTCAGGTATTGAAATAATGCTAGCCAAGAAAGCCTGACATCCCTTGTGAATAAGTCTCTGCGCCTGCATGCAAGAGATTATGCGAGGGAAACTTCTCTATCTATCCGGCTCAAAAAGAAACTGCTCCATGCCCAACGGTCTTACCAGCACTGACCTTTTTTGAAAGTCAATCAAAACTCTATTCTTTGTCAGCCAGTCCATTCCCAAGATGATATCAAATTCTGGCATAGGCAATGCAATCAGATCGACATACACTAGGTGGCCCTGCAGTTCCAGATCATTGTCTCTGACCACGCTAGTAGCTGATAGCTCTTCCTCTGATGGGACTGTCACTGAATAGCTCACGTCGAGTCCAATAGACTTGACATCCAGGTGGTTAGCGAACGTCTCCGAGATAAAAGAGTGTGTGGCCCCTGAGTCTATCAGGGCCTTCGTAGCTACTCTCTTTATGAAGATATTTTTTGAGAGACGTTAGCACAACACACGAAACTTACATCCCAAACTACTAATCTTAAACTCATGCATAACAGAAAATCTCTACACAAATTCACCAGAAATACAAACTAGCACGCTAATAATCCCAAAACAATCCGAAACATACATAGCAAAATAATGCGGTGCAGAATTAAATAGGTTACCAGTCAACAGGGTCGTGTCTGGGTTCGCCTCCTCTACCTGCATGGTGAACACTCTCCCTGGGTCGGCTGCCTCCATTGTAGGCAGTCTTTCAACATATGATCGCTTGCTCCACATTTGAAACACTTGCCTGATCCCCACAAACACTGTCCTGGATGCTGGCGATGGCACTTTGGCGGTCCCTGAAATGGCCTCTTCCTTAGCGGCCCTTGGAAAGGCCTCTTGAACTGGGGTCGCTGCTGCTGCTGCTGAGGAGGTTCCTGATAAGGCCTCTTGCCCTGCCTATCATTCTCAATGTCCTTCTGGTCCTTTTCTACCGTCAAAGCTCTCGACACGACGATGGCATAATTGGTAGGACTAGCAACTCTCAAATCACGGCGCAAGATCGGCCGCAATCCATCCATAAAATGCCTCAGCTTCTCCCGGGCATCATTAGCAATTAGGGTCACGAAGTAACACCCCCTCTCAAACTTCCTGACGAAGTCTGCCACGCTGCTATCTCCCTGTTGCAGTGACATGAACTCCCTGGTCAGGCGGGAGCGTACTTCCTCAGTGATGTACTTGGAGTAGAAAACCTCCTTGAACCCATTCCACGTCAGTGTTTGCAAGTTCACAGACACTGATGCTCTTTTCCACCAAAGTCGGGCGTCTCCTGACAGAAAGAATGTGGCACACCTAACACTGTCTGCATCCTGCAGCTCCATAAAAGCAAAGATTACCTCGATGAACTTAATCCATCCTTCAGCTATCATCGGGTCAGTAGTCCCCGAGAACTACTTCGGATCCATCCTCTTGAATCTCTCATACACGGCCTCAGGTCTGGGCCTTGCCCCTGTGTCCACTGCAGCCTGGTTCTTGTTCCTCGCAAACTGCGCAAAGAACTGAGTCATCCCTGCAAGCATCTGAGCCTACATATCTATGGGTGGACGAGGAGGAGTGACTCTCTCGCCATTCTGAGACTCTGTATCCTCCTCTCCTGCTCCACGAACAATCCTACGTCTGGGAGGCATTTTGTTCCAACATTTACCCAACACGTAAACCCAATATGCATAAACATAATATTTCTATCATAAGATGCACGAAATTTTAAACTTAAAACGTGCACATGGTGAAATCATAACTTGATGCTAAATACATGAAAGAATTTAAAACTTTAAACTTACAGACTTGAGGTGTGACTTCGTGAGGTTCTCGCAACTGGTAGTAGGCATAACCTTTTACAAGAACCTGGCTCTGATACCAACTGTAACGTACTGTACTTTTTAACATATTTTAAAATTTGCGGAAAATAAAAATTTTCTTAAATGAATAGTAATCCTACAAAACTCGATAAAAGTAAATGGTTCGTCCCAAAGTATTTGAAGTAAAACAACCACGACCAAAGTTTGTAAAAATACTTGTTTAAACATCGTAAAGTTAACTCGCGAAAATCAGAGTATTTTAAACAACGTGCATTAAAAACATGGACGGTCCTCGGGTTTAGCCTCCTGCGCAGCCCAAGCTAGCTCATTGGTCCCCACCCCTCGTCTCCTGATCCTCATCCTCACCTGCATCGATCAAGTCTAGTGAGTCTAAAGACTCAACACGTATAAACTGGAGATAACAATTAATACATAATAAAACCACATTTATCTTTAAAGTAAAGCATATATATACTTGGAACTTGAACTTACAAACATAAACAAAGACGTGACATCATCATAAAACTTTTCTTAAGCATGCTAGCATCATATATATACTTGAACCTGCATAACTTTATCGTTTTGCGTAGAGATATGTTTCAAAGCAAGTGACCCATATATAAATGTGCATGATCAGACTAAACCACAATACTGGGCTAGTAGGGATGTCCACTACCGCATACATGAGATCTCCGGTCATACTTTATCGGGTGGATTGGTCCCTGATCATATTTTACCGCTTTCCAATTGTGATCTAAACCCGGTCATAATTTACTGATGTGAAGAGGTCACCGGCCACGTTCACGGACTTCCAAACCCGTTCAAAATTGGTCACAAGACATTTAGCATACCTAAAAAATAAAATATTTTCTTTTGCACGTCGAACATACTTACAGAGTGTTGAGGGATTCGTTGGATCTCGCTCGGGTTATTGCTGCACATTCTAACATGTTATCATGCACCATAAATTACATAGCTTAATCAATCTTAATGAACTTAATACCCATTGATAAAATAACTTATGACTTTCTAATAACCTCGGGACTTGACTAAAGTAAACGTCACACCAACCCCGACTCAAACCCCGAACGCGCCCTTGACATGAAGTATGAAATGTCCTAAGCAATGGAAGACACGGACTTCGCCTAAAACATAGTTCAACGTTCTCCCTTCAAATTTAGTAACATCTAAACTAACTTATAGTATTCTAGGACATAACGACGTAATAGTACCCAAAAGAAGCAAGAGCACCTAAATTCGAAGTCCAAAAATGCTTGAAGCAGCGCCTAGGCACTTCTGAACAGCGCTGCGGCGCTTCCTGGCACGTACTAGTAGCGCTGCGGCGCCCGCAGTGCGGCGCTAGACCGGCGCGATAATACCCAAAACTGCACCAAAAGCCTTCCTATGACTTCTAATGCATGCACAACCTTATAAACTTGAAACAACACAACCAAATGCACAAGATCAACCCACTTGACACTCTTAAACGCAGCAAGGAACACCCAGCGATTCCCAACAAAGCCTGCAACAAAGATTTCTCAAGAACACATCAAGAATACATTTTCATAAAATCACAGTTTGAGCTGTCCCACAAAAACGATCATAACTTACTCGTTTTTTGTCCAAAAATTTCAAATTTACTGTTAAATTGAAGGTATCAAAAAGTACTACGTTTTATATGTTAAAAACTTTTCCAGAAACTCCACCAAATTTTCGTAGGAATCGAAATGACAGTAGACATGTTTTTAGATCTTGATCCAAAATTATTTCAAACGTTTTTACTCAAACTTTTTCACAACAAACATGGATTTTTAAGCATAATAAACATAAGAACATATAATATAACAAGATCAATGCAGAAACAAAAGATTATACATGCCTTTGATCTTTAAAGATATCGAAACGACGATACCAAAGCGGGATAGATGCGAGGGTTGATCCGGGACGAACGTGGCATGATTATCTTGAAGAAAAAGGACGAGAATCGCTGAAATATTTGAAGGGAAAAAGGTGGTGGCTGCTACTCTCCAAGATTCCTACCCCTTTTCTTAAAAAGGTGAAAATGAAGAATGTGTGTGTGTGACTTACGGGTGTGGTGTGTAATTGTGTGCGTGTAAGGTCCAAAAATTAAGACGACGTAACCCAATTGCATGCAAATCTAGGAATTTTGAAAAACGAGTAATTAATTGACTTAATTGCTAAATTATTGTGTCATGCATGATTTTGTGTTAATATGATTTAATTTTCATTTTTCATAAAACTGTATTTTTAAAGGACATTCAAGTTGCGATCGAAGAACGGAGATCGAGGGCTGAAAAATAGAAAATGATTTTATTAAATAATTGTTTTTAATTATTTAAATTAAAGGCGATGCTTTTCATATTATGAAAATAAGGGGATTTTGAGGTGAATTTATACGCCGGAACGTAAATTTTATCTGTGTTGGTTTTTCAACAAAAATTTGAACTTTTTAGCAACCCGGCTATTTAATTTACAAACTATTTTTACCAAACCTAAAAAGCAATAAATGTTGAAAAGAGTAGCCCATACTAAACCTCTCAAAATCTCTCAAAAAGCATAAATAATATGTCGTAAAAATCTTTAACTTAAAATCATAAACTTAAATGCGGAAATAGAAGCGCTGGTCCTCGGGTTATGTGCACCGACAGACCAGCAAGTCACTCGTCAAGACGTCCAATATCATAGTTATTTATATCACCTGCATCATACACACCTAGTAAGTCTAAAGACTCAACACGTCCTATCTTTGATAACAAGTAATACGTAATACAGTTAACACATAACAGTGAAAAATACTCGTACTTAAAATATCATTTTCTTAATAATGCATAAACTTTAAACTTAAAAATTTTCAAAAAAAAACATAAACATATCACATAAACATATTCATATTCATATCCATATCCAGTTTCATATTCATGTTCGTGTTTGCTGAATTCAGATCGTGATTGTGACTCGTATTCTTGATCGTATTGGGCGATGGATCCATCTAAAGAAAACCACAGTACTGGGCGGCGGGAGACACCAGCAACACTCTCACCGGTAAATTGGGCCCTGGCCTACGTATTAACATATTCGTATTCGTATCCGTATCCAAGGAAACTCGATCGTCGGGCTCTCACTTGGACCATAACCCTCACGATATTTCCAACATGTAGTAGTCACAATCCCTTCACATCCTTCAACATATTATCACTACTTAATAAAAACATGTATATCATATCATTTTATTTTGAAACCAAGTATGCAACATATCTTTTAAATGTTCAATTTAATCCTTAATAATCCATGAACATTTAAAAATCATATTTCAACATATAAAAATTCATAAACATGTTACATAATCATATTAGCATATAAAACAGCAAATAGGGCACTGCCATGACTTTTACTAATTTTCCCGTGTAAAAAGACCGTTTTTACCCCTGGACGTGACATTTTACGTTTTTGACGTTTTCTTGATTTTCTTGTCTCTAGCATGTCCCAAATAATTATTTAAGCCTAAATTAAAATTCTCATAATTTTATTTAGCTTAAAAACTAGGCTTTTTAATTAATTCAATATTAATCGTTTTGAAGGCGTTTTAATTCCGAAAAATCCTAAACTTTAATATAAAATTCCTAAATTCTAAATTTAGTCTTTTAATATTATTTTAGCCCCCATTAACCACGACTCGACCCCCGTGAGCTGTTTTTCGATTTATTTTATTTTAGAAACCCTAATATGACACATAATCTTCGACCCCGAGCCAACTTTCGATTTTATCCAGTCCACCCCGACCCATAATGAACCAGATCCTGACCGACACCCGTAGGTACCCTACTGAAACCTCGGTGCCCGCGGAAACCATCCTTAGCCCCTTAACCGAACCATAACAGCCCTCCCATGTAGTGGCCGAGAACTCCTAAGTGGACAAGGACTCATGTTTAGATGTCTAGGACTCTAGCCCATGACTTGGCTCTCTAACCAGCCTCTCCAGCACTCGCCTAGAAACCTTAGGACGCATCCTGACCCATCCTTTGAACCCCAGGCCGAGCCCCACGACCCCGAGCAAACTCGGAACCCTGCGCGCCCCATGACAGTTCTCGGGTAGGAGTCCTTGCTGTCAAGGACTCCTCCCAAGCCCCTTAGCTCGAGTCCTAGCATGGCTAGGACTCTTCCCTTGACCCCCCTATGACCTTGGCTAGCCCTGGACAGAAGCCATGACCATGCCAAGCCGTGATGACACAAAACCGAACCGTGTACCCCATGACAGCAACATGTGCACCAGCTTGAGTCTTGTGGCTCGTGTGTGGTGTTTAGGTGACATTTTAGGAGTCTTAATTTACGTAGAACAGTGCTTGATCAATACCTACATAATGGCAGCCCTCATAGCATACAAAAACATGAATTTGAGAATCAAAACCTTGCTTGAAATTCCATGTTACATACCAAAAACGAAAATACAAATAGGTGACACTTGTTTTTCCATGTTTTCATGCATAAAATAATATGGTGTGATGATGTAGTGAAGGAAATAATAAGCGTGCCTTTGCGTATTTAACTCACGATTAATTGTTGACGACGACGAAGAACGGAGCAAGACCATGGCTTTGAATTCCCTTGAGTTCCACCGATTTTTTTTTTAAAGTTGATGATGGTGTGTGCCGTGTGTTTTCGTGGCTAGGGTGGAGAGCAACTTTCAGAATTGTGGTGTGTAGTTTTGTAGGGTTTTAGGAGATTTAACATATATTATATATTAATTAATCACTAACAAGGCTTTAGGCCTATTAAGCCAACAATTTGGGCCCATTAGTCTTAATTAGGATCTAATTAGAATATTAAAAATAGTTTTGGTAAAAATAGTTTGTAAATTAAAGAGCCGGGTTGCTAAAAAGTTCATATTTTTGTTGAAAAACCAACACCGATAAAATTTACGTCCCCGGCGTATAAATTCACCTCAAAATCCCCTTATTTTCAAAATATGAAAAAGCATCGCCTTTAATTTAAATAATTAAAAACAATTATTTAATAAAATCATTTTCTATTTTTCAGCCCTCAGTCTCCATTCTTCGATCGCAACTTGAATATCCTTTAAAAATACAGTTTTATGAAAAATGACAATTAAATCATATTAACACAAAATCATGCATGACACAATAATTTAGCAATTAAGTCAATTAATTACTCGCTTTTCAAAATTCCTAGATTCGCATGCAGTTGGGTTAAGTCGTCTTAATTTTTGGACCTTACAATTCCTCCCCCCCTTAAATTTAATTTCGTCCTCGAAATTAGAACTTCTAAGTGTTTGGGGTACTTCTAAGTGTTTCATATGCAAAGAAGAAGGGCACAAAGCAACGGATTGTTCAAAGAAGCATGCACCTACTATGGGTCGAGCATACGTGATGAATGCCGAGGAAGCCGAGGAGGCAGACACTACACTTATCACGGGTAACCTAGTCATTTAATATTTTTATATTGCCTATTATTGCATGAAATGTTAAATTGGTTATTAGAATTGGGATCAAGATTTAACCTAGTAGAAATTAAGTTGCATGTTCTACCTTAGTTGCATGCAGTTGGGTTACGTCGTCTTAATTCATAACGTATGCTCGACCCATAGTAGGTGCATTCTTCTTAGGACAATCCGCTGCTTTGTGCCCTTCTGTCACGTCCCGAACCCGAGCCCGGTCTTGCGCCTACGTGACTGCACAATGGGCCCCTATAGCAACTACTTCATATTCGTCATCGCTTTACGAAAATGATTAACTCAAGTTGCTATAGAAGTCCATTGTAAGCCATTATAAATTCATTTTAAATCTTTGTTTTGTTTGATGTGGGACAAGGGTATCACAATCACCCCTCCTTCAGAACGCGACGTCCTCGTCGCGGCCTGACCCTTCGATCCACCAGCACCGAGAATCTAGAGGTAGCTCCTACAGGTTCAAGAAGTGGCTCCCGTCATGTAGCACTTTGCCCCGCAGGTTCAAGAGGTGGCTCCCCTGCGCGTAGCACTTTGCCCTGCATAGCACTTATTTCCCGGTGTTCCATGCCGGTGACCGGCTCTGATACCATTCTGTCACGTCCCGAACCCGAGCCCGGGCCCGCGCCTGCGTGACTGCACAATGGGCCCCTATAGCAACTACTTCGTATTCGTCCTCGCTTTACGAAAATGATTAACTCAAGTTGCTATAGAAGTCCATTGTAAGCCATTATAAACTAATTTTAAATTTTTGATTTTTTTGATGTGGGACAAGGGTATCACAGTGCGTGAGTTAAGATCAAAATTTAGGGACAAAATTTCTTAATTAGATAATTAACAAGCTAATTAAAGTACTAACTCAACCAACAAGTTAATTAAAATACTAACCCCTACTAATCTTTAACAAAATTCCCTAAATTAAAATAGAATGCACAATTGCTAAACTTTAAAAGCATTAACTCTAAAAATCACTAAATAAATAAATTAGGCTTTTAAAATGCTTAAAACTAAATAAATCTTTTAAAATACACTAATCCTAAGTTAAAATAAAATACCACATTTTAAAATTACCAAAATCGTCGCCGGTCTCTATTCCTCGATCCCGCACCGAATAATCGCCTGAAACATGAAACTCAAGAAAACCTTTCAAACGTGCATCACATAAACATAAATAATTAAAATAAGGCAAATTTCATGAATCATGAAACTCTCAAATCATTTTAAAATTAATTAAATAGTTTAACAAATAAATATATGCATGGATTTTACGTGTATTGATTTTGAGCTCTACATAACTCAACTGAGCAAATCTCATGAAGCAAGAAAAATATTATATGGATTGGTTGACACTGCAAAAGATGAAATCTCCAACCTTGTATCAAAGTTAAGTGTAGATGATGAGACACAATGTGATGATATTCGAAGTTATGGAGTATGCATATGTAACCCAATTATTGCTAAAGACAAAGGAGTTACTAATGTTAATATTAGACGACATTGGGATACTAAGAGCAAAAAAAAGAAAGGGAAAAAGAAAGGAGAAAATAGAAGTTTCAAGTAAGTTTTCATATTTTCAATTAAGTGTGGATGGTCGAGTATATAGTTCAATTGAATTAATTGTTTTATTGAAGTTTGATATGTTGAAGTTTCGTACTTACTCCCAAAGTTGCATATTGTGTTTGACTTGAATTAATTGTTGTAACTTTGTTTGACTTGCTAGGTGCTAAAGGAGAAAAAAAAAGGGACAAAGTTCACAAAAAACCACCAACACACGAGAAATGAGCTATGTAATTTCATCACAAAGACACTCAAATTTCACATTATTGCAATTTCCTTCCATATTTGGACACACTCAACTCCTTATTCAGTCGCCAAATATAATCGTAACTTTTTTTAAAAAAAAAAATTTCACAATTGAAGAAAAATATGTTTATATGTCATATTTTTTTTTCTATTTAAGATACTGGAGGGTAATGCAAACATCTATTTAGGTGATCAAATGAATTTATTTCCTTATAAGTTTGGGGTCTTCATTCATCACAAGTAAGGAATTTTGTCTAAAAAAAATTTAACTTTTTTATAGATTGTTTCTCATTAATGTTTTAATATTGTTCAGGGACGTGGTAATTGAAAGAAGACCCTTTGTGCTTGCACAACGTTTCAGTAGTGTCATCTTATGGTCTCATGTTTTTTTTGTTTCTGTAATTGCACACCAAGATAAGACAATAGTTTCAGTAGTACCATGTTGCAACTCATGGCCATGGCCATGTATTGTTTTCTGTATTCTCATATCTCTGTAATTGCACACCAAGACAATGTTTCTGAATATTTATGTAGACTTTTGGTGTGTTTTGTATTCTACAAAGTTTGTTTGTGCTTGTGGTCGAGATTGCTTGTTAGATCATATTTATTTGATTTTCATTTAAGGTACAAGTATTGAAATACCTTTTCATTGTTTGTCCCTGTTGGTGGTGTGAAGTTAGATAGATTAAGAGAATATGGTACCAAAAGGAAATGTTTGTAGCCTTCGAAAATGTTAAGCAAGAACGGGACAGCAGCAAAAAGTACGAAGTCCAACTGTGGCTTCGGTTTCGGTATACATTCTTAGGGCATCTTCTCAAAATTTACACTACGATTACAAATATGTAAGATTATTAAGCACTGAATTAAACTACAATATCATCTCATACTTTAGTTGGCAAGCCATATAATACCATGTCAACGAGTAACCATAAGAAACTTTAAACAGAAACGCTTCCAACCATTTCCAGTCAATAAAAAAAAGGTACAAATCCAATTCACAACTCTAAAAATGTTTAGCAATGTAGTAAACAAAATAAAGTTGAGACCTTCATCTGTTGACCTCATCTCCAACTGATGGAACTTTTGAACGGAGCTAAATTTTAGAATAAAACATGTGGTAATTTCATCACATAAATCAATATCAGAGGCAAGAGAAGTAACAAACATTTTAGTGAGAAAATAACATAAGGACTTCCCCATACAGTACACAGAAGAAAAACACAACCATCCCAGTAGTTGTAAGATGTAAATGGGAGAATGCGTTGAGAAAAAAATATCTAATCATCACTATTAATTTTCAGAGATTCAATTTGTTTTTTTATCTTATCTGTCATTTCTACTAAATTTGCAAGTGCAACTTCGAATTTAGCTATCTTTTTAGCTTGAGTGACACTTGCACTAGAAGGTGCGTACGACGTTTTTTCAACACTAGGGGTAGAGGAAGAAGCTGCAACTTGATTGTCCATATAAGAACCAAAAGCTTTTAATGCATTATCCCTAGAGGAGAATGACCTGTGAAACGCACCGCTAAATTTATTAACTGGTTTTTGTGCCTCTTACCAAGTCTCATATACACCAGATTTACGCCCAATGAAAACTACATATGTTTTCCCCTATATCACAAGAAAAGTAAAAGAACATTAAAAAGTTTACACTAAAATATTAATACAATTAACATAATAAATTTAAAAAACACTAAGGCACTCACCATAAACGAAAATAATGGTATGCCAAACTTTTTTTTTTACTGCAACAAAAGAATAGAGAGTCACTACATATATTTCAGATCTTATAAAATGAACATCTTATAAATAAATCTTGACAATAAGTATTGGATTGAATGCTGAATCTTTCATTGCCTCAAACATACATAAGTCTTGTTTTTCCCTGCCATTTGAAGCCATAGAACAAAAAATCGCATTCCAATTACATGCCTCTTTTACGGTCATCCAATCAAAAATTTTGATAGCATAATTTAAACAGCATTTTCCCATAAAAGGATATCAATGTTGTTCCAAGGAAACACTCGACTCCGTATTCCGATACAAGTATCCATGAACTTGCTTCCCTAAACATAATGCACAAGCATAATCCAAATTCGAACAAGCAGAGAGGATGTTTACAAAGGTAGCCTCATTTGACCGTAAAAGACCACAAATTACGTACCCATCCACCATCATTTTTCTAAAAAAGGCAATTGCTTCCCTAAAACTCCCTTTTCTCATGCATGCATTGATAACACTTGTCCATGAATATATATCTCTCTCGGGCATGTTCAAGAACATTGAAACAGCCAGTCCCATGTCCCCACTCTTCCCAAATGCAGCAAGCATTGCATTGTATGAAACAATACATGGTCGAGGCATCTCATCAAACATCCTACAGGCACTGCTCGTGTAGAGGCCTAAAAATCCTTACTTGAAAATTTGCGGAAAATTTAAAATTTTTCTTTTAAAATAAATGGAGTGCCTCATTCATACCAAAAACTGATAAAATATTTAACGTTCAAAACAGCAGCGGAAGAAATTATTACTTGCCAAAATAACAAGTTAAAGTATTCAATAACTAAATATTTGAGCATCAAAATGGCAAGTGCTGAAACTGAGGTCCTCGGGTGCCACTACTGCCGACTCGAGCTAGCTCACTGGTCCCCGCCCTCGATCCTGACATCATCAGTACCTACAACAATCAAGTCTAGTGAGTCTAAAGACTCAACATGCATATATCGTAAATAACGAGTAAATATAGTAAAATTGCATGGGAGTAAAATTTCATGTCATGAGGCATATCGTAAAATGTCGTGTCATGATTAATTATAATACGTGCATAGCTGAACTGAAAATCATAGTGAAACTGTTTGCTCCTTGGAGCCCTGTACTGAAATAGCATATAATAATTTTCTGTGAGATTATGGTCTACGCAAGTGGTCCCTGAACTGAACTGAACTGAGCTGACCGATACTGGTGACCGGACCGATACTGGGGATCGGATTTACGTCTGATCAGACTACTGCCACAGTACTGGGTGAAACAACTGAACTGACCGGTAACTGGTGACCGGGCCGATACTGGGGACCGGACTTAAGCATGATAGTAAAGTGACCACAAGCAATATCGCATAAATCTCAAAATTTGTTTTTTGCACGTAATATAATTAAATAACTGAATTAAATATCCTGTACCCATTTTACTGCTTGGATTGGATCGCTCCCAGGCTCGCTGCAACCTAAATATGCCATGAAAAATATGCAATAGATTTATGGGACCAAACTATACAATAACCTTAAAAAATGTGACAATTACGCCTACCGACTTCGTATTAAATCATGACTCCGAGCCAACCCGAACCAACACTGAACCATCATGTAGTCATGATTAAAATACGTCTAAAATGATCAAATAATGCTCCTAAAATGGTGAGGGCCGAAATCTAGGTGAATGGAGGCCAAAACATGAAACGCTCTTTCGAGAGTCAATTTGGCACATCGCACCGTAAATTCTCGTACGACCTCAAAAATGATCCGAATCACGAACGGTCAAAAACATGACCTTCCTAACTCGATGAGGCACTGTCCAGTCCAAGGCCATGGGCTAAAAGCCAACCAAGAACCCGGAACACGCCTCTGAACCGCGACGTCGCTTGCTGTCAAAAAAAAATACAGCAGCAGCGTCTTGATTCCTTGCGTCGTTTGCAAGACTTTTGGCCATTGGGGCTTGAACCACCGACCAGAGCCTCTCAACAACATCCCAAGGAATGATTTGAACCATGGCTAAGGGCCCTAGGCCAGCCACAATTCGCATCACACCAGCAACAACCGAAACGTTCCAACCGAGAACCAATTCTGCGCGTCGGGGCATTGTTCTTGTTTAGCTGTCACCGATCGTTCGAGTGGCCATTTAATTGACCAAGACACGATCTAGACATCTAGGGGCATGGTATGAACCGTGGCTAAGGGCCATAGGCCAACCAAGATCCACACCATTCCACAAAAGTCGAAACACACATGCTGTCAAAAATGATAAGCCGAAGGGTGCAGGGGCTGTTCTTGAGTATTTTGTAAAAACCGATTAACCAGGGACCAAGCCACCAAAAGGGCAACTTAGTCACGTCTTAGACATGCTAGGGAAGTGATCCAACCATGGCTATAAGCCCTTAGGGCAGCCAAGATCAGATTCATTTCCCTTTGACAGCAACATGAGAAAATCGAAACTCAATATGGCAAGAATGGGAAGCTGCTGTCATTTCTCGTTTCCAGCGGGTGTGGGGCTCGAATGAATGAACCAAAGTGATCCTAATACATCCTATTACATGTCTATAAGTCGCCTTGGGAGCCTGGAATCGAACCAATACCTGAAACCATCAAAACAAATGAAACCGTGAAGAGCATCATGAAGCCCGAAAATCTGCATCTTTTATTTTCTGAAAATTCTTGATAGATTTCGGTTTTTGCATGGAAATGATGATCATGTAATGTTAAATAATGATAATAGGACTTGATTGAAGAGTCAAGGAAGAATATATGCATGCCTGGTTTCGTTTGAAAGAAAAACGAAAAGAACGAGACGATCCGGCGCGGAGGAGGTGGAGTGATCTTCTTTCCTTTTCTTCTACTAAATTTTCTCTCTAGTTTTCTCAAGTTCTAGCCACGATTTTTCTCTCCACAAACACTCTGAATTTCGAGACTTATGGAGGGGGAATGGTGGTTAAGAGGGTGAGGAGAATGGGTGCAAAATATAGGGAGAAAATATCAAGACCAAGTCTACTCTTTTTTGAAATTTGAATTCTTGTTTGATATCAAATGATTTGTTGGTGCTTGTTGGGGTGAGGTGGCCGATCATAATACCATCTAGACTAGGTGAGGATAAGGTTGATCATTAATTAAATGGTGCTCCCAAAAATAAAAGAATTATCCTACTAATTAAATACAAAGAAAGGGTCAAAGGTGAGGTGGCAAAGAGATGTTGTCTAGACATAAGGGTGGCCGAAATTTGGTGTAAAAATGAAGGGAAATTGTTGATTATTTACTAAATTTATAACCCTTAAAAGCCTTACTTATTCTTTACATAATTTAGTGAACTAATTCCTTAATTATGGAACTTAAACCAATTTATTTTCTACTCACCTCAAGTTGCTTAAATAAATCCTCAAACCTCCTTAATAACTTAAATTAACTTACTTGCTAGCTAAATTAAATTCTGGAAAAGTTTCTTGAATCTAAAATTTTATCTCTAAACTCCAACTCCAGTCCGGCCTCACTGAAATAACTGAAATGATAAAAATTTAAACTACTACGTAAAATAATCAAATTTAGAAACTCATGCAATAAAAATCATTTTAATTTAAATACTAGAATTATGCATGACTTATACGTAGTCTAAGTTACGGGTTCTACAATCCTCCCCCCCTTAAAGAGAATTTCGTCCTCGAAATTAAAACTCACCGAATAACTCAGGGTACCGACTCCTCATCTCGGGCTCAGACTCCCACGTAGCTTCCTCCTCTGAATGGTTGAGCCACTTGACTTTGACTCGCCTAACCAGCTTGTTCCGAAGCTTCTTCTCCTGCCTGTCTAGGATCTGCACTGGCCTCTCCTCATAAGATAGGTTCGGAGTAAGCTGCAACGGCTCGAAGTTTAAGACATGCGAAGGATTCGCCATGTACTTCCTCAGCATAGAGACGTGAAAGACATTGTGTACTCCGGCCAGATTCGGCGGAAGAGCCACACGATAGGCTAGCGTCCCAACTCTGTCGAGGATCTCAAATGGTCCAATGAATCTCGGACTGAGCTTCCCTTTCTTTCCGAATCTCATGACACCCTTCATGGGTGCCACCTTCACGAAAACATGATCGCCCACAGCAAACTCTAACTCTCTCCTTCTCTGATCTGCATAGCTCTTCTGTCGACTCTGAGCAGTCCTCATTCTATCACGGATCCGGGCTACTACATCAACAGTCTGCTGTATAATCTCTGGACCCAACTCTGCTCTCTCTCCTACTTCATCCCAATGAACAGGAGATCTGCACTTGCGACCATATAGTGCTTCATACGGAGCCATTCCTATAGACGACTGAAAGCTGTTGTTATAGGTGAACTCTACCAATGGCAAGTTCGACTCCCAACTCCCTGAGAAGTCAATGACGCAAGCACGGAGAAGATCCTCCAAGATCTGAATAACTCGCTCTGACTGCCCATCTGTCTGCGGATGGAAAGCTGTGCTAAACAGCAACTTCGTACCCATGGTCGAATGCAAACTCTTCCAAAACGAGGAAGTAAATCGGGGATCTCTGTCAGACACGATAGAAACTGGAATGCCGTGAAGTCGGACTATCTCTCGGATATACAACTCCGCATACTGAACCATAGTGAAAGTCGTCTTAATAGGCAAGAAGTGCGCTGATTTGGTAAGACGATCTACAATCACCCAGATAGCATTCGATCCTCTGGCTGACTTCGGCAATCCTGTCACAAAATCCATGGTAACGTTCTCCCACTTCCACTCGGGAATAGGAAGAGGCTTGAGCAAACCTGCTGGTCTCTGATGCTCGGCCTTCACTAACTGGCAAGTCAGACACTCGGATACAAATCGTCTGATGTCTTTCTTCATCCCAGGCCACCAATACAATAGCTGTAGATCTTTGTACATCTTCGTACTCCCTGGATGAATAGAGTACGGCGACATATGGGCCTCTGATAAGATGTCTGCTCGGATAGAATCACTGCTAGGAACCCATATCCTGTCTCGGTATCTCAGTATGCCGTCGCTGACTGAATACAAAACACTGCCCTTGGCCTCATCTCTCTGCTTCCACTTGGCCAACTGCTCATCTGCTGCCTGACCACTGCGAATACGGTCAAGAAGGGAAGACTGAATGGTCAAGGTAGATAGACGGGGAACTCTACCTCGAGGATAAGTCTCAAGATCAAACCTCTGCATCTCAAACTGAAGAGGTCTCGAAACTGCCAAATGAGCCATCACTGCAACTTTTCTGCTCAGTGCATCTGCAACTACATTAGCCTTACCCGGGTGGTAGCTAATGTCACAATCGTAGTCTTTCACAAGCTCCAACCAACGCCTCTGACGCATGTTCAGCTCCTTCTGCGTAAAGAAATACTTGAGGCTCTTGTGGTCGGTAAAGATCTGGCACTTCTCTCCATACAGATAGTGCCTCCAAATCTTCAAGGCAAAAACTACGGCGGCCAACTCTAAATCATGGGTAGGGTAGTTCTTCTCATGAGTTTTCAGCTGTCTAGAAGCATAAGCTATCACCTTCCCATGCTGCATCAATACGGCGCCAAGACCGAGCTTCGAAGCATCGGTATACAGAACAAACTCACCGGGCCCTGACGGCATGGCCAAAACTGGTGCTGAGATAAGAGCTTGCTTCAAAGTGTCGAAGCTCTTCTGACACTCCTCGCTCCAAACAAATTTCACATTCTTCTTTGTCAGTGCTGTGAGTGGAACTGCAATCGAGGAGAATCCCTTGATGAACTTCCGGTAATATCCTGCTAGGCCAAGAAAACTGCGGATCTCGGATGCATTCTGAGGCACTACCCAATCTCTGACTGCTGCAACTTTCGCTGGGTCCACCTCAATGCCACTGCTAGAAACAATGTGGCCTAAGAACGCCACCTTCTCCAACCAGAATTCGCATTTACTGAACTTTGCGAATAGTTTGTGCTTCTGCAATGTCTGCAACACTGTAGTCAGATGCCTGCTGTGATCCTCCCGATTCTTGGAGTAGACGAGGATGTCGTCTATGAATACTATCACGAACTGATCGAGGTACGGCTGAAATACGCGATTCATGAGATCCATGAAGATCGCTGGCGCATTCGTCAAACCGAACGGCATCACAAGGAACTCGTAGTGGCCATAACGAGTCCTGAAAGCTGTCTTCGAAACATCAGCATCTCTCACTCTCAACTGGTGATAACCGGAACGCAGATCTATCTTAGAGAAAATCGAAGCTCCCTGCAACTGGTCAAACAGATCCTCAATCCTCGGAAGTGGGTATTTATTCTTCACTGTAACCCTGTTCAACTCCCGATAGTCAATACAAAGTCTCATCGAGCCATCCTTCTTCTTAACAAACAAGACTGGCGCGCCCCAAGGTGAGAAACTAGGGCGAATGAACTCCTTGTCAAGAAGTTCCTGAATCTGCTTCTTAAGCTCTGCCATCTCTGTCGGGGCTAGTCGATACGGCGCTTTTGAGATCGGAGCCGTACCTGGCATAAGCTCGATGGAAAACTCCACCTCTCTCTCAGGTGGAACACCAGAGACGTCCTCAGGGAAAACGTCTACGAAGTCTCTAACAATCGGAACATCTGAGGCTGACTGACTGGGTGCCTCGGGGACAGATATAAAAGTTGCTAAAAATGCCCGACACCCTCTATGCATGAGCTTTCTAGCCTGAACATATGGAATAATGCGCGGTAAAGGAAAGTACCTGTCCGGCTCAAATAAGAACTGAGTCATCCCAGGCGGTCGGACTAGAATGGATCTCCGCTGAAAGTCGATCAAAACTCTGTTCCGCGATAGCCAGTCCATCCCCAGAATGATGTCAAACTCTGGCATCGGCAATAAGATGAGATCCGCATAAACAAGATTTCCATGCAGCTCAAGGTCTATGTCTCGGATCACGCTGGTGGCGGTTATCTCCTCTCCCGAAGGCAATGACACCGAATAGGCTACATCTAGCCCGATGGTCTTAACTTTGAGAAAGTTTGCAAAGACCTCTGAAATAAATGAGTGGGTAGCCCCTGAATCTATCAGGGCTTTGGTAGCTGAGCCAGCTATGAAAATTCTCCCTGAAAGTTCGGAACACTAAGCTGAACCCAAATAATCACAAGAGCTAAGCTTATAGACATGCAAAGGTCACAGTTCTTCTAACTAAATCCCGAAAATAATACTGAGTAGAGCATGCAATCCTATCGCAATTCTAAGTTCAAAATCTTAATCCCGATTCCCAAAACATTGGAATGCAAATGTAACTTAAAGCTGTAAGGTACCTGTCATCAGCATGGTGTCAGGGTTCGTCTCCGCAGCATGGAGAGCAAAAACTCTGCCTTGGGTAGGCAGATTCTTCCGGGGGCACTGCCGTAGCATGTGGTCCGTGCTGCCACACTTAAAACATTTCCCTGAGCCAAACATGCATGCTCCCGGATGACGGCGTGAGCACTTGGGACAGACTGGGTGCTCAAAGGTCCTCGGGACGACACGTCCCTGCTGCTGCTGCTGCTGCTGCTCCTGCTGAGGTCCTCCTCTGTTCCTGGGCGGGCCGTGATACGGCCTCTTATGCTGATGCTGGTGCTGCTGAGGAGGAGGACGGCGGTGTGGTATCTGAACTGGTCGCTTTCCCAAGCGATCCCTCTCTATATCTCGCTGGTCCTGCTCTGCGGCCAGAGCTCTGGAGACGGCGACCTCGTAAGTAGTAGGGTCAGACACCCTAACATCACGGCGCAAGATCGGCCGTAAACCCACCAAGAAATGCATCAACTTGGCTTTAGCATCGTTCGCGATCAAGGGCACAAAGTGACAACCCCTCTCGAACTTACGGATGAACTCCGTAACCGTCAGATCCCCCTGTCTAAGGCTCATAAACTCCGTGGTCAATCGGGTGCGCACCTCATCCGTAAAATACTTGGAGTAGAATACCTCCGTGAAACGTGTCCATGACAGGGTAGCCAAGTTAAGGGCTACTGAAGCTCCTTCCCACCATAAGCGGGCATCTCCTCCGAACAGATAAGAGGCACAACGAACTCGATCTGCATCTCCAAGCTCCATGAACTCGAAAATAACCTCGAGGGACTTGATCCAGCCCTCGGCAACCATGGGGTCCGTCGTCCCAGAAAACTCCTTTGGACGCATCTTCATGAATCTCTCGTATACTGCCTCAGGCTCTGTCGGCCTGGTCGCCACAGCATTGTTCTCCGCAAACTGCGCGAAGAACCGAGTCATCCCAGCTAGCATCTGGGCATTCATGTCCGGTGGTGGTGGAGGTGGTAAGTCTCTCTCCTGCCTCTGCTCCTCCCTGTCCTCCTGGCGAGGCTCCTCATTTATAGTGCGCTCGAGAATGCGTCTAGGGGGCATACTGTTCCATACATAACCCATACGTAACTAACATGCATAATTCCATAATTTATTTAAATTTAAGTACTGAACAATAACATAAATATGGAAGTAAAACATTTCATGTAAACATGCTGTTAAATAATTCATGCTTTAAATAAAATGCGTAACTGTAAAACTTACAGACCGACGACGTGACTTCATGAGCTTCTCGCGGTCAGTAGTAGTGCAACCCTTTACAGAACCATTGCTCTGATACCAGATGTAGAGGCCTAAAAATCCTTACTTGAAAATTTGCGGAAAATTTAAAATTTTTCTTTTAAAATAAATGGAGTGCCTCATTCATACCAAAAACTGATAAAATATTTAACGTTCAAAACAGCAGCGGAAGAAATTATTACTTGCCAAAATAACAAGTTAAAGTATTCAATAACTAATAAAATATTTGAGCATCAAAATGGCAAGTGCTGAAACTGAGGTCCTCGGGTGCCACTACTGCCGACTCGAGCTAGCTCACTGGTCCCCGCCCTCGATCCCGACATCATCAGTACCTACAACAATCAAGTCTAGTGAGTCTAAAGACTCAACATGCATATATCGTAAATAACGAGTAAATATAGTAAAATTGCATGGGAGTAAAATTTCATGTCATGAGGCATATCGTAAAATGTCGTGTCATGATTAATTATAATACGTGCATAGCTGAACTGAAAATCATAGTGAAACTGTTTGCTCCTTGGAGCCCTGTACTGAAATAGCATATAATAATTTTCTGTGAGATTATGGTCTACGCAAGTGGTCCCTGAACTGAACTGAACTGAGCTGACCGATACTGGTGACCGGACCGATACTGGGGATCGGATTTACGTCTGATCAGACTACTGCCACAGTACTGGGTGAAACAACTGAACTGACCGGTAACTGGTGACCGGGCCGATACTGGGGACCGGACTTAAGCATGATAGTAAAGTGACCACAAGCAATATCGCATAAATCTCAAAATTTGTATTTTTGCACGTAATATAATTAAATAACTGAATTAAATATCCTGTACCCATTTTACTGCTTGGATTGGATCGCTCCCAGGCTCGCTGCAACCTAAATATGCCATGAAAAATATGCAATAGATTTATGGGACCAAACTATACAATAACCTTCAAAAATGTGACAATTACGCCTACCGACTTCGTATTAAATCATGACTCCGAGCCAACCCGAACCAACACTGAACCATCATGTAGTCATGATTAAAATACGTCTAAAATGATCAAATAATGCTCCTAAAATGGTGAGGGCCGAAATCTAGGTGAATGGAGGCCAAAACATGAAACGCTCTTTCGAGAGTCAATTTGGCACATCGCACCGTAAATTCTCGTACGACCTCAAAAATGATCCGAATCACAAACGGTCAGAAACATGACCTTCCTAACTCGATGAGGCACTGTCCAGTCCAAGGCCATGGGCTAAAAGCCAACCGAGAACTCGAACGAGCCACTGAACCGTCACAGCAAGTTGCTGTCCAAAAATACAGCAGCTGTGCTTTGGTTTCTTGCGTCGATTGCGAGGCTAATGGCCATTGGGGCTTGAACCACCGACCAGAGACTCTTACCAACATCCCAAGGAATGATTTGAACCATGGCTAAGGGCCCTAGGCCAGCCACAATTCGAAATATTCCAGCAAACACCAGAAAACTCCAACCGAGAACACTCATACATGCGTGGGTAGTGTTGTGTTTCATTTGCTGTCTCGTGTCGTTCCAGTGGCCATTTGATTGACCATGGCACAATCTAGACATCTAGGGGCATGGTATGAACCGTGGCTAAGGGCCATAGGCCAACCAAGATCCACACCATTCCACCATTTCGAAACAACACATGCTGTCAAAACGAAGGGGCCGAGAAGGGGAGGGGCTGTTCTTGCGTTTGATTTAAAAACCGATGCACCATGGACCAAGCCACCAAAATGGCGACTTAGCCACGTCTTATACATGCTAGGGAAGTGATCCAACCATGGCTATAAGCCCTTAGGGCAGCCAAGATCAGATTCATTTCCCTTTGACAGCAACATAAAAAAATCGAAACTCAATATGGCAAGAATGGGAAGCTGCTGTCATTTCTTGTTTCCAGTGGGTGTGGGGCTCGAATGAATGGACCAAAGTGATCCTAATACATCCTATTACATGTCTATAAGTCGCCTTGGGAGCCTGGAATCGAACCATTACCTGAAATCCACAAAACAATGCAACCCGTGAAGCTTGTCATGAAACCGAAATCTGCATGTTTTGTTTTTCTGAAAATTTCTTGCTATGTTTCGGTTTTTGCATGGAAATGATGATCATGTAATGTTAAAATAATGATAATAGGACTTGATTGAAGAGTCAAGGAAGAATATATGCATGCCTGGTTTCGTTTGAAAGAAAAACGAAAAGAACGAGACGATCCGGCGCGGAGGAGGTGGAGTGATCTTCTTTCCTTTTCTTCTACTAAATTTTCTCTCTAGTTTTCTCAAGTTCTAGCCACGATTTTTCTCTCCACAAACACTCTGAATTTCGAGACTTATGGAGGGGGAATGGTGGTTAAGAGGGTGAGGAGAATGGGTGCAAAATATAGGGAGAAAATATCAAGACCAAGTCTACTCTTTTTTGAAATTTGAATTCTTGTTTGATATCAAATGATTTGTTGGTGCTTGTTGGGGTGAGGTGGCCGATCATAATACCATCTAGACTAGGTGAGGATAAGGTTGATCATTAATTAAATGGTGCTCCCAAAAATAAAAGAATTATCCTACTAATTAAATACAAAGAAAGGGTCAAAGGTGAGGTGGCAAAGAGATGTTGTCTAGACATAAGGGTGGCCGAAATTTGGTGTAAAAATGAAGGGAAATTGTTGATTATTTACTAAATTTATAACCCTTAAAAGCCTTACTTATTCTTTACATAATTTAGTGAACTAATTCCTTAATTATGGAACTTAAACCAATTTATTTTCTACTCACCTCAAGTTGCTTAAATAAATCCTCAAACCTCCTTAATAACTTAAATTAACTTACTTGCTAGCTAAATTAAATTCTGGAAAAGTTTCTTGAATCTAAAATTTTATCTCTAAACTCCAACTCCAGTCCGGCCTCACTGAAATAACTGAAATGATAAAAATCAAACTGCTGCATGAAATAATTAACTTTAAATACTCATGCAATAAATATCATTTTAATTTAAATACTAGAATTATGCATGACTTATACGTAGTCTAAGTTACGGGTTCTACAGCTCGTATCTCCAAACTCCGAGAAAAGAGAGAGAAAAGATGCTTGAACAAAACGATTCATGTACACAAACACAGAGCTTTAAATCTTCGAATTGAAGTTATCTTACCAGGACTTTGTGAGGGAAATTAAAGAACCGTCAATGGCTTCTTCACTCATCCCATGGTAGCATTTAGATTCTGTACGTTCGATCAAACTTGAAAAGAATTAAAGATAATTCGACGGGACATTTTTTCCGAAGAGGTGTAGAGCTAAATCTAATAAACGAAGGAAAATATATCAAATTGAAATTTTGGTGTAAAATAATTAAACTGAAGCATTACGTTTCAATAAATGGACGTTGTAAACACATTTAGAATTTCAGAGGAATGAAAATTTTCGAGTCAAAAAATAAAAGATGAATGAGGTTAGACAAAACAAAATGACAATCATTTTCCATTCTCTTGAATTTCATAGAAATAAGAAGCACCAAATCCCATATTACAAGAAACAAGCACATATATACTCGTTCTCGATTATACAAAAACAAATGTACAATGGCAAGAAAAAGCCTCATCTTGACTGATTCAATGAGAGGAGCTCGTTTCCGTGCTATAAATCGAGTACTCGCTCACGGACTTGGCTTCGGCGTCATAACAGTGGGTTTCGGAACCACTATGGTGGAGGTATGGTGGTCTTCAGGGTACGGTGGAAGATTTGTTTAGAGAAAGAGTAACAGTGGACTTCGAGAGAGAGGACGTGAAGCTTGAGAGAGGATTTGAAAATTTTGAAATTACAAAACCATGGTTGAGAGAGAGAAAATAGCCAAATTTTGAAATTACGAAACCATGGTTGAGCGGCTTTGTCAAATTTTTTTTAAAAAAAAACACATTGTCACGTGGTAAAATATTAATGGATGGGGGCAGTGCCCACAGTGATAGCATCGACTTAACAGACAATAGATAGACAGCCACATGTTTGCTTACAAGTTGGATGTGACATGTATTCCAAGCCTCAGATGGTATCAGAGCCATGGAAATAGTGTTGGTTGATGATTTAACACTGTTTATTCAAATGAATATTTTCAGTATAAAAAAAACTATTAAAAATAGTTTAAATGAAGAATATGATTTACCTGAAAATTTAGATTTATTAAATAAATGGACTATTTCTAAAATAGAATCTAAAATGATCTATAAATTAAGAACATTTGAAAAAATAGGTTTTAAACAGATAGTAAAAACTACAGAATCATCAGTACATCTTCATAATGAAGAAATGGTTATAAGATTGTTAAACAATAAAGATATTTTACCTTATATGAAAAATTATAGATTTATTCATATAGGTTTAATACAACTTGATTTCAGACCTTTAACTTTAGAAGGTTTACCAGAAAGCTTTATAGCAGCTTTAAGAGATGTTAGAAATTTAAATTGGAAACAATCCCTTATCGGAATAATTCAATCTAGTCTGGCTCATGGTCCAGTATATTTTGATGTTTATCCAAATTTATCTTTATCTCTGTCTTATATTAATATATTAGATTCTTTAACATTAAGTGTTAAAACTCATGGTTATAATTATACTCCTGGTACAGAAATTATATGTATCTTTTATCGTATTTATTATAAACCATTATTTACACTAAATCCTATGTGTAAAAGAATTAATAAGAAATTAAATGAAACCATTCTTATAGAAACTAATTTTAATAGATCTAATATTACAACTCGTAGATCTATAAAATTGAAACAAATAGAAGTTTCAGAAAATTGGATAATTGAACAAGCTGTTTCTAGAAATCATATAATAAATAGAGATTTACAGCAATTTATTCAAAATAATGAAGGATCTGTTCAAATACAGTTTAATAATGAACAAAAAAGATTATTACCCTCTTCTGTTTATGCTAGATCAAGATCTAGTCATTCTTTTATTTCACCTCTAGATTATATGGTGGATATTACACAAACTTCTAGACCTTCTACTCTCAGATACGAGAAGAAGAATCTTCTGTACAAGATACAGTAGATGATTTAATTATAAATCAAAACAATATTGTTCTAAAAATTAATTTTCAAAAAGTTAGAGAAACTGATACAATTTCAGAAATGAATTTTAGTATTTAATGGATAAAACCTTTAAAATTGATTTCACTAAAGGATCTTATGCTAGAGCGAAGATCAATGCAGAATTTTATCTACCCAAATGAGAATCTTTCAGAGATTGGTATTTTAAAAGTTTATCTGAAGAAGAATTTGAATATATAGTTTCAGAATTTTATAAATTCTGTGAAAATCAAAACAAATGAATAAATTTTGTTCCTTGGTTTTTTTAAAACTTTTATTATTGATTATATTTCAGTTCTAGAAAGAAATTATAAACTTTCTTCTGGATTGATTCAAAAATCGGTTTATCCTCCTCAGCAACCTTTTCTAATAGAAAAAATAATAAAGTTTTAAATTTTACTGTTTTTTCAAACTATTTGAAAATGATATGTTACATATAACTGTTAAACATATTAACCAAATAATTGAAAATCAAAATTATACAAATTTATATTTAACTATAATAGGAGAAGAAATAAATTCTCTAAAAAATAGAATAGATAAAATAGCCATGGCTATTAATCAAATTAAACCAGATCTTCATATACAAGAACCAGAAACTAATATTGTTTCTATTGCTAGTTCTTCTATTCAATCTCCTCCAGATATTAAAGATTTTAAATTTAAGTCTTCTGTTTCTGATATAGAAAAATTATTAGAAAAAAAATTTAAAAATCTTAATATACATATTCTTAATGAAGAGTTTGAAAATAATAATATTTCTGATGAAAAATTAATATAATTAAATGGGCAGACAGACCTACCCAAAATAAATATTATTATGATAGACCAACTCCCATGGATGTTCTTATCGAAGAACAAGAATATATTTTCTCCAATAGTTATAATGAGAAAAGTATTTATGAATGGAATATTGATGGTTTTAGTGATAAGCAGATTTATAATACTGCTCATAGAATGCTTATGTATAGTACTGTATGTAAAACATCATGTAACAATGATAAAAATATTGCTAAAATGATAATAGCAGGATTTACAAGTCAACTTAAAGGTTGGTGGGATAATTATTTACATTACTCCCATAAAGATGAGATTTTAAATTCAATAAAAATTGAAGATAATATTTAATTAGAGAATGCAATCTATTCGTTAATAATTACTATGATTGAACATTTTACTGGAAAATTCACTGATAATAGTGAACAAATTTGTACTTTATTAAGTAATCTAGAATGTAAAACACTTAATGATTTTAGATGGTATAAAGATACTTTTTTATCTCGTATTTATGAAATACCAGACTGTAATAATAGTCTTTGGAAAGCCAAATTTATAGATGGTTTACCATTTCTCTTTGCAGAAAGAATTAGAAAAGTATTAAGAAAGGATGATATAAATATTCCTTATGAAAATTATACTTACGGAAAATTAATAAGTATTTATATACAAGAGGGTTTAGCTCTCTGTAATGAACTAAAATTAAATAATCAAATTAAAAGACAGAATTTACTTGAGAGAAAACAATTAGGTGAATTTTGTGATCAATTTGGTATGGTGTAAGGCTCGAGATTTTATCATTTTAATCTGAGATTATTTAATTTATGAATTTTGGAATGATGAATTAGATTACACGGTTTTTGTAATTAATTAGGATTGAAATGGAATTAAAAAGAGTTGTGAGGACCAAATCGCAAAAGTGAAAGTTTCAGGGACTAAAGTGCAATTACTTGGATTGAGTGGGACACTTGTCCTCACCATGCATATATAAAATTTAAAGTCTCCTTCATTCTTCACGAGAAATCGAGGCTAGAATTCCAGACCAAACCTCAAGCTTTGAATTTATTTAAAATTCGATTGTGACAGATCCGTATATCAGAATTTGAATCCGGACACAGTACTGTACTCCTCTCGTCGACAGCTACTACAGGACGTAAGTTTTATTGAGTTCTGTTATCATTTGCAATTATGATATTGGAGAAATTATTATTTGATTATTATATGGTGTTCTGGATATGTTAGACATCGTAGAATCGAAGTCAGATCGAAGAACAGATTGATTATGGAATTGTTATGATTTTCTGATTATATTAATTGGAAATTGAACAGATTTGGATTATTGACTGATTCTGGATTGTATCGGATATTGGTTATGATTTGTAATTGATATATGTTGATATTGTATTGACGGGGATATCGGGATTGTGCCGTTATGCTGTTAATTTGAATTAGATTCAGATTAATCAGATTTAGTATTGAATTGGGAATTGAATGTTGATATTACTATTCTCGATATGTCATTTCAGATTGACAGAGACAGTCTTGAATTCAGAATTTCCAATTCTTCAGACCGAGATTACGAACGAAAAGTATAAGTCGATGTTAACCGGGAGATTAACTTGAGTCAGATTGGACTCTATTTTCCCTAAAACCACATACTTTATTTTATTGCAATTGTTTGACATTGATATGATTAATCTATTGATTTATAAGAAGTATGGAATATCCGATAGCTATTGAGTGAGAGTCATTGACAGAAGGGCCAGACAGTGATAGAGTGGTCATTGGCCCATTGCACATTGTCATAGGATAGCTTTGGTGGATATGCCAAGTATGTGACGGATATGCCCAGACACTGGATTATTGACTTATATCGATATTGCTTAGGAGCGGATCGACTCTTATCGCTAAGATTCGATATATGTGTTAATGTCTAGGAACCGAGATCCCTAGATTAGAGATGAGTCGAGTCGGAGATGACAAGTTAGAGAGTTTTATCTGTATTCACTAATGTATCATAAATTATGATTCATGTTCTGAATACATGGTTTATGCTTTTGTATATGATTTTATGCATCGCATGTATACATTGCTTATACTGGGATTTTATTCTCACCAGAGTTATCCGACTGTTGTCTTGTTTGTATGTGTACATGGCAACAGGTGGGACAGGATCATGGTCGAGGAGATGATGAGAGAGTGTGATTAGAGTGGAGACTACGAACTTTGACGTTGTTGTAGATAGGATTCAGCACTTGAAATTTAGTTGTTGAACTTTAGTTTGAGTTTGATGTTTGTTGTACGAGACTTGTACTTTTATACTGATATGTATATTAGATTGAATTACATTACGTTCCGCAATTTAAAAAAAAACATTTAGACCCAGATTAATTAATTGATCCATTTATCCCAATGACGATAAGAAGATGATTAGCGTCCGGGTCCCCACATATGGACCTACTTAATAAAGGTAAGAAGACAATAAAAGATAAAGACGAAAGACCTTATAGGAAGAAAAGACATTTGTCTGATAGACAAAAGGATAGAAAGAAGAAAAGAAAAGAAAGCCGTGAATTATGGAAAGCTGAAAATTATAAAGCTAAAAATAAACTAATTATTTGTAGAAAATGTAAAAAGCCAGGACATTATGCTAATAAATGTTAGGCTAAAAACAAAATTAATAATTTAGATATAGATGAAAATCTTAAAGATAAAATCAATAAAATAATAATGGATTCTAATCAGAATTCAGATAGTGAATCTGAGAATAGCTCATAATTTAGTTCAGAATTTTATAATTCAGAAGATATAACAGAAAATAAATCTGATATAGAATGTGATAATTGTATACAAGGAGAATCTTGTATCAATCATTTAAGTGATAATGATAATAAAAATGATGAGTTTTATAAACTTATGTCACAATTTCAGGATTTAAATATTAATGTCTTAACTAACAATAATATTTTAGAATTCCTTAAAATGAATAAGGATCCAATATTAAAATCAACAATTATTGATCAAATGGAAAATACTGCTTCAACAAGTAGTAACAATAACATTCTTGTTAAACAAAAACAATCTTATTCTATGAAGGAGATAAAAAATCTTTTACAGAAAAAATATAGTAATCAAAATCCTGTTACTATACAAGATTTAGTTACAGATATTAATAATCTTAAAGAACAAATAAAAATTTTACATCAGAATAATAATCATATAAGTTATCGTATCTCAGTTATTGAAAATAACAAAGAAGATAATGATAGTAATCAAAATATTTCATTTTCTGATAATAATCATTTATCTGTTTTAAGTATGATCATATCTCAAAAATGGTATATAAATATTACTTTGTTAATAGATAATTCTTATAAAAAGAATTTCATTGCTATGATAGATAGTGGTACAGATTTAAATGTCGTACAGGAATGATTAATTCCTACTAAGTATTTTCATAAAACTACACATTCTCTTTCTCATGCTGGAGGAGAACCTTTAAAAATAAATTATAAATTACCTAAAGCTTATATTTGCAAAGATAAAAACTGTATTCAAACCAGTTTTTTATTAGCAAAAGATATTTCTAGCCAATTAATACTTGGTTTACCTTTTATTTATCAAATATATCCTTTAAAGTATGTTGATGAAACATGTATAATAGGAACTTATCAAGGTAATCCTATTTCTTTTCAGTTTATAACTAAACATGTTCATAAATTTTAAATGAATTACAAGAAAAGATTGATAGAAAAACTTTTCAAATTAATTCTTTAAAAGAAGAAGTTAAAATTTTAACTATAGATGATACATTAAAACATCTTAAATTACAGGATAAGATTAAATTTATTTATAATAAATTTTCATTAGAAATATGTAATGATCTTCCAAATGCTTTTTGGAATAGAAAAAAAACATATAATATCTCTTCCATATGAAGAAGATTTTAAGGAAATAAATATTCCTACCAAGGCTCGTCCTTGTCAAATGAATTCTCAATATTTAGAATTATGTAAAAAAGAAATTCATTCTTTATTAGAAAAAAGTTTAATAACACCTTCTCAATCTCCTTGGTCATGTACTGCTTTCTATGTTAATAAACATTCTGAGCAGGAAAGAGGAGTACCTAGATTAGTAATAAACTATAAACCCTTAAATAAAGTTTTAAAATGAATTAGACATCCTATTCCTAATAAAAAAGATTTATTAAATAGATTAGTTAATGCAATCATATTTTCAAAATTTGATTTAAAATCAGGATTTTGGCAGATTCAAATACAAGAATCTGATCGATATAAAACTGCTTTCAATGTTCATATAGGACATTATGAATGGACAGTAATGCCATTTGGACTTAAAAATTCCCCTTCAGAATTCCAACAAATAATGAATGATATTTTTTATTGTTATAGAAATTTTATAATTGTTTATATCGATGACATTTTAATATTTTCTAATGATATTGAATCTCATTTTAAACATTTAGAAATGTTTAAAAATATTGCAATTTAAAATGATCTTGTTATTTTAAAATCTAAAATGATTTTATTTCAAACTAATATTATATTTTTAGGTCATATGATTGAAAAAGGGAAAATTATTCATATCCAAAGAAGTATTGAGTTTGGATCAAAATTCTCTGATATCATTACTGATAAAACTCAGTTGCAAAGATTTTTAGGAAGTTAAAATTATATTTCTCCTTATATTCAAAATCTTACTAAAGATTCTGCTATCTTATATGATAGACTTAAGAAAAATCCTTTACCTTGGACAGATAAGCTTACTAAGGCTGTTCAGATTATAAAAGAAAAAGTTAAAAATCTTCCATGTCTTATGTTAGCAAATCTCCAATGGGATAAAATTGTTGAAACAGATGCTTCTGATATAGGTTTTGATGGAATTTTGAAACAAAAAGATCCCCAAACTAAACAAGAATATCTTATTAGATTTTATTCTGGGAAATGGAATAATGCCCGGAAAAGTTATTCGACAGTAACAAAAGAAATTTTAGCTATTGTGAGATGTATTTTAAAATTTCAAGATGATTTATATAATCAAAAGTTTATTATAAAAACTGATTGTAAATCTGCAAAATTTATGTTTAATAAAGATTTTAAACATGATGTGTCTAAACTAATGTTTGCAAGATGGCAGGCTCATTTAGCCCCTTTTGATTTTGAAATTATTTATAAAAAAGGTGAAGATAATCACTTACCTGATTTCTTAACTCGTGAATATTTATCTACAGATATATATTCTCGAGGTAGAGGAGAGTCTTCTTATAGAGGGCGAGGTGGTAGGGGAAAACCCCCTAATATAATAGAACATCATGGCAAGCAGAGGCTAATAGCCCAGAAATTATCCAGTTCATCAGCCAGTAATACTGAGCAGAATACTGAGTTATTCAATGAGTTTCAAGAATTTTTGAAACAAAAGCAGATATCTAATACAGATTCTCAATTTTCAGCATCATATGCTAATATCATGAAAGAAGATGATAATGATTCAGCTCTATATACAGAGACAAAACATCGTGAATTAATTCTTCTTATAGAAGAAAAAGATATTCAATGGGAGAAGACTTCGTGGACTATCATGGAGAGATATTTAACAAATACATCATATGTATTTGGTTCTTATAAACACAGAGGATTTTATGAAAATCTTCTGTTATCAACAAAAAGTGTTGATATAACTCAGTTTTTCAGTAATACTCAACAAAAAGGAAGTTATAACTGCTCCAAGTTCATTATCAAAAAGATAATATTTATCGAAGAATGGGGTATATCTCCATTGGTTGAAAAAGAATTTTATTCTAATACTCATAAAATGAGTTTCAAATTTAATTTTTGGGATTATGTTGAGAGTTTTAATAAAACTCTATTTTATGAAAATGAGAAAAAGAAACATACATGGTTTCTGAAAATTTGTGAAAATATTTTTCATTATCCTGTTCCAAATTGGTTCTTCATATGGTGGAAGATTTTTGGTCAATCAGCAAAAATTTTGCCTGAGGTTTTTATAAACCAATGAATACTTGGTTAAATGTTTCCCCAAGTATTAAAAAATCTTTTTCTGAACATTGGATTGATGGCAAAACTTTATGTCTGTTCTTCATGGAATTTGGTATCCCATGGATCTGGATATGACAGCCAGAATTTGGTTATACTGATGAAGGTATCCCTTGCCTATGGAGAGTTAGCTCTACTAAATTTTGGTATAAACTTTTAAGAGAAGATCCAGCAACTGGACAGCTTTATGGCTCAGAAACTCTTCATCAAATGGAAGAAAAAATTTCTTCATATCAGAAAGATCTACAGCATCAACAAGAAAAAGAAAAAGATGAAATGAGTCCATTTAAAATTTTGACTCAAAAATATTCATAAATTTACTCCAAAGAGAAAATGGTAGAAATCTACATTGAAGAGATGAAAAAAGATCTCTACAAAATTATTGGATGTTCTGATTCAAAATCTGACAAGTCCATGGCCTCCGAATCAAGTGAAAATCAATTTATTCATCTAATGCAAATACAAGATGCTCAAGATACAGAGGATGATATTCCTCGATTTTCTCAGATCAATGATATTTTTGAAAATCTTAAAAATTTATTAAAGGATAATATTAAAGATGATTAGGATATTCATCTTTAATCATCATGTTGCATTACCAACTAGTGGATGATGACCTATCACATCAAAGGTGGAATCTCACATAGTGGCATGATATCATGACAAAAGTGGGTGACATATCACTATTTATTTTTTGATTTTTGTAACCATGTTATTGTTTGCTTTAATAAAGCATTTACTGTTTATATTTTTAGTTGGAATCCGAGGTTTCATGTCCGGCAGTTCTATCTATTTATAGGACCATTCTGTGTTCTTAAAGGAACACGGTCGAGTTTGCTCCCCTCTTTTTCTATCTTGTAAAAACCCCTTCTTAATAAAAGCTTCCACTTATTCAAGACTTCTATTCTGATTACAATTATGTAAGTTTACTGTTTTTATTTTATGTTTTTATTTTACAGTTTTAAATTTTATATTTTGGTATATTAACCTGAATGACAGGCTAAAACTTTCGTGTTAAATCATCCCATTATTAAACCATGATCTTTGTTTATTTGTAACTTGGAATTAAATTGAAATGATAAAAGATTTCATTTAAATTTTGGAATTTGATGAAATATAAGGGTTAATGGTTGAAGATAAGGTTGAAAGATGAACCAGAAAATAGTAACACAAGGTTCGAAGTTAATTAGGAGGCATAAATTCATGTTGTAGCCCTTCAGCCTGCTTAGCCGAGAGATGATGTTTAAGGCGTTTATGGGTGATTTTTATGAATTTATGTTTCTGATGTTGTCTTCGAGAAATCCTATGTTGTTTAATTTCTCTGGTATATCTTTTGTAATTCTTTTTATGTTTTGTAAAATTGGCATAGATGAACATTATATTCATTCTTATTCTAGAAATTAAATACCTCTTTTTATTAGTTTAGTAATTTGAATATGGTATATAGGCTGGAAACCAACAATCTATATCTGTACGAAAGCCACTAAGGAAACATTTGGTAAAACAATGCCACATATCAGATTCAATTGTATTCAATTTATTATTATTTTGTTTTTCTTTTGGGGTCTTATCCTTCCAGTAGCATCGCCCCATTATCCCCTAGGTCTTACTGATAGTGTCTGCAAGAACTTTAAGTTAAGGTTAGCGTACAATACGGTCCATTTAACTCATATATCTCAATTTAACCTGCCACAATTGAAATATCAAGAGCTGTAAATGAATTTGATAACAATGTGATGTATTTTGAGTAATAACAGTAACACGATATGGGCAACTGAGGAAACACTTTTCCAAAATACGTATGTCTTACTCTGGCCAGAGATGCCGGAGATTTATTGCACTATTAACTCATCAGATCATATAGGATATCTTCATCCATAGGTGAGCGGTGAATCTCTTACTACAATCCATTGACTTCTAGATATTTCGAACCTATACTCAACCTCATCACCTGATAACCTTTAATAAAGTCGATAAACAAGTCAAAGTCTAGTGCTAGTACGCAGAGCCTCAATGTTGTTACAGGTCAAAGGACTAATGATGTACAATCATAACCGCAAACTTTTCCACTCGATAAGTGATAACCACTTGGACCATCCGAGAGAGGTTGTTCAGTGTATCATCAAATGATCACTCATCGGTATGAATAGACATCTCCATGTCCTTACCATTGAAACATAATGTTTATATCAGAGATGCTAGTTTCAAATTCAAGCGATCTTTATCCTTATTTTAGGTGACTGATTCGACTAGGAACTTGTTTAATATATAATATACACTTTTTAATGAGTTCATGATCTTACGTTGCGAGGCAGACCTTATGATACCTATTGCAGTTATTCAAGAGTTTTATCTATATAACTTACATGATATAAAGATAAAGAATATGAATAATTGGATAAAATCGTAAAATATTATTAAAATAAAAAGTATTTTTACATGAAAATAATAAAATACAAGCCATATATTTCTTGCTGGACACCTACTCTAAAAGAATTGTACTGAGCAAAGGTACTAGAAGTTGTCCCGGCTATGGCTTCCAACACTTTCTCAGCAACAAAAAGATTATTGGCCATCCATTTTTCCCATTTATAAGGTCACCCAATTGCTTCATTGTTGTTGTTTGCGTTGCACTTCACATGATATCTTAATCTTTTGCAGAGGTAGCGGTGTTGTAATCTTTGGTTCAAGATTTTTCGAGGAAATTTTAAAGGGCGTAATGAAGAAAGAGATGGATTTACGAGAAGTAAAACCGAGCAACTTCGAATTCATAGGTGAGAGTACGGATTGGGTGGCTGATACCCCCATAAGAGCCCGGGTCATGGATGACCCGAGATATTAAATGGATAGCCCAAATCAAAGTCAATGTGCAAGATGATTTCTTCAGCAGCTGGGTAGGTGAATGCCCGAGACATCTTCTACCCGGGTTATCGGACGCTCGGGCTCTCATGCAAGCTCCCGAGAACTTTATACCCAAGCTAACTCGAGAAGCGTACCTCACTCGAGTGTATCAATATGGGCTACCTTATGCTTGACAATTATTACTGTCAGGACCATAAAGGTTGGCGTGTCAGAATAACTTTTCAGAAGCAGGGTATGGGCAGCCGTCTTACCATACTTAGCAGATGGGAACTGAAAACAAGGGAATCATAGGATTTTCTCCTATAAATAGCCGGTATACATCTCATTCACGGATTATGGAATTTTGCATCTGCAAACACTCACATATATTGCTCGTATTCTTCATCTTTAACCTGCTGACTTAAGCATCGGAGTGGCCATGTCAGGCACCCCTGTGGAGCCCATTCACGAGTTCATTCTCTTGTTCGCAGGTCATAGTTGCAAAAGCCATCTCACAGAAAAATATGTTCATCACAGATATCTTCTTCCTTATTCATTTTCCCAAAAAACTTTAATCATCATCCGGTGGATTGCCCACGTATTTCACACCCGATTCACCCAGATATCATCATTGGCGCCATCTGTGGGAAATTGAGCTCAAGACGTTGATATGGCTCCCACTAGAAGAACAAATCGAGATACTTCCTTGGCTCCTGAAGATGATGCACTTATCTCAGGACAAGGTGGTCTTCCGCCCGCAGGACCTCCACTTGTTATCACTTTATCCCCGGAGGAGTTGGCTCAGATTATATCTGATGCTATAGAAAAAGTTGTAGCCCAGAGATACCCTTCTCATCATTCTACACAGCCGAGAGGAGAGCATGAGAGAGATCAAGAGGAAGGGGACAACGAAGCGAGGATGGAAGAGAGGAAATCCAGTGCCGGTTCGAAGTCCCCGACTGTGACGGAGGAGTTGCATGAATTAAGGCAAAAGATGAGAGTTTTCGAAGGACAGAGGGAGGGTCAGAGTCATTCTCGGATAATTGTCAAAGGATGCTTGTTCGCTGATACTATTGTCCGGGAACCTCTTCTCGGGAATTTTAAGTCTGCCAAAATCAAGGACTATGATGGCATCGATGACTCGGAGGAGCATTTGGACAGATTTGAAAACATGACCATGTTGTACTGTTATGCTGATCGGATCAAGTGCAAAGTATTCTTGACCACTTTGGTTGATTCAACTCAAATATGGTTTGAGGGATTGGCCCCTCAGAGTATACATTCTTTTGAGGATTTCCAAAAGGTGTTTCTACATCATTTTAGTAGCAGCAAAAAGTACAAAAAGACTGCATTTAGTCTTTTTGAAGTCAAACAAAGCCCGGAAGAGAGTCTGAGGGCTTATATACGAAGATTCAATAGAGTTTCTTTGGATTTCCCCTCTTGCACCCCCGAGACCAAGACTATTGCATTCACCTAGGGGCTGAGGGATGGTGAATTTTTTCGATCTCTGCCGAAGAAGACGCCCGGGAATTTTGAAGACCTGCGGGCCCGGCCAGAGAAGTACATTAATATGTAGGAGACACAAAAAAAGAAGAGGAAGGCGGTGAAGAGAGAGAGAGAGAGGAGACCGGGCATCTAGACCCGAGAAGAGAGGGCAGAGGAAGGGTAACCCGGGGTATTTTTCTCATCATGTGCCTTTGAACAGGAATTGATCGGGATCTCACCCCTGATCGCTGAGCACCATCTGAACATCCTGCCGGGAGCTTAAACTATTAAACAAAAGAAGATACACTTTGGTCTTGAAAAATACAAAGTAATTGACGTACATGTTAGAGATTTGCTATAAGTCGGTCAGATTCAGGAAATAGAATTTCCTACCTGGCTCTCGAATGTGGTGTCGGTACTAAAATCTACCGGGAAGTGGAGGATGTGTGCTGATTTCAGAGATCTCAACAAAGCTTACCCAAATGACCATTATCCCCTGCCCAGAATTGATCAGTTGGTGGATTTCACCTCAGGATTTGAATTTCTTAGTTTAATGGATGCTTACCAGGGTATCATCAAATTCCCCTGGCCAAGAATGATCAAGACAAGGCCAGCTTCATCACTTCAGGAGGCACATTTTGCTATGTCGTCATGCCTTTCAGGTTGAAAAATGTAGGGGCCATATATCAGCGTCTCATGGACAAAGTATTCGAAAAGAAGCTGGGGAGAAAAGTGAAAGTATATATTGATGACATCTTGGACAAGTCTAGAAAGGTTTCTGACTTCATCTCTGATTTAAAAGAGACTTTTACCACTCTTATGCATTATGAGATTAAGCTTAATCCAGTCAAGTGTATCTTTGGAATGAAGAGTGGTAAATTTTTGGGTTTTGTGGTTACTGACCGGGGGATTGAAGTGAATCAAGAGAAAGTCAAGTCTGTGTTGAACATGCCATCCCCTCGGTCTGTCCGAGAAGTGCAGAAGCTGAACGAGAGAATTGCTTCTCTTTCTCGATTCATTTCCCGGTCAGCGCATCGGAGTTATCCATTTTTCCAGGTCCTTCGGAAGGCGCAACAGTTTGGGTGGGATGAGAAATGTGAACAGGCCTTCCAAGATCTTAAGAGTCACCTGCAGAGCTCCCTGTCCTAGTGAAGCCGGAGCTCGAGGAAAAATTATTTGTCTATCTGTCCACTACCGAGTATGCTGTCAGTTCAGTACTTATAAAAGAAGAAGACTCTGATCAGAATCCTGTCTATTATGTCAGCCATGCTCTAAGAAGCCCCGAGCTCCGGTACAGTGAGGTAGAGAAGATAGCTTTGGCTTTGGTTATGACTGCCCGGAAACTGCGACCTTATTCATGTCGCATCAGATTATTGTGCTCACTAATAGTCCTCTTGGGAGGATTATGAGTCACTCAGAGATGTCCGGGAGAATGATAAAATGGACGGTGGAGTTGGGAGAGTATGATATTGAGTACAGACCCCGGGTTGCCATCAAAACACAAGCCCTGTCATATTTCTTATCCGAGATGGTACAGCCTGACGAATAGGAAGTATGGAGAGTGTTCGTGGATGGGGCATCTAGCCTTTCTGGATGCGGAGTGGGAGTGGTGCTAGTATCTCTCCCGGGAGAAAAAATTAAGTTGGCCTTAGGGATTGACTCCTGGGTAACTAATAAAAAGGCAGAGTATGAGGTTTTTCTCGCAGGTATTCGAGCTGCCCGGGAGATTGGAGCCTCTCGAATCATTTTGTACTCTAATTCACAGTTAATTATCCAGCAGATAAAGGGCATTTATGAGGCTAAGGATGACAGGATGCTTAAATATCTAAAACTCATCAAAGCCCAAACCGAATCTTTTGTGAATTGGAGTATCAAGCAGATCCCCTTGAATGAGAATGGGGAAGCAGATGCTTGGGCCAAAATGGCCGCCTCTTTATTAGAAGTCAGTACCCGAGAAGTACTGCATGTTTCCCGGCTAATTCTTTCCACAGATGAAGAGATATTGCCAGCACCAGAGGATTCTTAAATGACACTCTTGATCAAATTCATTGTCAATAATGAATTACCTGAAGACAAAACTCAAGCTCAAAATATCAAGAGACAAGCTCCCAGATTTGTTCTCTTAAATAATATCTTGTACAGGAGATCATTTCAGGGACCTCTGTTAAAGTGTTTATCTATGGAGAAGTGGATTATTTCATCCGAGAAATTCATGAAGGATGTTGTGGAGAGCATCTCAGAGGAATAGCATTGGCTCGGAAAGCAATGCTTGCCGGATTCTGGTGGCCCAGTATCAGCCAAGACTCTGCTCAAGTAGTCCGGGCATGTGAGGGTCGTCAACACCATTCTAATTTTCAGCACAGCCCGGCCACTCTCATGAAACCCATCTGTGCATCTTGCCCTTTTGATTAGTGGGGGATGGACATTGTTGGTCCTTTTCCAGTTGCCCGGGCTCAGAAGAAATTTCTTCTGGTGGCAGTTGATTATTTTTCTAAGTGGGTAGAAGCCGAGCCCCTGGCAAGAATCACGGAGAAGGAAGTTTTGAAGTTTTTTGTGGAAGAATATTGTATACTGATTTGGAGTTCCCAAGAGACTAATTTCAGATAATGGAAGGCAGTTTCAAGGGAAAGAGATCACAGTTTGGTGCCAGGAAATGCAAATCACTCAGTCTTTCACTTATGTTGCTTATCCTCAAGCCAATGGTCAAATAGAGGTCGTGAATAGAATTATTGTGCAAGCCTTGAAAACTAGGCTATAGGGTAAAGGAAAAGACTGGGTGGAAGAATTGCCTAGTGTTCTTTGAGCATACAGAACTACTCCCCGAGCACCTACTCAAGAGACTCCTTTTAATCTGGTATATGGTTCTGAAGCAGTTCTGCCTATCTAGATAGGACAATCTTCTACCCGGGTAGAATCTTACGCGGGTGACAATGATCAAAGACAGGCAATGGAGTTGGATCTAGTGGAAGAGAAGAGAGAGCAGGCTATGATCCGAATGGAAGCTTACCGAGGCCGGGTTATGAAATCATACAACAAGCGAGTCTGAATCAAAGACTTTCAAATAGGAGATCTTGTGATGAAAAAGTCAATCCAGCCAGAGATGTTGAAAAATTGGAAGCTCGGTTGGAAGGACCTTTTAAAATAACCCGGAAGGTTAGCTCGGGAGCTTTTTATCTAGAGGATGCTCAAGGACGCTATTTGAAGCGACCATGGAATGTATTTAATTTAAAAAAGTATTTTGCTTAAAAGATGTAATTATTGATTGAAGATATAATGAAGCTCTTTTTTTCTCAGAAAGTGTATGAATATTATATCTAAATCCGAGAGGTACAAAGCCTCAGTTAATCTATAAGCCCAGGGCTCCATACCCTGGCTCGGGGCACCACATCTCGACCATTCCCAAGTCTCGGGACATGATCCCCGGTCCAAGGATTTGTACCTTGGTTATTAATAAGACAAGGGCTCCATACCCTGGCTCAAGTCACCACACCTCGACCATTCTCAAGTCCCGGGACATGATCCCCAGCCCAAAGCTCCGTACCTTGGTTATTAATAAGCCCAAGGCTCCATACCCTGGCTCGGGGCACCACACCTCAACCATTCCCAAGTCCCGGGACATGATCCCCAGCCCAAGGCTCCATACCTTGGTTATTAATAAGCCCAGGGCTCCATACTCTAGCTCGAGACACCACACCTCGACCATTCTCAAGTCCTGGGACATGATCCCCGGCCCAAAGCTCCGTACCTTGGTGATAATTAAAATCTAAGGCTCTGTATCCTGACTTATGGGTTCTACACCTCGATCGTTTACAAAGTAAAGGGATTTTTATCCGGCTCAGAGCTCAACATCCCGACTGCTTACTGAAGTTACCGGTTATTTTCCAACACTTGGAAAATTTTTGAATTTTATCATTCACAAACAGTGTGGGATTAACTTTTCAGAGGCCGGTTAGTTGTATGATGTATATTCATTTATGAAAGAAAAATAATTAAAGAGAAAAATGAAATATCATTAAATAAAGCCCAAAGGCTGAGAGTAAAAGTAAAGTGAAGGAAATAAAAAGGAAAATTACATTCCTATTCTACATCTATATGGTTGGACCCTGGCTCTTCCTCTTCTTGAGCATCCTCCTTCTCCCCTTCACCATCCTTGGGAAGGGATGCTATGGCTTGTCCAAAGTCCGGGAAGTTTTCCCTACCCTCAGGCAGGAGCCCGGCTTCTTCAAATTGTTCCTTGAATTAATTAAAACCGATCTTGAAGAGAGGATATGCCCGATCTTCAACGGCCTTATTGAATTATGGAGATTGGAGGAAGGAGTCCTGCCACTTGCCTTTATTGTACTCAGCAATGGACATGGCACTTTTGGCAGTCTCCGCCCGGGACATTTGTCTTTCTAGGTCCTCGGACAAACGATTATTCCTTGACTCCAAAGCAGAGAGGTGTCCTTGTAAAGTCTCCACCTGGGCAAGGTTTTCATCATTATTATTCCGGCCCTTTTCCAGGTCTTCATTAGCTCGGGCCAATTGCTGATTGACCGTCTCTAGTTGAGCTACTAACCCAACTGGTACCAAGTCTCTTTGAACCATATACTTATGCCAAGAGGTCATGGGTTCGAGAGTTGGGGAGGTAACACTCCACCAACCTGGTGTGGAGAGTCCTAAGAGTAATGATACATGGGAAAGCCCGTGAGAGAAAAGGCTCCAGTGGGAACCCAAGACGGGACAAGGCCCTCGAGGGAGCCCAAGATCGGGATAGCCCATGGTCGTTACAAAAACAGGCGCCTTTTATTGTAACGACCATGGGCTATCCCGATCTTGGGTTCCCTCGGGGGCCTTGTCCCGTCTTGGGTTCCCACTGGGGCCTTTTCCCTCACGGGCTTTCCCTAGCTCAACTGTTACAAAGTCTCTTTGAACTATGTACTTATGCCAGGTGGTCATGGGTTCGAGACTTGTGGAGGTAACACTCCACCAACCTGATGTGGAGAGTCCTATGAGTAATGATACATGGGAAAGCCAGTGAGAAAAAAGGCCTCAGTGGGAACCCAAGATGGGACAAGGCCTCCGAAGGAGCCCAAAATCGGGATAGCCCATGGTCCTTACAATAAATAGCGACCTTTTATTGTAAGAAAATTGGCTATCTCGATCTTGGGCTCCCTCTGGGGCCTTGTCCCATCTTGGGTTCCCACTGGGGCCTTTTCCCTCACGGGCTTTTCACATGCCTCATTACTCATAGGACTATCTACAACAGGTTGGTGAAGTGTTACCTCCCCAAGTCTCGAACCCATGACCTCCTGGCATAAGTACATAGTTCAAAGAGACTTGGTACCAGTTGAGCCCAACTAGTACCAAGTCTCTTTCAACTATGTACTTATGCCAAGAGGTTATGGGTTCGAGACTTGGGGAGGTAACACTCCACCAACCTGGTGTGGAGAGTCTTATGAGTAATGAGGTATTTGGAAAGCCCGTGAGGGAAAAGGCCCCAGTGGGAACCCAAGATGGGACATGGCCCTCGAGGGAGCCCAATATCGGGCCAACTGGTACCAAGTCTCTTTAAACTATGTACTTATGCCAGGAGGTCATGGGTTCGAGACTTGGGGAGGTAACACTCCACCAACCTGGTGTGGAGAGTCCTATGAGTAATGAGGCATGTGGAAAACCCGTGAGCAAAAAAGGCCCCAGTGGGAACCCAAGATGGAAAGGCCCTCGAGAGAGCCCAAGATCGGGAGAGCCCATGGTCATTACAATTTGAGTGTTTCATGATTCATGAAATTTGCCTTATTTTAATTATTTATGTTTATGCGATGCACGTTTGAAAAGTTTTCTTGAGTTTCATGTTTCAGGCGATTATTCGGTGCGAGATCGAGGAATAGAGACCGACGACGATTTTGGCAATTTTAAAATGTGGTATTTTATTTTAAGTTAGGATTGTGGCATTTTAAAAGATTTATTTAGTTTTAAGAATTTTAAAAGCCTAATTTATTTATTTAGTGTTTTTTAGAGTTAATGCTTTTAAAATTTAGCAATTGTGCACTCTATTTTAATTTAGGGAATTTTGTTAAAGATTAGTAGGGGTTAGTATTTTAATTAACTTGTTGGTTGAGTTAGTAGGGGTTAGCAATTGTGCATTCTATTATCTAATTAAGAAATTTTGTCCCTAAATTTTGATTTTAACTCGAACACACACACAATTACACACACCACATCCGTAAGTCACACACACATTTCATTTGCACACACACATTCTTAATTTTCATCTTTTTTAAGAAAAAAGTAGGGTTATTGGAGAGTAGCAGCCACCACCCTTTTCCCTTCAAAGATTTCAGCGATTCTCGTCCCTTTTCTTCAAGATAATCATGCCACGTTCGTCTCGGATCAACCTTCGCATCTATCCCGCTTCGGTATCGTCGTTTCGGTATCTTTAAAGATCAAAGGCATGTATAATCTTTTGTTTCTGCATCGATCTTGTTATATTATATGTTCTTATGCGTAAAAATCCATGTTTGTTGTGAAAAAGTTTGAGCAAAAACGTTTGAATTGATTTTTGGATCAAAATTTTTAGATCTAAAAACGTGTCTGCTGTCATTGCGATTCCTGCAAAAATTTGGCTGAGTTTCAACATATCAAATGTAGTACTTTTTGATACCTTCGACTTGACAGTAAATTCGAAATTTTTGGACAAGAAACGAGTAAGTTATGATCATTTTCGTGGGACTGATCAAATTATGATTTTATATGTGTTTTTGAGTAATCCTTGTTGCAGGCTTTGTTGGGAATCGTCGGGTGTTCCTTGCTGTGTTTAGGAGTGTTGAGTGGGTTGATCTTGTGCATTTGGTTGTGTTGTTTCAAGTTTATAAGATTGTGCATGCATTAGAAGTCATAGGAAGGCTTTTGGTGCAGTTTTGGGTATTATCGCGCAGGTCTAGCCCCGCAGCACCGCACTGTGGGCGCCGCAGCGCTGCCAGTACGTGCCAGAAAGCGCTGCAGCGCTGCAGAGCAGTGCTTAGGCGCAAGTCTGGCAATGCAGCGCCACTCAGCAGCGCCTCAGGCGATTTTTGGACTTCGAATTTAGGTGCTCTTGCTTCTTTGGGGTACTATTACGTCGTTATGTCCTAGAATACTATAAGTTAGTTTAGATGTTACTAAATTTGAAAGGGGAACGTTGAACTATGTTTTAAGCGAAGTTCGTGTCTTCCATTGCTTAGGACATTTCATACTTCATGTCAAGGGCGAGTTCGGGGTTTGAATCGGGGTTGGTATGACGTTTACTTTAGTCAAGTCCCGAAGTTATTAGAAAGTCATAAGTTATTTTGTCAATGGGTATTAAGTTCGTTAAGATTGATTAAGCTCTGTAATTTAAGGTGCATGATAACATGTTAGCATGTGTAGCAATAACCCGAGCGAGATCCAACGAATCCCTCAACACTCTATAAGTATGTTCGACGTGTAGAAGAAAATATTTTATTTTTGAGGTATGCTAAATGTCTTGTGACCAATTGTGAACGGGTTTGGAAGTCGGTGACTTCTCCACCCCGGTAAATTATGACCGGGTTTATATCAGCATTGGAAAGTTGTAAAGTATGAACAGGAATCAATCCACCCGGTAAAGTATGACCGGAGATCTCATGTATGCGGTAGTGGACATCCCTACCAGCCCAGTACTGTGGTTTAGTCTGATCAAGCACATGTATGTATGGGTCACTTGCTTTGAAACATATCTCTACGCAAAATGATAAAGTTATGCAGGTTCAAGTATATATATGATGCTAGCATGCTTAAGCAAAGTTTTATGATGATAGCACGTCTTTGTTTATGTTTGTAAATTCTAGTTCCAAGTATATATATGATTTACTTTAAAGATGCATGTGGTTTTATTATGTATTAATTGTTATCTCTAGTTTATACGTGTTGAGTTTTTAGACTCACTAGACTTGATCGATGCAGGTGAGGATGAGGATCAGGAGACGAGGGGTGGGGACCAATGAGCTGGCTTGGGCTGCGCAGGAGGCTAAACCCGAGGACCATCCATGTTTTTAGAACTTTATGCACATTGTTTCAAATACTCTGATTTTCGCGAGTTTATTTTACGATGTTTAAACAAGTATTTTTACAAACTTTAGTCGTGGCTGTTTTACTTCAAATACTTTGGGACGAACCGTTTACTTTTATCGCATTTTGTAGGATTATTATTCATTTAAGAAAATTTTTATTTTCCGTAAATTTTAAAATATGTTAAAAAGTACAGTATGTTACAAGTTAGATCATAGGTTGATCTCATTATTTCGTTGAAAAACACCACTTCAGTTACATGACCAGCACCACCCCTGCCACTTTCGTCAAAGTCAGATGTAATTCTATTTCTTACATTCTTCATCCACCTCCTCAAAATATAACATTTGGGTATAACAGTGACATCCATTCAATTAAACACCATCAAAGCATGCTTACACAAAATCATCATTGTTTCAAACTTATGGCAACTGCAATTTATTTCATGATTCTGCTTATTGAACACCACATGCCGAACTCTTGAGTTTTCATCATGAGATTTTACTTTGATTTGAATCCAATTCCAATCATTACCGAAACAAGATGATGGTTCAACCGATTTTCAATTCAATGAACTAACCAATTCAACTTCGAACATATGGTATATATACATCGTATAAACATTAGTAGCATGAATCAACAATGGATGGTTTTTCAAAATCTGTGCAGGATTACCATGGCGACAACGAGTATCTTCGGTCTTCTCCCTTTCCCGCTAGTTATTTTGAATCTTTGCATAATTCAGCCTAAAGTCATACAAAGAACTCATTTTGTTTCCTGCCTTTTTAAAGCAATATTCGTGACTTCACTTCTCGAAGTAGCCAAAAGTCCCGCACTAAACCTTCCATTCATAAAAGCAGTAGACCATTTCTCCTTAAGCTTGTTCATATCATTCAACCATTTATGACCATCCAAATCATATGTTTCAATCATATATTTCCATGTGCTCTCAAATTTATCTTCAGAATCACAATGATTCATGCATTCATACCACAATCCTTTAAAAGCAGAATCACCATTTAAACTCCCAAAATGTGAAGGAGCATTTTGATTTATATGTTATTGACATAAACAATGATGTGAAAGTGGAAAAATTGTTTCAATGGCATTCATCATGGCTTGACATTGCTTTGAAAAGATAGTTTGTGGATGTTGTCCATTCATAGAATCAAGAAATGCTGCAAACAACCATTCAAAAGAACTTTGAGTTTCATCTGACATAAAGGCCAAGCCAAACAATACATTCTGCATATGGTGATTTATACCAACAAATGGAGCACATATTAAATTATACTTATTTGTTCTATATATTGTATCAATCGATAGGACATTACCAAAATATTCATAATCAACCTCGCAACTATAATCCCTAAAGAAAAAGTTCATCACCCTATCATCATCATCCAATTGAACATTCCAGTAAAAATAATTCTCCTTATTCACCTTATTTATAAAATATTGAATAAGTGCAGCTGCATCTCCATTCTCAACTTTGATATGTTTTTTCAACCGACTCATATGGTCATATGCATCCTTTCTAATAAAACATAAATTTTGTGGCCCACATGCTTCATTTTTCATAAAAAAAAAACAACATTAGAGACGGATATTCCAGCATTTACCATAGCTTCAAGAGTAGACTTTTTTGCATTTGATATATTGTGTGCCAATCTTAGCAAGTGATTTTTAGCAGGTGCAAACATCTCATGGTTATGCTCTTCGAAAAATCTACTCACCCGCCATTCACACCATTTTTCCCTTGTAATCTGGAATCCTTCTACCAGAACATTTCTCATCTTTCAAACATTCACATGAACAATGAAATTTTTTTGATTGAAGTTCATTGGTATGAAAAAAATATCGTTGATCACCCTTCCTCACACTAAATCTCTTGGCATGCGCATATTGACAATACAATAAATAAGCATCTTCAACGGTGTTCACAACCTGCCCCACTTCCAATTTACTATCCAAAACATGGACAAAAGAGTTTTCATTTTGTACCTCAACATTTCCAGCCTCTTGATTGTTGTATCCTTCCACCTCTTCAAGTGACAGTTGATTGTTATCTTCTATTTTCAAGCAAGAAACCAACTGGATCAATTAAAAAAAACAAACTAGATGAATTTAAATATTTACTATAACACAAGGCAAATCAACTTGATCTACTGGAATGAAATTAAATTTTGTAAAAATGCAATGGAATGCTATTAATTAAATTTATCTATAGAATTTTTGCTCTAGGAGGAGCCATTTATGGGAAAACTAAGTCTGAGGTTCTAATTTTAGTGGCCCTCTCAATCGACAGTTTATTAGCTATGATTATCTACAAAGTACAATAAAGATTTAATGCATAATTTTAACATTTAAATTGAAATTTTGGTGTAAAATAATTAAACTGAAACATTACGCTTCAATAAATGGACGTTGTAAACACATTTAGAATTTCAGAGAAATGAAAATTTTTGAGTCAAAAAATAAAAGATGAATGAGGTTAGGCAAAACAAAATAACAATCATTTTCTATTCTCTTGAATTCCACAGAAATAAGAAGCACCAAATCCAATATTACAAAAAACAAACACATATATACTCGTTCTCGATTATACAAAAACAAATGTACACTGGCAAGAAAAAGCCTCATCTTGCCTGATTCAATGAGAGGAGCTCCTTTCCGTGCTATAAATCGAGTACTAGCTCACGGACCTGGCTTCGACATCGTAACAGTGGATTTCGGAACCGCTGTGGTGGAGGTACGGTGGTCTTCAGGGTACGGTGGAAGATTTGTTTAGAGAAAGAGTAACAGTGGACTCCGAGAGAGATGACGTGAAGCTTGAGAGAGAGGATTTGAAAATTTTGAAATTACAAAACCATGGTTGAGAGAGAGGAGATAGCCAAATTTTGAAATTACGAAACTATGGTTGAGCAGGTTAGTCAAATTTAGAAATAAATAATCATTGACACGTGTCAAAATATTAATGGATAGGGGCAATGCCCACAGTGGTAGCATCGACTTAACCTCTATTGTCTCCTACACAATCATTATGTCTCTTCTAGACCCTAGGATAAACTACTATATAGAGGAAGAAATAAGAAAGAAAGTGAAATCATCACATTCACACGTATTCACCCTAAGTCTTCCTTTAAGTTGCAAGCCTCGGCTAAACGTAATAATTATCCATTGCATTTTTTATTATTAAGGAAAATGAAGAATGAAATCTCTTATGAAATAATATGCTTATGGTTGTGTAAATTTAAGCTTTAAAATAATATAGCCTGGATTGATTCAAGATGCAAGCCTGCTGTATATATTTTATATATATGTACATGATAACATGTTAAATTATTTGTTTTCAAAATACGATGCCACATATATGACTTCAACTATGCCTTTGAAACTTACTGGATTTGGAATCTTAAATCATGAAAATAAAGTTTAGGACATAATGATTATGATAATCAAGATTAGAGCTAATAAATAGCTATTGTGGTTTAATCTAATGGTTCTTTTGATTTTTAGATAATTTTGGAAAATAATAATGATATTATTATGCCTAAAGAATTTAATAAAGTTACACTTTGATTCTACATATAAAAATATTTATTTGTTTGAAATATATATATTATTCCAATCATGCTAACTTGAATGGTTCAATACTGATAACTAGTTAAATTAAAAAGTGATTCTTATAGAAAATATAATTCTATATTTAATGAAATATACTATGAATTATGATATAAATAAATGATTTTGTATAACTCTGGTAGAGTTCTCGTGATTTACAAGCTCGATCTATATCTCAAGTAATTCGAAAAGGAAATGTATGTTATTACCGGATAATACACGACATGTAATCATAGTGTTTGATATTTCTTGAACGTTGATTATATGTCATTTATTTGTCTACGTGTATTAATTTGTGACAATGTATAAACATCGATGCGTGGAAATAAAAACATATTTTACACACGCATATTTTTTTTATATATGCATGACATGACATTGCATTACATGTTGAGCCTTAATTTTATTGATGACCATTTTGATATCGTGTGTATGATCGAGGTGATTGTTGGGATGATACGGAGCTGCGACTAGCCCGAGAGATGTTGCAGGCCGATAAGGCGCATTATATCCGTAATCTCTAGCGAGCTGACCGGCACACGGTAGTAGACTAGCAGAGGAGTGGTAACTACGACATTGTAGCCGAGCCTTGCCTATGTTCGAGCTGTTGTTGTGCTACATTTACTGTTTGTGCAGTTATCGTTATTCCATTTACCCATGCATGTGTGTTTACCTGATCATACATTACATCCACATATCATGTATTACGTTACACGGTGTTTTTATTTGGTTTTATCATACTGGGTAATTACTCACCCTCTCGAGGGCGGTTACTGTTTTGAGTGTGGATGGTAATCAGGTAATCATTTCATTAATAGTTCTACTTAGTGAGGAAGGGAGTTAGACATTTACTCATGTGATTATGTACATAAATGGGATTCGTATGCTGGTTGAAGAAATTATGTATGAGTTTCCTGGACTTCTAGGAGAAGAGAGTGTGGAGCTGTCTGCGGCATCCATTCCAGTGAGGGCGACTTGGAGTTTACACTTCCCTCTGTACCCTATTTGACGTCATGTGTGTGTGTCTGTGTGTGTATTAAATCTCGACGAGATAAATCATTATGTTTAATTGTAGTATGCTAGAATATTTTGATGTAATGTAAACTTTAGCTTCTAATAATAATTATGTAATGGACTCCATGTCATAAATATAATGACAAATTTTCCACTGTATTTGATATTCCGGTAATTATTCTCAAATATTGCATGATAATTACTAGTGAATGTCGAGCGCCCTACACGTCATGGTATCATACCAATAACTGGGAAATTGCTAGATATGTTGGAATATAGCCGGAAATGTTTCAACAGGTCTAGGTCATATGGGAGTTGCTAAAATAAAATAAAAAAATGAATTTTCTGAGCATGTGCTTGACATATATGTTTACATGTTTTATGTGTCCTATTATTTTGATTAATGTGATATGCACTAGTGTGTTAAATAAATGATAATTCATGCTTGCGTATGTATCTATTTTGAAATTTTGCCTAAAGATGGATACTAGAGGACGTGGACGAGGTCATGGTCGTCCCCTAAGATATGTTGAAGTCCTAGCTGCAGAAGAAAATGTAGTAGAACAAATGGCTAATAGACTTGAACTAATAGCCATGGATGAAGTTGTCTCACGATTCCAGAAAATGCGACCTCCAAAATTCTTGGCATGGAAGATGCTAAAAAATCTGAATTTTGGCGTAAAGATATTGAATATCTCTTTGGACTAATGGAATATGCTGATGAGCATAAGTATAAACTTGCCTTGTACTAACTGAAAGATCAAGCAAGGGATTGGTGGGAATCCGCCATAATAGGATTGGATGAGCAAGGAATCGAGATAGGTTGGAATGTGTTCAGGGCTCAGTTGTATCCAATCCAGAAGTACGCACCTCATGTTGTATCCAATCCAAAAGCCAAATTTAATCGCTTTGTAAATGCGCTGAATAGCAACATCTATACATATGTAGTATCTGGATTACCCACTGGTTATATTGAAGCTGTTGAAAGAGCTAAGAATGCAGAAGCGGGACTATAGAGGGGAGGCCCCCTGTAATTTACCGTACTTTTTCTACTTAAAATTTGCTGAAAAATTAAAAATTTCTTAAAAGAGTAATCAAACTTCAAACTTGATAACGTAAAACCGTACATCTCAACAGTGGACAAAAGATCTCAAAATAAAGTTTGACAAAATATTTGTTTGAAATTTCATAGCCAGTAGCGTGAAATCAGAGTATTCGACATTACATAAAAACTTAAAAAATTGGGCGGTCCTTGGGTCTAGCCTTCAACTCAGTCCAAGCCAGCTCCTTGGTCCCCACCTCTAGCCTCCTCCACATACTCATCACCTGCATCGATCAAGTCTAGTGAGTCTAAAGACTCTAAACGTATAAACTGGAAGGTAGCAAGTACTACATAATAAAACAACATGCAACTTTAAAATAAGGAGTACATACATGAAACTGGAACTTGCATAACAAAACATGAACATACGTACATACATACTTAGACGTGCCATCAACATAAAACTTTTCTTAAACATGCTTGCATACTTGAACATACTAGAACATACATAGCTTCATCATTTTGCGTAGAGACATGTTTCAAAGCAAGTGAACCATACATAATAAAAGCCTGATCAGACAAACCACAGTACTGGGCTGACAGGGACGTATCCACTGCCACATACATGAGATCCCCGATCATGCTTTAACAGGTGGATTGGTCCCTGTTCATGCTTTAACGCTTTCCAATCCTGATCTAAACCTGTTCATGCTTTAACGGGGTGTAGAGGTCCTCGGCCACGTTCACCGACTTCCAAACCCATTCATAATTTGGTCACAAGACATTTAGCATACCTCAAAAACTTGAAATATTTTCTTTTGCACGCCAACATACATACTTGGCGTTGAGGGATTCGTTAGAGCTCGCTTTGGGGCCGCTGCTGCACAGACTAACATGATTTTAAGATACTTAAATTGCATAACTTAGACTTAGGTACTCACGCTCACCACCAAAGTGGATAAGAAGCTTAGGACATTCCAGTTCATTCAGGACTTGACCTCGTTTAATCATACTAACCATGACATCCAACCCCAAACAATACTTAAAGTGCTGTGTGAACATTTCCCAACAATAAAAGACATGAAGTCACTATTTGAACTTGAAAGGAAGGGGAAACCAAGTATTCGGACAGAAGGAGTGGCGCTCGGGCGGTGAGAAATTACCGCTCGTGCGCCGAGCTTTAAAAATTTATTTCTCGAAAGTGAGGGTGGCGCTCGGGCAGTAAAATGTTACCGCTCGGGCGTCGAATTTTCAGAAGCTGCACTCTCGGACAGAATGAGTGGAGCTCGGACGGTAAGAAATTACCGCCCGGGCGCCGAGTTTTCTGGACTCCGTGACTTAGAAACTTATTCTCCCAAAATTCGATTACACAGACAGTGAACAACGCCTCGAGACCCATCATAGGATACTATGGCACTGACTCATCTCCACAAAACATCCCAAACGTTTCCGAAACAACAACGCAATTCATACAACGCAACAAGACCCAAGAACTCGAATTTTTTTGACACAAAATGTTTTCATACGACTTGCAATGCCACCAAGACTATCGACACAAAACGAAGCACCAAAAAAATCAACTCAGCATCCTATGCTATACACTTAAGCACAGCAGTGATCATCCGACGGTTTCCAACGAAGCCTGCAACAAAGAAACTTCAAGAACACATCAATACATAATTTTCTGAAAAACGCAGTTTGAGCAGTCCCACGAAAAACACCGTAACTCACTCAATTTTTATCCAAATATTTCGAAGTTTCTGTCAAATCCAAGGTATCAAAAATTTCTACGATTTTAATGTTGAAAGTTTTCTCAAAATCACTACTGAAAATTCTTAGTATTTAAAAAGATAGCAAAAACGTGATTTTAGATCCAAAAACGGTTTCAAAAGTGATCTAAACATAATTGCTCAAACTTCTACACAACATTCACATGATTTTCATACAAAATACATTGCAACGCATACTATGACATGATCAATGTAGAAAGAAACAGAATATACGTGTCTTTTGATATTAAAACTCATGATACGGCGATACCGAAGCGGAGATGATGCGAGAGACGATCCCGGACGACTTGGCTCGATTTTCTTTGAAGAAAACCAACAAAATTCTTGCTGGAAATATTGAAGGGAAGGGTCGGCTGCTTTAGTGCCAAGAACCCTAAAATTTTCTTTTAAAAATGATGGAATGGTAACAGGAGAAATGTGTGTGTGTGTTATACGTTTAGGTGTGTGTGTATAAGTGTGTGCGCGTGAGTTAGTGTAGGAAATTAGGGGAAATTTGTGCTTAATTGACTAATTAAGTGTTAATTAACATACTAATTGAAATATTAACCCCTATAATTTACTACACAGCTCAAATTAAAAGTTTAAAACACAACATGGATAAATTCTAAAGGTTTTAAATTCCTAAATCACCAAATAAATAATTAGGCTTTTAAAATACTAAAACTAGATAACTTATTTAAAACGCCCCATTCTCAACTTAAAATAAAATACCATAATAAAAATTGCCACAGTCGTTGCGGGTCTCTACTCCTCCATCCCGCATCAAATAATAGCCTGAAACATGAAACTCGAAAAATATTTTAACGTGCATCACATAACATTAAAATAATGCAATTTAATTAAATATTGCATGGCTAAAGCTCATTTTAAATTTAAATGAATGATTTAAAATTTTAAATAATGCATGGGATTTACGTGTACTGATTTTGGGCACTACAGTTCCTCCCCCACTTATATAAATTTCGTATTCGAAATTAAATCTTACCAAACAACTTCGGGTAGCGCATTCTCATATCTGCCTTGGACTCTCAAGTGGCCTCTTCCACTGATTGTTTAAGCCACCGGACTTTGACCAGCTTAGTCGTCCTCTTCTGAAGTCTACGCTCCTGTCTGTCTAGGATTTGGATAGGTCTCTCCTCGTAAGACAGGTCTGGAGCCAACTGCAACGGCTCATAACTCAGAACATGCGAAGGATTTGCTAGATACTTCCTCAGCATCGAAACGCAGAACACATTGTGTACCCCAGCCAAATTCGACGGAAGGGCAACACGATACGCTAGTGTCCCAACTCTGTCAAGAATCTCGAAAGGTCCAATACATCTCGGATTCAGCTTGCTTCTCTTCCCAAATCTCATAACACCCTTCATAAGTGCTATCTTTATAAAAACGTGGTCACCTACGGCAAACTCGAGATCTCTCTTCCTTTTATCAGCATAACTCTTCTGACGACTCTGGGCGGTCTTCATTCTGTCTCGAATCTTGACCACCACATCTGCAGTCTGCTGAACTATCTCTGGCCCAAGCTCTGCTCTCTCTCCGACTTCATCCCATTAAATCGGTGATCTACACTTCCGTCCGTACAATGCCTCATAGGGAGCCATACCTATAGATGCTTGAAAACTGTTTTTGTATGCAAACTCCACTTGAGGTAGCTTAGATTCCCAAGTCCCTTGGAAATCGATCATACATGCTCGCACTAGATCCTCCAAAATCTGAATCACTCGCTCCGACTAGCCATCTGTCTGCGGGTGAAAAGCTGTACTGAATTGCAGCTTCGTCCCCATGGCTGCATGTAGGCTCTTCCAGAATGAAGAGGTGAACCTCGGATCTCTGTCAGACACAATGGTAACTGGGATTCCGTGCAACCGAACAATCTCCTTGATATAAAGCTCCGCATACTGCGTCATGGAGAAAGTCGTCTTCACTGGAAAGAAGTGCGCTGACTTAGTGAGTCGATCCACTAGGACCCAAATGGCATTAAAACCCCTGACTGACTTCGGCAAACCGACAATGAAGTCCATGGTAATATTTTCCCATTTCCACTCGGGGATAGGGAGTGGCTTAAGCATTCCTGCTGGCATCTGGTGCTCTGCCTTCACCTGCTGACAAGTGAGGCATTCAGACACGAATCTGCAGATGTCTCTCTTCATCCCTGGCCACCAATACAAAATCTGCAGGTCTTTGTACATCTTGGTACATCCTGGGTGGATTGAATACGGAGATGAATGTGCCTCTGATAAGATATCTTCTCTGATCGAATCTACGTTAGGCACCCACATTCTTCCCCTGTATCTCACAATATCGTTTGACACTGAGTAGAGCACACTGCCCTTGGCTTCATCTTTCAGTTTCCACTTCTGTAACTGTTCATCTGAAGATTGTCCTTGACGGATACGGTCTAACAAATCAGACTTGACTGTCAGATTAGATAGTCTGTGAACTCTGCCCTTACGATAAATCTCTAGACCAAATTTTTGAATCTTGACTGAAGAGGTCTCTGCACTGACAACTGTGCTATGACTGCGTCTTTTCTGCTCAGGGCGTCTGCCACAACGTTAGCCTTTCCCGGATGGTAGCTAATTTCGCAATCGTAGTCTTTCACTAACTCCAACCATCGCCTCTGCCTCATATTCAGTTTTTTCTGTGTGAAGAAGTATTTGAGACTCTTTTGATCTGTGAATATCTGGCATTTCTCGCCATACAAGTAGTGTCTCCAAATCTTCAACGAAAGTCTACTGCGGCTAATTCAAGATCGTGAGTTGGGTAGTTCTTCTCGTGCACTTTCAACTGCCTGGCAGCATAAGCTATAACCCGCCCATGCTGCATCAATACTGCCCCTAAACCGAGCTTAGATGCATCGGTGTACAACACAAAGTCGCCTTGCCCTGCTGGCATGGCTAATACCGGCGGAGAAATAAGAGCTTGCTTCAATGTATCAAAGCTCTTCTGACATTCATCACTCACACGAATTTTGCATTCTTCTTTGTCAGTGAAGTGAGTGGCACTGCTATCGAAGAAAATCCCTGAATAAATTTCCTGTAGTAGCCTGCTAGGCCTAGGAAACTGCGGATCTCTGAAGCATTCTTCGGCTCGACCCATTCCTTAACGGCTGCTACCTTAGCTATATCTACATCAATACCACTGCTAGACACTATATGCCCCAAAAACGCTACCTTCTCCAACCAAAACTCACACTTACTGAACTTCGCAAATAACTTGCGACTCTGCAAAGTCTGTAAAACCGAACTCAAATGTCGACTGTGCTCCTCATGGCTCTTCGAGTAAATAAAGATATCGTCAATAAACACTAGGACGAATTTATCAAGATAAGGTTGGAATACTCGGTTCATGAGGTCCATGAAAATTGTTGGGGCATTCGTCAGTCCAAATGGCATCACTAAGGATTCGTAATGCCCATATCTGGTTCTGAAGGCTGTCTTGTGAACATCTGCATCTTTCACCTTCAGCTGATGATACCCCAATCGAAGATCTATCTTAGAGAACACTGAAGCTCCCTGCAACTGATCGAACAAGTCCTCGATCCTTGGAAGTGGGTATTTGTTCTTGATCGTTACTTTGTTCAGCTCTCGTTAATCGATACACAGCCTCATGCTCCCATCCTTCTTCTTTGCGAACAGCACTAGCGCGCCCCATAAAGAGAAACTAGGGTGAATAAATTCCTTTTCAAGAAGCTCCTGTATCTGCTGTTTAAGTTCTAGCATCTCAGCTGGAGCTAATCGGTATGGTGCCTTGGAGATTGGCACTGTGCCTGGCATAAGATCAATGGAAAACTCCACCTCTCTATCTGGTGGAAGACCTGTGACGTCGTCAGAAAAGACGTCTGGGAAGTCTCTGACTACCGGCACACCTGATATGGATGGAGTGGACGCATCAGGTGCCGAAACAATGCTGGCCAAGAAAGCCTGACACCCCTTAGAAATAAGTCTCTGTGCCTGCATGCAGGAGATCATACGAGGAAAGCTTCTCCATCTGTCTGGCTCAAATAGAAATTGCTCCATTCCCATCGGGCTGACCAACACTGATCTATTTTAAAAGTCAATCAGGACACGGTTCTTCGTCAGCCAGTCCATTCCCAAGATAATGTCAAATTCTGGCATCGGCAATACTATCAGGTCGGCATACCCCAGGTGGCCCTGCAGTTCTAGATCAATATCTCTGACCACACTGGTAGCTAACAGTTCTTCCCCTGATGGGACTGTCACTGAATAGTTCACATCAAGGCCGATAGGCTTGATGTCTAAATGATTAGCGAATGCCTCCGAGATGAAAGATTGAGTGGCTCCCGAATCTATCAGGGCCTTCGTGGCTAATCTCTTAATGAAGATATTTCCTGAGAGACGTTAGCACGACACGAAACTTATATCCCAAAAGTTCTAATGTAAACCTTATGCAACAAAAGATACCAAAAATGCCAACTAGCAACTTAATAATCCTAAAATTAAACGAGCATGCAAGGTAAAAATCTAATATTGTACTGAATTAAATAAATTACCCGTCAACAGTGTAGTGTATGGGTTCGCCTCCTGAGCATGCATGGCGAATACCCTGCCCTGGGTTGGCTGCTTCCATTGTGGGCACTCCTTCAACATGTGGTCACTTGCTCCACATTTAAAGCACTTGCTTGATCCGTATAAACACTCTCCCGGATCCTGGCGATTGCATTTAGGACACACTGGAAAATTCCCAGGTCTCTGAGGCGCCTTCTGCTGCTGAATAGGAACCTTGCCTTTTGGTGGTCCTTGATAAGGCTTCTTCCCCTGCTGCCCCTGGTAAGGTTTCTTGAACTAGGGCCTCTGATGCTGCTGCAGCTGATGCGGTAGTGCCTGGTAAGGCCTCTTGCCCTGCCTGTCAGCCTCAATATCCCTTTAATCTTGCTCTGCCGCCAAAGCTCTCGATACGGCAACTGAGTAAGTAGCAGGACCAGCAACTCGAACGTCACGACGCAAGACCGGCCGTAATCCATCCATAAAATGCCTCAACTTCTCCCGGGCATCATTAGCTATCAGGGGCACAAAGTAACACCCCTCTCAAACTTCCGGACGAAGTCTGCCACGCTGCTGTCTCCCTGTCGCAGCGACATGAAATCTCTGGTAAGTCTGGATCGTACTTCCTCAGTGAAGTACTTGGCGAAGAATATTTCCTTAAACCCATTCCAAGACAAAGTCGGCAAATTAACTGCCACTGACGCACTATCCCACCAACGTCTGGCATCCCCTGCTAGAAGAAATATGGCACAACGGACTCGGTCTGCATCCTGCAGCTCCATGAAATCAAATATCACTTCGATGGACTTAATCCATCCCTCTGCCACCATCGGGTCCGTAGTTCCCGAAAACTCCTTAGGATTCATCCTCTGAAACCTCTCATACACCGCTTCAGGTTTGGGCCTTGCCCCTGCATTCGCTGCAGCCTGGTTCCCCGCAAACTGCGCGAAGAACTGCGTCATACCTGCAAGCATCTGCGCCTGCATATCCGGAGGTGGACGAGGAGGAGTGACCCTCTCCTCATCTCGGGCCTCTCGGTTCTCCTCTCTAGCTTCGCGGTTAATCACACGTCTGGGAGGCATACTATTCCAACAATTTACCCACCACGTAAACCCAATATGCATGAACATGATACTAATAGCATAAGATGCACGTAATTTGAATTAAAAACATGGACATGCTGAAATCATGATTCAATGCCTACTACATATATAATGCAAAACTTTAAAACTTACAGACTTGAGGTGTGACTTCGTGAGCTTCTTGCGACTGGCAGTAGGCGTAACCCTTTACAAGAACACCGCTCTGATACCAACTGTAACGTACCGTACTTTTTCTACTTAAAATTAGCGAAAAAATTTAAAATTTCTTAAAAGAGTAATTAAACTTCAAACTTGATAACGTAAAACCGTACGTCTCAACAGTGGACAAAAAATCACAAAATAAAGTTTGACAAAATATTTGTTTGAAATTTCATATCCAGTAGCGTGAAATCAGAGTATTCGACAGTTCATAAAAACTTAAAAACTTGGGCGGTCCTCGGGTCTAGCCTTCAACTCAGTCCAAGCCAGCTCCTTGGTCCCCACCTCTAGCCTCTTCAACATACTCATCACCTGCATCGATCAAGTCTAGTGAGTCTAAAGACTCAACACGTATAAACTGGAAGGTAGCAAGTACTACATAATAAAACCACATGCAACTTTAAAATAAGGAGTACATACATGAAACTGGAACTTGCATAACAAAACATGAACATACGTACATACATACATAGACGTGCCATCAACATAAAACTTTTCTTAAACATGCTTGCATACTTGAATAAACTAGAACATACATAACTTCATCATTTTGCGTAGATGCATGTTTCAAAGCAAGTGACCCAGACATAATAAATGCCTGATCAGACAAACCACAGTACTGGCTGACAGGGACGTATCCACTGCCACATACATGAGATCCCCGTTCATGCTTTAACGGGTGGATTTGTCCCCGTTCATGCTTTAACGCTTTCCAATCCTGATCTAAACCCGTTCATGCTTTAACGGGGCGGAGAGGTCCTCGGCCACGTTCACCGACTTCCAAACCCATTCATAATTTGGTCACAAGACATTTAGCATACCTCAAAAACTTGAAATATTTTCTTTTGCACGTCAACATACTTACTTGGCCTTGAGGGATTCGTTGGAGCTCGCTTTGGGGCCGCTGCTGCACAGACTAACATGATTTTAAGATACTTAAATTGCATAACTTAGACTTAGGTACTCACGCTCACCACCAAAGTGAATAAGTAGCTTAGGACATTCCAGTTCATTCGGGACTTGACCTCGTTTAATCATACTAACCATGACATCGAACCCCGAACAATATTTAAAGTGCTGTGTAAACATTTCCCAACAATAAAAGACATGAACTCACTATTTGAACTTGAAAGGAAAGGGAAACCAAGTATTCGGACAGAAGGAGTGGCGCTTGGGCGGTGAGAAATTACCGCTCGGGCGTCGAGCTTTAAAAATTTATTTCTCGACAGTGAGGGTGGCGCTCGGGCGGTAACAAATTACCGCTCGGGCGCCGAGTTTTCTGGACTCCGCGACTTAGAAACTTATTCTCCCCAAATTCGATTACACAGACAGTGAACAACGCCTCGAGACCCATCCTAGGATACTAAGGCACTGACTCATCTCCACAAAACATCCCAAACGTTTTCGAAACAACAACGTAACAAGACCCAAGAACTCGAATTTTTTTGACACAAAATGTTTTCATACGACTTGCAATGCCACCAAGACTATCGACACAAAACGAAGCACCAAAAAAATCAACCCAACATCCTATGCTATACACTTAAACACAGCAGCGATCACCCGACGATTTCCAACGAAGCCTGCAACAAAGAAACTTCAAGAACACATCAATAAATAAATTTCAAAAAAACGCAGTTTGAGCAGTCCCACGAAAAACACCTTAACTCACTCAATTTTTAACCAAATATTTCGAAGTTTCTGTCAAATCCAAGGTATCAAAAATTTCTACGATTTTAATGTTGAAAGTTTTCTCAAAATCACGACTGAAAATTCGTAGTATTTAAAAAGATAGCAAAAACGTGATTTTAGATCCAAAAACGGTTTCAAAAGTGATCTAAACATAATTGCTCAAACTTCTACACAACATTCACATGATTTTCATACAAAATACATTGCAACGCATACTATGACATGATCGACGCAGAAAGAAACAGAATATGCGTGCCTTTTGATATTAAAACTCACGATACGACGATACCGAAGCGGAGATGATACGAGAGACGATCCCGGACGACTTAGCTCGATTTTCTTTGAAGAAAACCAACGAAATTCTTGCTGGAAATATTGAAGGGAAGGGTCGGCTGCTTTAGTGCCAAGAACCCTAAAATTTTCTTTTAAAAATGATGAAATGGTAACAAGAGAAATGTGTGTGTGTTATACGTTTAGGTGTGTGTGTCTAAGTGTGTGTGCGTGAGTTAGTGTAGGAAATTAGGGGAAATTTGTGCTTAATTGACTAATTAAGTGTTAATTAACATACTAATTGAAATATTAACCCCCTATAATTTACTACACACCCCAAATTAAAAGTTTAAAACACAACATGGATAAATTCTAAAGGTTTTAAATTCCTAAATCACCAAATAAATAATTAGGCTTTTAAAATACTAAAACTAGATAACTTATTTAAAATGCTTCATTCTCAACTTAAAATAAAATACCATAATAAAAATTGCCACAGTCGTCGCCGGCCTCTACTCCTCGATCCCGCATCAAATAATCGCCTGAAACATGAAACTCGAAAAATATTTTAACGTGCATCACATAACATTAAAATAATTCAATTTAAATAAATATTGCATGGCTAAAGCTCATTTTAAATTTAAATGAATGATTTAAAAATTTAAATAATGCATGGGATTTACGTGTACTGATTTTGGGCACTACACCCCCAATTTGTTTCTCCAGGTAGTAGATCGTACACCAATCAGATTCTTAGAGTCAATGGAAAGAAGTTCAAGAAATCTGGCTCAACTTCTTCAAATACTAGCGGTTAACGCCAACAGAATGGATCCCAAGTGACTGCTTATTCTGGTCTTTACTGTAACCATTGTGGAGGTCGGCATGTGATAAGTGCAAGATTGCACGTATTTTATATGAGAATCCATTTGAATTATGTTAGTTTCGGACAAAATTGTGCTTGGTATTTGTTGTTTTTGAGTCGTGTAGGATATGAACAACTACTAGAAGATTAATGGCGATTAGGGGCATTTTTGGATGTTGAAATGTTGGTGAACAAGAGCCGCAGTGCCAGGTTCAATCACCGCAACGCTAAGGCTTCAAGTAGGAAAAGAAGCACCTAGGCGCCACACTGCAGCGCCAGGATATTCGAATCACAAGCACCACAGCGCCACCACCCTCGACACACGGGCGCCTAGGCGTTGAACCACAAGCGCTGCGGCCCTAATGACTGTGAGAAGCGGTAATTGGGCTTAGAAATTACGGCCCAAACAATGGATAAAAAGGAGAATCTGATTTTAGACTTGGAACGACTGTTTTTGGAGAAAATAACACAGCGAGAGACGAGAGCACACGGACGAGACGAAGAATTGAAGCGCAAGACTTGATCGCAATGACGAGAACGACGAATATGGGGCAAAAACGTCACTTCTGATTTGTCATCTTTGTTATTTCTTGTGTTGAGATGTCTAGACTTTCAAACATGCGTTGTTTTTATTAAGATTTTGTTATGAAATAACTTTTCAATTCTAGAGGATGACGTAGCTTTGTTGACACGATAATTCTGACTCGGTTTTGTATATGATTGAATTCTCTTTGGTTTAATTGTGTTTTCTAGTTTTTATTTGATTTCAATTTACTGGCCATAATTTATTGTTATCTAATTAATTCTACAACTCGAGAGAGAGACTAAGATTGTAGATTATTAGAGAAATATCGTTGAATATTTATATCGTTCGGAAGACGTATAACTTTAGCGATGTCTTGGTAAGATCATCGTTTGCATATATCTTTTAAACTTAGATTTTTATTAGGAATGTTTGAATCGAAATTTGAATGATACAATTTATTCATCACTTGGGAAAGGGAGAATAAAACAATTAAGTGTTCTTGGCCATTAAATGACTAAAATTCATGAATATAGATGCAACCGAGAATAGTTATCGTGGAAACTAAGTGAAATCACTCCTCTAGATATTTTCTCTCATTGATATTTTCTCAATTCGGTAATTATATTAATATTTATTTACAATTAATTCATTTTAAATAGACCAAAACCAGTTATTGATTTTTCTGAATAAAGTCATGACTATTTTAATTACAAGCACTGATATACTTTTACATACACACTCCTAGTGAGAACGATACTTTACTCTCATATATTAAAACTTGACAACCGTGAGCTTGCGAGCGGAAAATACGCAATAGCATGCTAGTGAGCATTATATAGGTGTTTATGGCACTTGTCCAGAATGTGGTCATGAAGGTCGTTACGCATGGGTTTGTCTGTCCAGGAAGAATATGCCACAACCATTTCGAGGTGGATTCCGTGGAGGGTCCAATATCAACAAAGGTACTGCACCTGTTAGAAAGCCTAAGGGAGTCGTACCTTTTCAAACCAACCCCAGGCTCGTGTTTTTGAACTCACCAATGATCAAGCTCAAGAAGAACCTGGAGGTGTCATAGCAGGTAACTGTTCTATCTCTGGTTATCTTGTACAAGTATTATTTGACATCGGTGCATCCCATTCATTCATCTTTGAATCTTTTATTACATTGCATTCTATTAACCCAATCATACTACCTGCATCTTTATCTGTTGCTACCCCAATGGGTAAGACCATTATGTCAGTCAGGATAATACAAAATTGTATTTTGAATTATGAAGGACATGAGTTGAACCAAAATTTTATTGTCCTTCCCATGCACGATTTTGATTGCATAGTGGGAATGGATACCCTAACAATATATCGTGCCACGATTGATTGTTTCCATGGGATAGTCCGTTTCCATCCTAACTCTGGGTCGAAATGGAATTTCTATGGTAAAATTCTCGTGCAAAAATTCCCTTGATATCATCCTTGGAAATGTCACGTTTATTTTTCCAAGGGAACGAAGGATACCTTGTGTATGCTGTCGACACGGACAGAGCATAAACAACTTTGTCTAAATTTCAGTGGTGAATGAATTTCTAGATGTTTTCATAGAAGAAATACCTGGATTTCCTCCACCCAAAGAAATCGAATTCTCGATAGAATTAGTTTCTGGAACAACTCCTATATCTAAAATCCTAATACATAGGATGCTTTACCCATATCCTTCATGGAGAATTCACTAGCTAGCCATGCTTTAGTTGACTGCAACATTCATACATCATTCCCAATGAGTAGAATGTTATCAACATAAATTATTAGGAATGCCACTGCACTCCCACTAACATTCTTGTCTACACATGTTTCTTCAGGGTTTTTAATAAAATAAAACTGTTTGATATTGTTGTCAAATATGAGGTTCCAGCTCCTTGATTCATTTTTGAATCCATATATGGATCTCTAAAGTTTGCATATTTTATGCTCACTTCCTACTGAAGTGAATCCTTCAGGTCGAGACATGTAAATATCTTACTTAATATCACCATTAAGGAACACTGTCTTAACATCCATATGCCATATTCCATAGTCATATCATGCTGCTATGGCTAACAATATCCTAATGGACTTGAACATTGTGACTGGAGCAAAATATTTTCTCATAGTCAATACCTTGCCTTTAAGTATATCATTTTAATACCAATCTTGCTTTGAAGGTCATTTAGCTTCCTATCTGCCCAAAGTTTATTTTTGTAATCTATTTGCTTCCTATAGGAATAATTCCTTATGGTGGATCTGCTAAGGTCCATATTTGGTTCGAATACATGGAGTCCATCTCGGACTGGATTGCTTCAACCCATTTAGATGAATCATCATCAAACAATGCTTCTTTGAAGACTCTTAGATCACATCCAGGAATGGACTCATCTTGACCTTCTTCAAGGAGCAGCTCATCCTCTTAGGTGGCTTCAAGACCTTTTTGGATATATTAGGAGCTTGTGTTTCTTCAATTGGCTGTTGGAGTGTGGGTTATACTATTTCATAAGTAGGTGGTTCCTGAACCTCTTTGAGTTCTATCATTCCGCCTTTTCTATCCAATAGAAACTCTTTCTCCAAAAAGGTGACATTTCTTGAAACAAATATCTTTGTTTCATTGGGATCATAGAAATCATATCCAATGGAATTCTTTGGGTATCCCACAAAGTAATACAAATTGGCTCTACTATCCAATTTGTCTCCCACTGTGCGCTTCACATAAGCAGGACATCCCCAAATTCTTAAAAAGAATATTTATTTAGATAGCTTTTCCATTCATATCTCATATGAAGTTTTATCAACTGCCTTTGTATGGACTTTGTTCAGCAACAATTCCATAGTTTCAAGCGCAAATTCCCCAAGGGATGACAGAAATTCAGTGATTCTCATCATAGATATAACCATGTCCATCAATATTCGATTACGTCATTCTAACACACCATTAAACTAGGGTGTGATAGGTGAGGTCCACTATGAGAGAATACAATCCTCTTTAAGGTAGTATTGAAATTCAGTACTTAAGTATTCGCCTCCTCAATCATATAGAAGTGTTTTAATAATTTTTCCTAATTGTTTATTTGCTTTTGCTTTGAATTTTTTGAATTTTTCAAAAATTTCAGACTTATATTTCATTAAATACACGTACTTATACCTCAAGAAATCATCTGTAAAGATAATGAAGTAGGATTTTCTACATTTCGTGCTAACACTTAGAGGGCCACATACATCTATATGAATAAAATCCAATAGACTATGTGAACATTCCACTTTCCCTGGGAATGACTTTCCCTAGGAAAGGGGATTTAGTAATCTTTTATTTCATACAAGACTTCCATGTTTCAAGAGAGTTAATATCTGACATGTCAAACATGCAATCTCCCACTAGCTTGTGCATCATTCTTTGAGAAATATGTCATAGCCTAGCATGTCATGAGTGTGTTTGATTTATACTATCTTATTTTCTTTTGTTTGTTATTGATATCATTTAGACATTTTTAATGAAATTTCACCATATTATTTGAAATATATCTATTTCCATAATACTTCAGGCCTAGATACTTTCCAATGTTCATGATTCTTGTAGTAGAAACAAAATGTTCTGATTTATCAAGCTTTGTTGGCCCTTTAAGTATCTCTTGGAACTTGTCTCTTATTAGGTTTGTTTTTATTGTAAGGGACATAATGTTTCTTTCTCTCACCTTATGGGACCTTTTTCGTCCCTGACTAGAAGCCCACTAAGAAAGCAATATTTTCCTTCTTTATAATGGTTTCGTAAGTCGTAAGCGTATTGGCTAGCTCTTCAAGGCTAGCCTCTATCTTATTCATGTTGAAGTTCACCATGAACCCATCAAATGAATAAGATACTGACAACAAGACGAGGTCATCATGTAACTCGTTCTGATATACATTAGCTATGGATTCACTTCTCCGTGTGATTCAAAATAACATTTATTCTTATTCGAGCTTAACTTAATTAGCCTCATTCTTTCATCAACATCTTGATAAAAAAATGTCAGAACTTATTTTTGATTGCACCCATCGGATCATAGTAAGAACGTCTAGCAGCATCGTCCCGTGATCTCTTAGGTATCACTGATAGTGACTGCAAGATTCTTAAGTTATGGTTAGCGTATAGTACGGTCCCTTCAATTCATAAATCCCGATCGAATATGCAATCATTGGTATATCGAGAGTTACATATGAATTCGATAATGATGTGATGTATCTTTAAATAATAGTAGTGATATAGTATGTACAATTGAGGAAACACAATTCCAAAATGCACATGTCTTACTCTGACCAGAGATTCGTCATATTATTAACTCATCAGTTCGTATATGATATCTTTACCTGTGGGAAAACAGTGAATTCTTGACTAAAATGCACTTGCTCCTACGTATTTCGAAACTACACCCAACTTTGTCATCTAATGACCTTCAATAGAGTCAGTAAACGGATCAAAGCGCATGCTAGTACATAGAGCCTCTATGTTGTCTCGGGTCTAATGATTCATAGTGTACAATCATAACCGCAGATTATTCCGCTAGATAAATGATAACCACTTGAACATTTCGAGAAAGGGTTGTTCAGTGAATCATTAAATGATCACCTATCTGTATAAATGAATATTTCTATGCCTTTACCAATGAAACATGATGTTTACATTACACATGTTATTTTCAAGCTCAAGCGATCTTTATCTTAATTTTAGGCGGCTGATTCGACTCGATACCTATTTAGAATATATGGTAAACTTCCTAATGAGTTTCTTGATCTTACGTTGAGGGACAAACCTCATGGTACCTATTATATATTCAAAGACTTTATTTATGCAACTTACATGAGTATACAGATAAAGTAAATATCATAAATAGATAAAAATATAAAATATTATTAAAATAAAGATCGTTTTTACGGTAAAACCAATAAAACACAAGCCACAAATTGATTCGCTATACATCAACTTCAACAGTGTCTATCGTGTTCCAACATACCTCTTAGCTTTGTGACATTTAAATTCTCAATTAAGAACTAGACGTAATGTTCGAGAACCCTCTAAAATTATTGGCCCAAATATTTTTTTTCCAAAAAACATCCATCAACACGAATTGCATGATTCGTTTATCAGAGAACAAGATACTATAATCCTGAAAATTGGAAACTTTGACTAAAATGAAAGGATGACATAAGATGATTCCTATCAAATCGGAACACTTGAAAGCAATAATTTAGCCTCTCTCTTTTCCCTCTTTTAACTCCACTTACCTACATGATATTGAGCAGACCGGATTGGTTCGGATTACGAGAAAAACTCGAATCAAACCAATACTATAGGTTTTACAAAAGTGTAAACCAAATCAAACCATTAATAATCAAAAACCAAACCAAACCAAATCAAACATTAGTTTCGGTTCTGTTCGACTTGGTTGGATGATCATTTTTTGTTTTTGTTGAAATAATTTGTTTGACTATTTTTACACATAATTTAAAATTTCCTAAATTAGCTATTATAAAAAGTTACAAACCAATAAACATACCGATTGGGGTGAACAAAATTTATGTTAAACTTAATTTACCGATCGAATCAAACCAATTAAAAATTTTGGTTTGGTTATTTAAAAAAATAGGTCATTTAGGATAATTCGGTTCCTTGGAGATTTCAATATTTTCAAATGGATTATCTGAGTTTACCGATATTTCAAATACTATTGTTATTCTTATATATTTTTTAATATTTGTAGATTTTGATTTAAAATTTTTAAATGGTTCAATTCAACCCATCCCCATCTCTCGACTCCACAGCCCTCTCTTCTCAGTAAGGTCCCATTAACATTCCTTGAATACATTTGTAAATTTAGCAAGAAACCTTGAAAGTACACAAATCGCTGCATAGATTCATTGGTATTCTGTGAGTTACAATTTTTTTTCCAAAAATATCTTTAATTCCGTGGATGGCCGAATTAACCGAATTTATTTTGATTCGATATTGATCCGATATTATAATCAAACTAACGATTTCGGTTAGGAAAAACAAATCGATTCGATTATTTGAAATTTATTTCGATCGGTAACAGATCAACCTAATGCTCACCCTTCATACAAATATTAAACAATTAAATATATGATAATAACATTATTAATTTCATTTCAAAAAATATAAATTATCAAAATGAAGCACTTCAGCTTTAAAAATATAAATTCACAATCATCTACTATCACAATTCGAAAAAGAACAGACACATATCTTTTATATCCATTCAACTTTATAGATTAAAATAATTGGAAAGCCTAAAATATACAAAAGTAACAACATCCATAATCATTTTTCATAATATGCTAACAATATGATATAAACGAAAATTCAAATAATATATACATAATAAAAACTATTATATATAAAATGTGGTGGATTCGGGTTGATTTGGATTTTCTTTAACCAGAATTTTAATCAAAACAAATTTTTTGGTTTAGCTAATTTTAAACTAACCTAAACTAGGATCTACCAGAAACCAACCGGTTTATTTTTGTTTCTGGTCACCCTTAATATCGAGCTAGGAAATTGATTGATTCAGCTGAGGTTTTTATCAACCACAAAAAAAAAATATATATATATATTTCTTCTGAGTGTGTTTGATAAATTTTCATATTGTTGAAAATAAGAGTTGAAATTATTGAATGTTAAAAATAAGAGTTGAAAATATTGAAAATTAGTATATGATTATGTATGTAATGATATATTTATTTTTGGATTATTTCCAAAGAAATTTTATAAATAGGTCTCTCAATTTGTGAAGAAAACACACAATTGAGTGGAGAAAATTTTATAAACTTTGTAGTTTAATATATTAGTGAGTTGGAGATTTTTACTTTTTACCGTAAATGTTTACTTTTAACACATTATCAGCACGATACTCGAAGGTTCGGTTCTCCATATTTTTCCAAGCTCCAAAACACACAAAAAAAAAGTAACAATATTCAAAAGTAAGAATATTTATTTTACTGTTTATTTATTTTTATTGTGTATATATTTAATAATAATATCATGTTATTATATAAAAAGAGTCTATGACACCTCATTATAATAACGTGATGTGATTATATTATTATTCTTCTTATATATTTTTATTGTGTTACTGTTTATTTATTGTATATATATATTTGAATAATATCATGTTATTATATAAAAGAAGTCTATGACACCTCATTATAATAACATGATATGATTATTTCACTGTTTATATACTTTTATTGTGCTATATATTAATTATATATATATTTGTATAATGTCACAATATTATATAAAAAGAGTCCCTGACACCTCATTATAATAATGTTATGTGATATAAATAATTATTTAAACATAATTAACATTATATACATCATATTATTAACACAATATTTATATATACATATATTTATTTTTTTAATATTTTGTAACGTTCATAAACGACTAGTTTTTACCCTATAAATGTGATTTTACAAACACATTCAATCACTCCAAACTTTCTCTTCCTCCCTAAAAATTTTCTTCATCAAAATTTTCTAAGAAGAAGATGATGGTTCTTCAAAGATTATTTGTATACTTATTTTTGTTATTATAGTCACTAATCTTGTATTTATCGGAGGAGTAGGTCTCTTGTGAGACGGTCTCAGGAATCTTTATCTATGACACGGGTCAACCCTACCGATATTCACAATAAAAAGTAATACTCTTAGCATAAAAAGTAATATTTTTTCATGGATGACCCAAATAAGAAATCCGTCTCACAAAATATGACCCGTGAGACCGTCTCACATAAGTTTTTGCCTTATCGAAGAATATCTGCCACACGTTTTTTCTTTATTTTTAAGAATGCTTGTACTTATAATTTTTAACGAGACAATATAAAAGCACATAATGAAGACAATCATTGTATTATGATCATCATCCCAAGAGTGGTTATTTAAAATAAGAGTTGAAATTATTGAATGTTGAAAATAAGAGTTGTAAATATTGAAAATTAGTGTGTGATGATGTATGTAATGATATATTTATTTTTGGATTATCTCTAAAAAAATTATATAAATAGATCTCTCAATTTAGGAAGAAAACATCCCATTGAGTTGAGAAAATTTTATAAATTGTGTAGTTTAATATATTTTATGAGTTTGAGATTTTTATTTTTTTATCGTAAATTTTACTTTTAACACATATAATAAAAATCTAAATAACTTATTTATCTACTTCATAATTCATATTATTTAAATATTTGAAAATAAATAAATTAATATAATTGGAATGAAATGGGAAAATAGAAAAGTTTGGGGTATGGAAGAATTAGCCAAGTGAGAAAGCGTACGTTAAAAGCGATAATAATCGTTAAATCCTCAAACCCCTCTCCTGATTTTGCTGTTGCTCAAATTGTAGAAAATTGTTCACTCCTTCTGTCTCCATTCTCTGCAGGCATGTCCACCCGCAAGTCCAGCTTTGAATCTCTGTCTGAACGAGGTGAAATTGTAATTATTTGCTAAGTTATTGTTTATGTTTTGATGTGCAACTTCTGAATGTTCATTCCTGAGTTGATGAAAAACTTAAATGGCCAAGCCTACATGGATTTTCACAAATCTGTGCCTTCTCCGGAACCCTAAATCATTCATAGGTTCTAATTATTTTCGAATCCGGAATCAAAGCCTCAGTATTGATCAAGTTAGTGGAAATGCTGAAAATTCCACGCGGAATCCTGAGACCCCAGATGAAATTGGTGGTCAAAATCAAGTCTTTGAAGTCGGAGAGGTTAGTGGAACTGTGGAAGAATTCGTTCTGAAACCTCTAAACCCAGATGAATCTATTCATCAAAATCAATTCTTATATGCTAGTGAGATTGCCAAAGAGGTGTCTGTTTTTATTAGGGCCCAGCCGAGGTGGGAGCAAACACTTACGATTGTTTTTCCAACTGTTAATTTTGTGGATCCTAATATTTACAACGAGGTTTTGAAGCAGCAGAATAATGCGTTTTTGTCTATCCGGTTCTATCATTGGCTTAAGTCTTTGAATGGGTTTTCATTGGATCCAATTTTATGTAAGGAGATATTTCGTAGGCTTGTAGAGGCTAATGCTGCCAAAGCTGCTGAGAGTTTTCTCAAGGAAACAAAGTTTGAGCCTGAGCCGGAGCATTTGGAGTTGTATATTGAGTGCCTCAGCGAAAATGGGCTGGTTGAACTAGCATTTGATGTGTTTGAACGTTTAAAAACGATTGGTCATTGTGCACCATTGCAAGCATGGAATTCTGCTCTGTCCTGTGCGCTAAGAACCGAAAGGCTCGACATTTTTTGGGCACTATATGGGGATATGATGCAGCATAATGTCGTACCAGACATAGATACCACAGGATACTTGACTAGAGCCTTTTGTATTGACAACAATGCTGCGAAAGGCTACAATCTTCTTCGACAAGTTTTGGAGGATGGACATGTCCCGAGCAAAATTGTTTTCGATAAGTTGGTAGCTGCATTTTGCAAGAGTGGTGATTATGGGAAAATGTCATCTGTTCTTCATATGATGATTGCTAAGAATTGCTTCCCAGATATTTATACATATCAGGAGGTCATTAATGGATTGAACAAAAGAAAAATGAGATACGAAGGTTTTCGTGTTTTCAAGGATCTAAAGTGCAGGGGTTATTTTCCAGATAGAGTCATGTATACAACAATGATTCATTGTCTCTGTAACAACAAATGGATTGGAGATGCACGAAAAGTGTGGTTTGAGATGACTCAGAATGGAATCGTTCCTAATGAGTACACATACAATGCTTTTATTAATGGTTTATGGCGTATTGGCAGCATAGATGAAGCTGAGAAACTTTATAAAGAGATGATTTCTAAAGGTTATGGTGAGTCTACCGTTAGTTACAACACTATGATAAGTGGACTGTGCTTGAATGGAAAAGTGGATGAAGCTCAGGAATTATTCAAACAGATGAAAGAGAAGGGTATTGCTACTGATGCCATTACATATAATTCTCTAATGAAAGGCTTCTCTCGAAACGGGAAGATAGCTGAGGGATTATATTTTTTTCACGAACTTCTAAATCACGGATTTGAGCCAACAACTGCCTCATTTACTGTTTTGATAGAGATACTTTGTGCAGGTGGACATACGGAGCAAGCAAAAATGTTGTGGAAAGATGTTCTAGATCGGGGTATGGAAGCGGCTGTTTTTTCACAAAATAAAATCATAGTTGCATTAGGTGAACATGGGTGTTTCCAAGAAGGAGTTGCATGGCTGAAAGCTATGATTAAGAATAATATGACACCAGAAAAGAAAACTTTTGAGAGACTCATTCAATGTCTTTGTGTTGCTGATAGATTGGATGATGCTTTACTTGTTTTAGATTATATGTTGAAGATGGGTTTTTCGCTTGAGAGATGTGTTTGCAATTCATTGGTGAATAAACTTTGCCAAGATGATTCGCGTACTATAGAGTCGTGCTTGGAGGAAACTTTGCAGGGAAACAAATGTCATTGAGGCTTTTACTTGTATTTCAGTTTTTCCATTAATTTTATATCAAATTATTGTGATGAAATGGAAAAATTATTTACTTGCCATGACGAGTTCTGTATTTCTTTTGCTAAATCGAGTCGGCATTTTTGTATAAAAGAGATCATTAAACGCATTTTCACTTTAACGTACTAGCTAAATATTACCTGTATAAATGAAATTTGACATATATTTTTCCATCGAATAAAGAGACCGAATGAAGATCAGAGATTCAACATTATCAGATGATGACCTAATAGAAAATTTCCAACGTTTGGATTCAATGTACAGCCACCGGCGGAAAGTAGTTTGATAGTTGGTCATCATGTGAATTCTCAATGTGGTTTTTACATTTTTCTTTCTACCGTATTCGTAACTCTTGACTTGTGCTAAAGGAATTTTTTCATCCGACAAGGAATTTTCTTAACAAAAATCCTTCCTGTTCTTTGGTAAAAACTGGATAAATTTTGTAGATCTGAGATCTATCTTTCTGAATAACCTACAATCAAATCTTTCTGGCCTAGTCGATCATGCATTCTTGGGAAATCTTAGTTGATTTTTCATTTATATTAAGATAAGTTTAGACAAAGTTGGTAAGTATTAGCATGGATTATAATTTCTGATTGAGATGATACTTTATTCTTTTGTTTGTTTGGAAATTTATTTATTAGTAGATCTGGGAAAGTTTTTAAATTTCTCCGCAATTTACTGATTTATTTTGTTAAAAATTTGTTCAGTTACTCCAAAATCTCATGTCTGATCAGATTTACCATCCAAGCATAATTCATCGCAACTCATCAATATCGTGATGATATCATATGATTGATTGCATCAATTAGTGTTGCTTGTTTGCAAACTCTGTAAAATTGCTTAAATTAATGCACCTTGAGTTGTTTCCCCATGGCTTTTGATTCTGATTTTGAAATTGAATGGATAGCCCTGAGCATCTATATTATGATAACTGGGTGAATTGTTTTTTTTGGAGAAATTTGTGATGGATTTTTGAAGTGGTTGGAATCATTTACATTGCGCAAGATATTTAATAAGTGAAAATCTAATGAAAAATTCTAGAGTTGTCACGATATTGTTTATTTACATTTAGAATGTGAAGGTTCATCTTCTAAAATCCTTGTCCATTACGTTGCATGTACAAAAGAATGCCGAACTTTGTTCTTCTTGGGTGATCGCCAAAAATTTTACTTTGTATTTGTTTTGTTGTTTGAATAACACTTTGCGTCAGATGTACACTAATTTGGATCAACATGTTTGGTAGTGTTTTTTTATCAGTTCAACACACTGTTATTTCTGGTATCAAGATATGCAATTATCCTTCCATTCTGATTTGGTTGTTAAGTATAGTGGATGGTGTGAAATGGAATTCAGAATTAAATGCTGCCTTGTTTAGTTGAAAGGAAATTTTGAGAGGGTCGTGTAGTGAAATTCTTACTTCTCTTTAAGTAACATTTGTCAACACTGCAGTGATGTTATATCTGAAGAGCCCAAATGCCTTTTATTTTCAAAGATTTTTTCCCGTGCACCAAACAAAAGAAAATATATTTTTCCGTCCTTGACAAGGGAAGGTCTTTCATTCCGGCTATGCTCTGTGCCCTTATTATCTCATATGGATGAATAACCACATTCTTGTCAGTAGCGTGTGTTTTAATTAAAAACTTAATTAGTTATTGTGTTGAAGTTTACATCTACTAATTTGTGATTGCACTTTGAATATGCACCATGACTGACTGAACTTTTGTTGTATGTCTTTAAGTGCTGCTACATAAGAGATGAAGATTTGGCTGCAGTGGGAGCATATTGTAGTAGGCTTAATGATTTAATTTGCGGTTTTGTGAAGGTTTGACTGATAAGGGACTGGTTCTGTTGGCCTTTGTAGTGGAGGAATTTGAAATCACTTGGAGTCACAGCTTGTGCAAAGACTACTGAGGTCTCGTTAGAAGTCGTGGGTCATTGCAAATTTCTTGAAACTCTGTCACTGGACTCAGAAATCATCCATGGCAAAGGCTTGCTAGCTGTGGCCAAAGGGTACCCTATGATGAAAGTTCTGGAACTGCAGTGTATGAATCTTACAGATGACGCTTTACAAGCCGTTGGTTCTTTCTGTTTATTTTTGAAGTTATTGGCTCTATACAGCTTCCAGAAATTCATCGACAGGTGACTGTTTCTGTTTTCTCTTTGTTCTTTCTCATTCTTAGGTGGTGGTGTAACTGTTATTCATACAAATACTTTTGTTATTGCCATCAACACCTTGATCTTACATAAACAAGCAGAAATATTCAAATGCACATACCATTGTGTGCATGCAACTCACTTTTTAACCATTTGTTTTTATCTGGAAAGTTGAAAAGGAGATTGGTGACCCAGTTACGTGAAAGTGGTTATGCATGTCCCTCTAAATAAGCCTCCAGGGGTTTGATCAGTTGATCTTCAACTCTATGTTACAAGGATTGTTTTCTATTCATCACTTTTTCTCTTTTATGGATGTGTGGTTTTCCTACAGGTTTCGTTGGTGTTTATGAAATAAATGTCTCAATATACTAGAGTTTTAAGTTCAACACGTTATGTGGTTCTGAATCGAACACCTATCTTAAATTTTTCTAGTATCCAAAAACAATTTTATCTTAATTGCAATGGTTCAGTCGTCCTCTGTATCGCCTTGATGTCCCAGTGTTTGAAGTCATACTTTGTAACATCCCGAAAATTTGAAAGTCCATGCGAACCACATGCATACAAATTATTAAATTCCTTGTGTATTTCAATTAATTGTTTTAATTGCATAAATTAATTATGTGATACATGTTGACATGTTTAAAATATATTTTTCTACACGGTTGCATAAAAATATATTTTTAAAAGGATATTCGAGTTGTGATGGAGGAACGGAGACCGAGGGCTGAAAAATGGAAAATGTCTTTATTAAATAATTGTTTTTAATTATTTAAAATTTGGTTGATACTTTTTCTTACTTTTGAAAATAAGAAATTTTGAGGTGATTTTATACGTCGGGATATAATTTTTATCGGTGTTGGATTTTCAAAAAAAATACGAACTTTATGGCAACCCGACTAATAAATTTACAAATTTTATTAAACAAAGTAATTTTTAATAGCACTAATGGGTTTATTGGACTTAATTGATTTTGTTAATGGGCCGAAGCAATTAGTAAGTGTTTTAATTAAATATTTAAGCACCAAACCTACCCCATATCATTACAACTCACATGCCCACCACCCCTTTACAATTCAAACTCCTTCTTCACTCCAACTCAAGGCACACACATAATATTCAAAGGATAACTTCGAAAATATTGTCAAGTAACTTCAAGCTAAGGTCTTTCGTCGTCGTTTTTCGCAATCGTCAACGTTTATTCGTGCGTTAAAAATGCAAAGGCACGCTATATTCTCTCCTTTAATCATCTATCACACTATAGTATTTATTTTATTGTGTTTTGCATGAAAAAAGTTACATCATGTTATATTTTCGTACAATGTTATATTTTCGTACAAGCATCTCATATGATTTTTAAAGCTTGTATTTTCATCGAAAATCATGTTTAATATGATCTTAAGGGGCTGTCATGATTAAGGTATGGATCAAGGGTTGTTTTACACAAGTTTAAGGAGTTTAAGTCACCACAAACGTTGCACAACATGAATAGAACACAAGCTAGAACCACTTTTTTGTCATGGTGATATGAGGGGCTCGGTTTTTGGGTTTGGTGGCTGGGCTTGGGTTCGGCTGGGACCAAGGCTTAGCTAGGGTCCTTGAGGGGTCAGGGAAGGAGTCCTAGCCTGAGTCAAGGGGCTAGGGAGGAGTCCTAGCCACCCGAGAGCCACCAAGAGGTCACGTGCAGGTGGTGCAGCTGTGCAGGGAGAATTGGCTCGGCCAGGGGGCTTTGGGCTGGGTTGGGTTAGGTCCTTAGGGTCCTAGGAGGGTGTCTGAGGGGCTGGTTCAAGGGCTGGCTCGTTGGTTAAGTTGTTAAGCAAGAAAACAAGAGCCCATGTCAAGTAGGATTCTCGGCCACTTCATGCATTTGAGTTGTGGCTTCGGTTTTTGGGACTGGGGTCGAGTCCTTTGGTTCTAAGGGTCCAGGAGGGTTCCTAGAGAGGCTGGTTAGGGTTCAGTCCAGCATGGCTCGATGAAAAATCAATATGGCTCGAAGATGGCTTGGTTCAAGGGTCTAGGGTTTTCTTCTTTGAAATAAAATCGAAACATGGCTCACGGGGGTCGAGTCATGGTTCACGAGGGTCAAATAATTATTAAAAGTGTAAGTTTTAAATATGAGAATTTTATATTAAAGTTTGGTTTAATTCGGGATTAAAACGAGTTAATATGTTATATTTAAAGATTGATTTAAAAGTCCTCGATTTAAGTAAAATAAAAATACGAGAAAATTTATGTAAGCTTAAATAATTATTTGGGATGGTCTAGAGTCAACGGAATTAAGAAAATATCAAAAACGTTAATTTTACGTCTACGGGTAAAACGGTAATTTTACACTCGAAAATTAGTAAACGTCATGGCAGTGTCCTGGATGCTGTTTTATATGCCAATATGATTATTTTAAATGTTTATGGATTTTTATGATTTAATATGTTAAAATGTTTATTTTAAAGGTTTATGAATCTTTATATGTTAAAATGTTTATTTTTATTGTTTAAGGATCTTTATATGTTAAAACGTTTATTTTAAATGTTTATGGGTTTTTACGATGAAACGATAACGTTAAAAGATATGTAACATGTTTGGTTTAAAAGAAAAACGTTATATGCATGTTTAACTTTTATTAAGTGATTAGAATACGAAACGTTGAAGGAAGTTAAGTAATTGTGACTAATACGATAATATGTTGGAGATATCGTGAGGGAGAAGGTCCCAGTGGGAGCCCGACGAGCGTATTTTTATTGATACGAATACGATGATATTTTAACAGGTAGGCCAAGGATCAGCTGACGGGTGAGAGTGTCGCTGATGTCCCCACTGCCCAGTACTGTGGTTACATGTAGATGGATCCATCGTCCAATACGAACACGTGATACGAATACGAGTCACAATTAAAGATCTGAATTCAACGAAAACGAATATGAATATGAATATGTTGATATGAATACGAATACGAATATGAATATGAATATGAATATGAATATGAATATGTTTTTGATGTATATGAATATGTTTATGAAAATGTTTATGAAAACGTTTACGAAAATGTTTAGGAAAATGTTTATGAAAAGTTTATGGAAATATTTATGTTTAAAGTTGAAGCATCATTATGAAAATGTTATTGTTTAAGGTTTATGTATCTTCATGAAAACGATATTTTAAATACAAGTATTTTCACAGTTACATGTGTTCTATATATGTATTACTTGTTATCAAGATTATAGTGTGTTGAGTCTTTAGACTCACTAGGTGTGATTGATGCAGGTGATATTGATAATTATGTTAATGGAGGTCTTGATGGTTGACTTTACTGGACTGAAGGTGCACATAACCATAGGACCAGCGTTTCTAGTTTTCCGCACTAGTTATGATTTATGATATTCAAGATTATGTTAAATATATTTTTACGACTATGATTATGTTTTGAGTGGTTTTTGAGACGTTGATAGTATAGGTCATACCTTCAAATAATGATTTTAGGTTTGGTAAAACGTTGGATGATTTTGTGTGTTGACTATTTCTTTTGGATTTTTAAATGTTAGATGGTTGTTTTATTTTAAAATGGTGTCAAGGTATTTTAAAGTATATATATGTATAATTCGAATTATGGAGATTAATGAGGAAAAAAATTCGAATTTTAAAGTATATATATGTTTAATTCGAATTCTATCAGTCACTCATTGCTATCACCCACTTCACTCAATATGATAGGATCGATGGTATCACGACTATCGTATCTACGCCTCAGAGTTCTATTGTATCTGATGAACACAAAATCATTAAGGCATTTTTGCTCCAATCTATTCTTTTTCTTGGAACAAAGCTGCATTTATTTATATATGTTTATCGAGGCGCGTGGCACGAGAACAAATTCTTAAAATAAAAACTGTAGTATTATAAAAATAGTTATTTTAATATTTCTCATTGAATTTATTTCAAAAAATAAGGAAAAACTTGTGCTTGAAACAAATTTTCATACATGGTGATACAACCTTTCTCATTTCGATTGCAACTTCCTTCCGAAAAAGACCTTCGACTTGTTTGTATTTTAACAACTCTGTTTGTATTTTTCTCTCCGTCTAAGGATAAAAAGACCTTTCTCATTTCGATTGCAACTTCCTTTCGAAGTACCTCCGATAATGGGCCACCAACTTTCATAGCATAAATGACAACTCCAAAACGAAGGCATCAAAATAGTTTTCTGTGCTTGCTTACTATTCTGTTCCTTTGAAATTTTTTTTTTCTCCAATTTTCTGAAGTAAACATCTTTCTCAAATGTTGCTTATGCTGCTGAAAGCTTCTCATAGTCAAGAAAGCGGTGGCAAAACGAGTTTTAGCTGGCCTGATAAGGTCTCTTTGGCAGGTGAACTCCCTCATCATGTTCAACAACATAGTTAGGTTGTAAATATATCCGTCAACACTAATTTCCCGCTCAAGTGCTCTCTTCAATATGGAATTTTGAATATGTCCTCAAGCATCAAATCCAAACAATGTGCTGCACACGGGGCCCAATAAAAGTTTGGATATTTATCCATCAACTTCTTTCCTATAAAGAACAAGATAATAAAATGATAGTTAATGAACATAATTAACGAAAGTTAAAAGACGTTGTAACTTAGTATGTTAGATTTTCTAACCGACATAAACAATATTTGATGCACTATCGGTGACCACTTGAACAATATTATTCACCCCAACTTTTTGCAGAAACTTGTCAAGCAACTCAAACATCTTCTCATTAGTGTGACAATAGCTAGATGCATCAACTGAAGTAATTTAACATGCTGCCTTTGAGGTGTTCACCAATAGATCTCCCCTTTCTATCTCTCCACCCATCATTAAAGTACAACCATTCCTCGCCATCTCCTCTTCATTCTGTTCAAAATCAGCTTTGTATGGTTGATCTCATTCTTTAAAAGAGGTTCTCTTACCTCATGGTAACTAGGTGGTTTCATCCTAGGACCATATTGTCCAATTGCTTTGATCACTGGCTTGAAGCTGTCATATTTGACGACATTGAATGTAATCCCTGCATCATACAACCACCTTGCAAATTTTTGAACTGCATCAGACCTCAACTTTTTCTGAACTTCGTTAAATTAGGGTGCTTTACCACCTTCATTCTTTGCGTCTAGCTTAAATAAAGCATTTATAGGACCCAATGACCGTGGTTTTTTGGGCATTAATATTGACGAGTTGACCGAGAAAGAAATAGATGTCGACTGCTTTCCACGAGATGAGGGATCCTCGTGTAGATCAATATCATCTGCTTGCTCTTCTATGTCAAAAACATAATCAAAGTGAGGTATGAAATCCATGCTTTTCTTCAAAGTTATCTTTTACTTCTTGCTTAATACATGTTGGGGATTTTGGACAAGGTTTTGTATTTTAAATTCTCCAACAAGATGTTGTTTGAGCTTTGTTATCCCATTCTTTGTAACATTTTGGCAAAAGTTGCGTAATATTCCATCAGAAATTTTGTCTGGGTTAACCATCCTCTCATAGTTCCATCCAATATCTTTTTTCTTATATCTTTTTGTAGATTTTTCATCTTTTAAATTCTGAAAATAGGAAAAAAAAATTGAACAACCCATGAAGCACATTGAAACAAATCCATTAACAGCAAAATAGTTGTTCCACTAAACAAAATTAATCAAGATTAATAAAAAAATCAATCGTACAAAATAGTAGTAAAATCTGTTTACTAATAGCATTCCTCCACATTTAAAAAGAACAATCGTATAAAATCTCTTTCAGATAGCAGCATAATAGTTTTTACACCAAACATCAATAACTAATACCTATAAGCAAATAGAATCAATATGTTATGCATGATTTTTCTGACAATGGGTTATTATAGAGATTGTTCTTTTCAACAAGGTGGGCTATATGACAGTCTTGTTGCATAATATAATCTATTGTTGCTAGCTAAAAAGTAAAGTCAGTTTCTAGGAATATAATTTCTCGGCTTCCTATAACTAAAATGCCTCAATGAAAAAAGAAGAGAAGTTCGATGCCAAAAAATAAAAAATCAGGGAAAAAAAAAGAAGAAGAGAGAAGACAGCAGGAAATAGAGCAGAATATTACCGAAGTCTGGCTATGCAAAGCATGAGCTATGTCTGGCCGTCGGTGGCCAGAAGTCCGGCAGTGCAAAGCAAGATGTCCAGCGAGAAAGCAGTTGAGACTTGAGAGTTGAGGTTTATGTAAGCAGAAGTGGATAAAAGCCTATACGCAGCAGAAAATAATTCTAGGGCTATGTATTGTGTAAAATGGGCCTAAAGATTGAGCAAAATGAGCCTAAAGATTGGGCAGTATTTTAGCGCCATTTCCTAGCTATCGTCGTACCGAAATAGCGTCGATAGCGATGATAGCGCTCGCTATGTGGATGTGTCATGCGCGTCTCCCCCTGTATCTATGGGTCTTCACTTCGCGTTGCTACACGCTATAGCTAGCGCTACAATCGCGCTCCCTATAAGCCAACTGTTGGCTAGGGAATTTATTGACTCAAGTGTAATAAACAATCTTTATTTTAATATAATTTAATTTGTAATGGTTTCGTTATACTTTATCTGTATACCCATGCAAGCAGCATAGATAAAGTCCTTGATTATACTTTAATACAATTGAATCGTAATTTTATGTTGAAACTCATTTGTAAACACTGCATATTCTAAATTCGTTCCTATTCGATTCAGCCGCCTAAAACAGGGATAAAGGTCGCTTGAGCTTGAGACTAGCATCTGTTATGTTGTGTACTGCGTTTCTTGGTAAGGGCATAGAGATGTCCAAACATGCAGATGGGTAGTCATATTGTAAGGTCCAAAATTTAGACAACGTAGTTCAACCGCATGCGAATCTAGGAAATTTGAAAATGAGTAATTAATTATTTTAATTGCTTAATTAATTATGTGATATACATGCTTACATGTTAATTATGATTTTATTATTATCATGCATAAAACGGTATTTTTAAGGATTATTCAAGTGACGATCGAGGAACGGGGACCGAAGGCTGAAAAACGTAAAATATTTTTCATTAAATAATTATTTTTAATTCTTCAAAATAAGGTTGATGGTTTTAATATTCTTGAAAATAAAGGATTTTGAGGTGATTTTATACGCCGAGACGTAGATTTTATCGGTATTGGTTTTTCAACTAAAATACGAATTTTTTGGCAACCCGGCTAATAAATTCACGAACTTATTTAAACAAAATAAATTTTATCATTTAATTAAAGATTATTGGGCCTAATTNCTGCATGTTTCTAGACCCTTAAATCATGTAAAACGTTGCCCCTTATATCCTAGAACATGGCAGCCCCTTCATGCAAGAAATCATCAAGTTCTGAATCAAATATCATGTTTCCTCAAAGGTGCATGCAATAAGTCCGAAAATTTCTGGAAAATAAATCATGTCCTCATGCATACGATAATTCAAACAATTATACGATATGATGGATGAGAAAAGGGAGATGTATGGCGTGCCTTTGCGTTATTTACGCACGAATATACGNCAAGGCACGCCATACATCTCCCTTTTCTCATCCATCATATCGTATAATTGTTTGAATTATCGTATGCATGAGGACATGATTTATTTTCCAGAAATTTTCGGACTTATTGCATGCACCTTTGAGGAAACATGATATTTGATTCAGAACTTGATGATTTCTTGCATGAAGGGGCTGCCATGTTCTAGGATATAAGGGGCAACGTTTTACATGATTTAAGGGTCTAGAAACATGCAGGAAAGGCGCTACAAACTCGAAACAAGCAAGCTAGAACCGTAAAATTGCTGTCATGGGGTAAGGGTTCGGCTTGCTCGAGGGAAGGGTCGGCTTGGTCATGGCTCCTGTCCAGGGCTAGCCAGGATCGTAAGGGGGTCAAGAGAAGAGTCCTAGCCATGCTAGGACTCGAGCTAGGCAGCTTGGGAAGAGTCCTTGTTGACAAGGACTCTCACCCGAGGAGGGGAAACCAGCGCGCGCAGGTGCAGCGCTTGTGTAGGGCTTAGGGGCTTGGTCTGGGGACTTCGGGCCGAGTCAGGGAGTGCCCTTATGGTCCTAGGTAAGTGTTTGATACGTTAGTTCAGTGATTGGGGTCGCAGGAGGAGACTAGATGCACAATAAGAGTCCTAGCTATAAGGGGAACTCTCGGACAGTACATGTGGGACTTGGGGTAGCTTGTTTTTGGCTTTGGGTGAGGTTTTCGTGAGTTTCCTAGGTCCAGTAGGGTACTTCAACATTTTGGGCACCTTTTGGCTCGATTTGGTTCGGGGGTAACTCGTAAAAAATTAAAAGATGGCTCGGGGTCGAAGTTTAGTTGCCAAATAGGGTTTTAAAATAAAGAAAAATTGGAAAACGGCTCACGGGGGTCAAGTCGTGGTCCATAAGGGCTAAGATAATATAAAAAGACTAAATTTAGTATTTAGGAATTTTATATTAAAGTTTGGTATTTTTCGGGATTAAAACACCGTTAAAACAATTAAGAAAAGATAATTGAAAAAGTCTAACATTTAAGCTAAATAAAATTACGAAAAAATTCATGTAAGCTTAAATAATTATTTGGGACATGTTAGAGTCATGAAATCAAGGAAAAAGTTGAAATTGTAAAATGTCGAGTCCAGGGGTAAAACGGTCTTTTTACACCTAGAAATTAGTAAAGGTCATGGCAGTGCCCGAAATGCTGTTTTTATGTCAAATATGATATTTTTAAATGTTTATGAAATGTTCATGATTAATTTATGATTTAAGGAAGACATTTAAAATACATGTTGCATGCTTGGTTTCAAAAATGAAAAATGTTATGGTATTCATGATTTTTATAAAGTGATGTGAATTGAAAAAAAAATGTTGAAGGAGGTGAAGTGATTGTGACTAATTCGTTAATAATGGCGACGTCGTGAGGGTGATGGTCCCAGTGGGAGCCCGACGATCGTGTTTCCGTTATTGCGAATATGAGGTTATGAGGTTTGAGGAAGAATGGGGATATCGTGAGGGGAAAAGGCCCCAGAGGGAGCCCATTTATGGGAGAAGGCCCCAGAGGGAGCCCCGACGATCGTATTTCTATTCGATCATGTTAGGCCAAGGCTCAGTTGACCGGTGAGAGCGTCGCTGATGTCCCCGCCGCCCAGTACTGTGGTTATATTTAGATGGATCCATCGATCATGTCATGTGAGGAAAGTCACAATTAACGATCTGAATTCAACAAAGGAAAAAGGAAAAGGTTTATGTTCATGTTAAAAATGTTTTTATGTCATGTTAAGGATAAAGGAAAAAGTTTAAAGATTATGTTTGCATGTCATGAAATGTATTTTACGTAAAAGTATTTTTCACTGTTGCATGTGATTTTACATGTATTATTTGCTATCAAGATTATGGTGTGTTGAGTCTCTAGACTCACTAGGTGTGATGGATGCAGGTGGGTATGAGGGAGGTCTCGACGGGTGATTCTACTGGACTGATGGCGCACACAACCCGAGGACCAGCGCTGCTATCTTCCGCATTACGTTTTATGATTTTAAGTTAAAGTTTTTGACTATTTACTTATGTTTTGAGAGATTTTTGAGAGGTTTAGTATGGGCTTTACTTTTCAAATTATTGCTTTATAGGTTTGGTAAAACAAATTGACAATTTCATTTTTATGACTATTTCATTGGTTTCTAAAAATGCTAGTCGGTTGATGGTTCATTTTAAAAAACAAAATATTTTATAAAAATATTTTCATGGGATGGATGAAATTTAGGAAAAAAAAAAATTTCTAGCACTTTTAAAGCAATAAAAAGGGCAGGACGTTTCAGTTGGTATCAGAGCAAAAGTCCTGTAAAGGGTTGTGCCACCAACAGTGCCGGAAAGATCAGTCGTCAAGCCTCAAGTTGTACGTTTTACATGCTTTATGTGATTTAATATGTTATTACCTGCATGACGATATGAATATTATGTTTACGTTACCTGATTATTAGCTTCTTGATTATTTATATTTGCATGCTTAAATTGTTAAATGGGTTAGGCTATGTCACATGATTAAAAAAACTTAGATTTAAATGCATGTTGGTTACGTTAAGAATTTGGAAAACGTTCAGATAAAATGCCTCCTAGACGTGCCCCGCTAATGGAAACCAAGCAGAGAATAGCGTGAATCAACAAGGAAACGTACCACCACCACCACCACCACCTGGAGATCCTGCTACTCGTGCATTAGAAGGTATGGCTCGTCTCTTCGAGCAACAGATACAGCAACAGCAGCTACAACATCAACAGTTACAACAGCAGATGCAGCAGCAGCAGGCGACTAGGCCACAGCAGGATGTTTATGAGCGATTCCGGAGGCTAGGGCCGAAGGAATTTTCTGGCACTACCGATCTTTTTGCTGCAGAGGGTTGGATTCGTGCACTTGAGGTATATTTTCGCTATCTTGATATGGGAGATGCGGACCGGGTGAGGTGTACTACTTATTTGCTTAGGGACGACGCTTCTTTATGGTGGGAAGGAGCCGAGCATGGTGTTGACCTTACTACACTCACTTGGGCACAGTTCAAGACAAAGTTCTATGAGAAACATTTCACCCCGGACGCTAGGAGCCGAATAAAGAGGGAATTTATGGCTCTTCGTCAGAGAGATTCCACTGTTGCTGAATTTGTGAAGAAGTTTGATAAGGGCTGCCATTTTGTGCCCCTTATTGCCAGGGATGCTGAAGAGAAGCTTAGACATTTCATGGATGGCCTACGACCTACCATTCGGGATAAAGTTATGATGATGCGTCCGGAGAATTATGCTATGGCAGTTACTTATGCATATCAGGCTGAGCAGTCCTTGAAGGACATTGACTTTGAGATTCAGCGTGAGAGGCAGCACTATCAAAATAACAATCAACCCAACAAGAAGCCGAATACTGGTCCTCCTAGACCTCAAGGGCCCCAAAAGCCCCAAGGTCAAGTCAAGAAGCCAGCGCCATCAAAGCCACAAAATCCGGGAGCACCGAAGCCTGCTGAGAGGCAATTATGCAAACAGTGCAACCGCCCACATCTTGGCAAGTGTGAATGGGGATCATTTAAATGTTTCTACTGCAAGGAGGATGGACACAAAGCCAACGATTGCCCAAAGAGGAAAGCAGCCACTACGGCCCGAGCTTATGTTATGAATGCCGAGGAGGCTGAGGAAGAGGCAGACACTACACTCATCACGGATAACCTAGTCATTTAACATTTTTATATTGCTTGCTATTGCATGAAATGTTAAAATTGGTTATTAGAATTTATTTGGGAACAAGATTTAACCTAGAAGAAATTAGATTGCATGTTCTACCTAGATGGACTTAAGCTATGATCTTAGAAACCAGAGAAATTGAGTTGAATTTTGTGCTTTATTTTATGTGAAGGATGAAATGATTCCAAATAGAAAGTTTAGGGCCAAAATTAAAGAAGATCATAACTAAAGGATTTTTAGAGAAATTCAAATCATTGGGGTGAAATGTGCAAATTTCAAAATTTTAAGGTCTAGAATACAATTTTCGATAATTAAGGGACCAAAACGTAATTAACCAAAAGATAAGGGGCTTTAAGGCAATTACCAAATTCTTAAGGACCAAAATGAAATTTTTGAAACTCTAGAGGAATAAATCAGAATTTTCGCAATAAAATAAGGACTTCATTACAATAATTCGAAAATATAAGGGCCTTAAGGCAAATATCCGAAAATGTTGGGGTTTAATATACAAATTTCAAAAAAAATTAGAGGGCAAAAATGCAATTTTTTTTAGAAATTCTTAAGTTCAACGCGTAATGTTCTTATATCTTTGGGAAATTAATGATAATAAATCTTTAAGCTTCAACACGAAAAGATTTAAAAGACATCTTTCACCGCAGGGAGGATTATCATTCAAGGTGTCGCAACCTATGTACTTTTAGACTCGGGAGCTACACATTCATTCATATCTGAAACCTTCATCAAAATACTGAATATTATTCCTCAAGATATGGGTCTGGGATTCAAAGCTTCTATTCCATCCGGTGATCAAATGCTCACGTCTAAAATTGACAAGAATCTGGAGCTTCGTTTATTCAAGGATGTTGTTCGGGCAGATCTTATTGTGCTTCCCATGCCCGAATTCGATATTATATTGGGGATGGATTGGCTATCAGTAAATGGAGCTTCGATTGATTTCCGTCAGTGATCGGTATCTATTAGGCCACCTAGTGGTAAATCTTTTGTTTTCGAGGCGGCGAGAAACAAGCAAATGCCGCACATTATCTCTTGTCTATGTACGAGGAAGCTTATTAAACGTGGATGCCAAGCTTCTTTAGCCTGTGTCACTACTGCACATGAATCTACCAGTCAGAAATTAGAAGATGTTGACATTGTGAGAGATTTGCCTAGCGTCTTTCCCGAGGACGTTTCTGGTATTCCACCTGTCCGTGAGGTGGAATTTTCTATTGATCTTATGCCGGGACCGTTCCTATATCGAAAGCACCTTATCGACTAGCACCTGCGGAAATGAAAGAATTGAAAGATCAAATCCAAGAATTGCTAGACAAGGGCTTCATTCGCCCTAGTTATTCTCCATGGGGCGCACCGGTATTATTTGTGAAGAGGAAAGATGGTAGTATGCGCCTATGCATCGATTATCGGGAACTTAACAAGGTCACTATCAAAAACAAATATCCTTTGCCAAGAATTGAAGATTTATTTGATCAGTTGCAAGGGGCCGCAGTATTTTCAAAAATTGATCTGCGATCTGGATATCATCAATTGAAAGTGAAAGAGTCTGATGTGCACAAGACAGCATTCCGTACTCGATATGGACACTATGAGTTTATGGTCATGCCATTCGGTCTGACTAATGCACCAGCGATCTTCATGGATCTCATGAATCGCGTATTTCAGCCGTATCTGGACCAGTTTATTATAGTCTTCATCGATGATATATTGATTTATTCGAAGACCAAAGAGGAGCATAGTCGTCATTTGAGGACAGCATTGCAAGTACTACAAGACAGGAAGCTATATGAAAAATTCAGCAAGTGCGAGTTTTGGCTCGATAGAGTGGCATTCTTAGGCCACATCATTTCTAGTAATAGCGTTGAAGTTGATCCAAGCAAAGTCGAAGCAGTAAAAGAATGGCCGGTACCGAAGAGTGTCACCGAGATTCGCGATTTCTTGGGACTTGCAGGCTATTATCGCAAATTCATCAAGGGATTCTCATCCATTGCAGTACCATTGACATCCTTGACTAAGAAGAATGCGAAATTCATTTGGGGACCCGAGTGTCAAGACAATTTTGACAAGTTAAAGCAAGCCTTGATTTCAGCACCAGTGCTATCTATGCCATCGGGGCAAGGGGAGTATGTTCTTTATACCGACGCTTCTAAACTTGGTTTGGGCGCAGTTCTGATGCAAAATGACCGAGTTATAGCCTATGCGTCGAGAAAGTTGAAGATTCACGAGAAAAACTACCCTACACATGATCTTGAGCTTGCAGCAGTAGTCTTTGCACTAAAGATTTGGAGACACTACCTTTATAGGGAGAAATGTAAGATATTCACCGATCATAAGAGTTTGAAATACTTTTTCACCCAAAAGGAGTTGAATATGAGACAGCGCAGATGGCTCGAATTGGTAAAGGACTATGATTGTGACATTAGCTACCATCCGGGGAAAGCTAATGTAGTGGCAGACGCATTGAGTAGAAAAGCAGCAGTTATCACACATTTATCACTCCAAAGACCGTTGCAGTCCGAGATACAGCGGTTTGAGCTTACAGTGTATGCTAGGGGCGAGGCCCCTAATCTTGCCACATTAACAGTACAGCCTACTTTGAGAGACAGAATTCGTGACGGGCAGTCTACTGATGAGCAGTTGCAAAAGTGAAGAGCTAGAGACGAAGCCAAGGGCCGGAATTTATATTCAGTATTGGACGGCTTGGTCCGTTATCGAGACCGTCTATGGGTTCCTAGTGACGATTCCTTGAGAAATCTTATTATGAAGGAAGCCCATGACTCACCATATTCCATTCACCCGGGCAGCACAAAAATGTATAGAGATCTGCAGTCGTTATATTGGTGGCCAGGCATGAAGAGGGACATTCTGAAGTTTGTATCCGAGTGTTTGACTTGCCAACAAGTTAAAGCCGAGCATCAAAGACCAGCAGGGAAATTGAAGCCACTCCCTATTCCCGAGTGGAAATGGGAAAATGTCACCATGGACTTCGTCGTGGGTTTGCCAAAGACAATTAAGGGATTTAATGCTATATGGGTGATAGTTGATCGTCTTACTAAATCAGCGCACTTTCTACCTATCAAGACGACCTTCACCATGATTCAGTACGCCGAGTTGTATATTCGAGAGATAGTTCGTTTGCATGGGATTNCGCTCCTTTTGAGGTACTTTATGGAAGAAAATGTAGATCTCCTATACATTGGGACGAAGTGGGTGAAAGAAGAGAGATCGGTCCAGATGTGATTGAAGAGACTACCGAGCTTATAGTCAAAATCCGCGATAGAATGAAGACGGCGCAAAGCCGACAAAAGAGTTATGCAGACAAACGACGAAGAGACTTGGAGTTTGCAGTGGGCGACCATGTATTTGTGAAAATAGCACCTGTGAAGGGTGTTATGCGCTTTGGCAGAAAAGGCAAACTTAGTCCAAGATTTATTGGTCCATTCGAAATTTTGGAGAGGATTGGTACACTAGCTTATAGAGTGGCATTGCCACGAGCGCTTGCAGGAGTTCACAATGTGTTCCACATTTCAATGTTGCGGAAGTACACGTCGAATCCGTCACATGTGCTTAATTATGAACCTCTTCATTTAACTCCAAATATGACATATGAAGAAAGACCTGTCCAGATCTTAGCAAGACAAGAAAGAAGATTGCGAAACAAAGTCATTCCAATGGTCAAGGTCAAGTGGCTGAATCACTCGGAAGAGGAAGCTACTTGGGAAACCGAGAGGGACTTGAAGGGCCGCTATCCAGAACTATACGGTAAGTTCTAAATTTCGAGGACGAAATTCAAATTAAGGGGGGGAGGAATTGTAAGGTCCAAAATTTAGACAACGTAGTCCAACCGCATGCGAATCTAGGAAATTTGAAAATGAGTAATTAATTATTTTAATTGCTTAATTAATTATGTGATATACATGCTTACATGTTAATTATGATTTATTATTATCATGCATAAAACGGTATTTTTAAGGATTATTCAAGTGACGATCGAGGAACGTGGACCGAAGGCTGAAAAACGTAAAATATTTTTCATTAAATAATTATTTTTAATTATTCAAAATAAGGTTGATGGTTTTTCATATTCTTGAAAATAAAGGATTTTGAGGTGATTTTATACGCCGGGACGTAGATTTTATCGGTATTGGTTTTTCAACTAAAATACGAACTTTTTGGCAACCCGGCTAATAAATTCACGAACTTATTTAAACAAAATAATTTTTATCATTTAATTAAAGATTATTGGGCCTAATTAAATGGCTTAATAGGCCTAAACCTAGTTAATAAATTATTTAGCCATTTTATTAAAATAAAACACTTAAAACCCTATATCATGGAACCAAAACCATCGGCCACCCTATTTCACAATTTGAAAACTCTCCCCAACCCCTCACACAACACAACACACAAGGCACTACACAAAGCTTGAAGAATTCGAAGGTGCCAAGGATTCAAGCCAAGGTTTAACGTCCCGTTCTTCGTCGTCAACGTATATTCGTGCGTAAATAACGCAAAGGCACGCCATACATCTCCCTTTTCTCATCCATCATATCGTATAATTGTTTGAATTATCGTATGCATGAGGACATGATTTATTTTCCAGAAATTTTCGGACTTATTGCATGCACCTTTGAGGAAACATGATATTTGATTCAGAACTTGATGATTTCTTGCATGAAGGGGCTGCCATGTTCTAAGATATAAGGGGCAACGTTTTACATGATTTAAGGGTCTAGAAACATGCACGAAAGGTGCTACAAACTCGAAACAAGCAAGCTAGAACCGTAAAATTGCTGTCATGGTGTAAGGGTTCGGCTTGCTCGAGGGAAGGGTCGGCTTGGTCATGGCTCCTGTCCAGGGCTAGCCAGGGTCGTAAGGGGGTCAAGAGAAGAGTCCTAGCCATGCTAGGACTCGAGCTAGGCAGCTTGGGAAGAGTCCTTGTTGACAAGGACTCTCACCCGAAGAGGGGAAACCAGCGCGCGCAGGTGCAGCGCTTGTGTAGAAGCTAGGGGCTTGGTCTGGGGACTTCGGGCCGAGTCAGGGAGTGCCCTTAGGGTCCTAGGTAGGTGCTTGATACGTTAGTTCAGTGATTGGGGTCGCGGGAAGGAGACTAGATGCACAATAGGAGTCCTAGCTATAAGGGGAACTCTCGGCCAGTACATGTGGGACTTGGGGTAGCTTGTTTTTGGCTTTGGGTGAGGTTTTCGTGAGTTTCCTAGGTCCAGTAGGGTACTTCAACATTTTGGGCACCTTTTGGCTCGATTTAGTTCGGGGGTAACTCGTAAAAAATTAAAAGATGGCTCGGGGTCGAAGTTTAGGTGCCAAATAGGGTTTTAAAATAAAGAAAAATTGGAAAACGGCTCACGGGGGTCGAGTCGTGGTCCATAAGGGCTAAGATAATATAAAAAGACTAAATTTAGTATTTAGGAATTTTATATTAAAGTTTGGTATTTTTCGGGATTAAAACACCGTTAAAACAATTAAGAAAAGATAATTGAAAAAGTCTAACATTTAAGCTAAATAAAATTACGAAAAAATTCATGTAAGCTTAAATAATTATTTGGGACATGTTAGAGTCATGAAATCAAGGAAAAAGTTGAAATTGTAAAATGTCGAGTCCAGGGGTAAAACGGTCTTTTTACACCTAGAAATTAGTAAAGGTCATGGCAGTGCCCGAAATGCTGTTTTTATGTCAAATATGATATTTTTAAATGTTTATGAAATGTTCATGATTAATTTATGATTTAAGGAAGACATTTAAAATACATGTTGCATGCTTGGTTTCAAAAATGAAAAATGTTATGGTATTCATGATTTTTATAAAGTGATGTGAATGGAAAAAAAAATGTTGAAGGAGGTGAAGTGATTGTGACTAATTCGTTAATAATGGCGACGTCTTGAGGGTGATGGTCCCAGTGGGAGCCCGACGATCGTGTTTCCGTTATTGCGAATATGAGGTTATGAGGTTTGAGGAAGAATGGGGATATCGTAAGGGGAAAAGGCCCCAGAGGGAGCCCATTTATGGGAGAAGGCCCCAGAGGGAGCCCCGACGATCGTATTTCTATTCGATCATGTTAGGCCAAGGCTCAGTTGAACGGTGAGAGCGTCGCTGATGTCCCCGCCGCCCAGTACTGTGGTTATATTTAGATGGATCCATCGATCATGTCATGTGAGGAAAGTCACAATTAACGATCTGAATTCAACAAAGGAAAAAGGAAAAGGTTTATGTTCACGTTAAAATGTTTTTATGTCATGTTAAGGATAAAGGAAAAAGTTTAAAGATTATGTTTGCATGTCATGAAATGTATTTTACGTAAAAGTATTTTTCACTGTTGCATGTGATTTTATATGTATTATTTGCTATCAAGATTATGGTGTGTTGAGTTTCTAGACTCACTAGGTGTGATGGATGCAGGTGGGTATGAGAGAGGTCTCGACGGGTGATTCTACTGGACTGATGGCGCACACAACCCGAGGACCAGCGCTGCTATCTTCCGCATTACGTTTTATGATTTTAAGTTAAAATTTTTGACTATTACTTATGTTTTGAGAGATTTTTGAGAGGTTTAGTATGGGCTTTACTTTTCAAAGTATTGCTTTCTAGGTTTGGTAAAACAAATTGACGATTTCATTTTTATGACTATTTCATTGGTTTCTAAAAATGCTAGTTGGTTGATGGTTCATTTTAAAAAACAAAATATTTTATAAAAATATTTTCATGGGATGGATGAAATTTAGGGAAAAAAAAATTTCTAGCACTTTTAAAGAAATAAAAAGGGCAGGACGTTTCACATATGATGATTATACCGAACAACCCTCCCTCTTACTTTTCAAATGGTTATCATTCATCGAGAGGATAAGTCCGTGGTTATGATTGTACACCATTATTCCTTACGACCCGGGACAACACTGAGCCTCTATATGCTTGGGCTGTGCTTTGACTCGTTTACCGGCTCCAGGAGAGTCATCAGGTGGCGAGGTTGGGTATATTTGCGACGCATATAGGAGCCAGTGCATTGTAGTCGGGGATTCACCGCTCACCTACGGGTGTTGATATCCTAAGTGATCTGAAGTAATAATAGTGCATGGAATCTCTGGCCAGAGTATGAGATGTACGTTGGAGAAGGAGTTTTCCAAATAGTACACGCGATGCCACTATTATATGTGTCACATAAATATCGAATTAATATGCAACCCTCGATGAACCAATGGTTGCAGATTCGATCGGGATATATGAGTTGAAAGGACCGTACTGTACGTTAATCATAATCGACTGGTTCTTGCAGGCACTATCAGTGATACATAAGGGATCATGGGGCGATGCTACTAGACCTCTTACCATGATCCGATGGGTGCAATCAGAAATGAGTTCTAACATTATTTATCAAGGTGTTGATGAAAAGAATGGGACTAACTAGGGTAAGCCTGAATAAGAATAAATGTTATTCTGAATTACAAAGAGTTGTGAATCCACGGCCAGCTGTATCCCTGAACAATTGAGGGTCACACAAGCATTGGATCGTTTGTTCCCGTTGAGAGAATAAATTCAAGCAGTTGAATTTATATTATGATATAGTAAATTCAAGGATTTGAATTTACGATAATTAAATTTTGAGAAAATAAATTCAAGTAGTTGAATTTATGAGATTGTAAATTCAAGAAGTTGAATATATGAAATTTAGAGAGAATGAATTCAAGGAGTTGAATTTATAAAATTTGATAATTTAATTTAATAAACTCAAATGTTGAGTTTATTAAATATTAAATTTTGGAGCTAATAAATTCAAGGAGTTGAATTTATAATTTAAATATTAAATTCAAATGTTGAATTTATAAGGGATTTAAATTAAATGTAATGGGTATATGTATAATGGGCTTGTAGGAGTACAAGACCAACATACATATTATTAAGGTTCTTAATTGGACTTTAAAAGATTAATTAATTAATTAAACTAGTTGGACTAGAATAATTAATTGATTAAGCCCATTAAATATTTAATTTATTAATGGGCCCTAAGCTTATATATATGTGTATTATGCTTAATGTTAGAATAAATTGATTCATAATTTTTCGAAAAACCCTAGCCTCCAAGAGAACACAATTTTCGAAAAATACTACCCTCTCCTCTCATAGAATTTCGGCCCTCTCCTTTTTGAAAAGGAGTTTGAGCCATCTCTCAAACTTTGATCTCCAACGTAAAACTTCTTCTAATTTTTCTAGTGCAAATTAGAAGAGGAACAAATCATCAAGTCATGGACCTGATTAGAAGATTGAAGGAAGGAGTCCATGAAGAAAGTTCGTAGGAAATTAATCAAGAGATATATCCGCTAACCCCGGATTAATTGGAGACGTGTGATTAATTCACCAAAGGTATAAATTCTAAACGTCCTATGAATGTTTTGATCGTAAAACCATACGAGTGCCTAAAACAAATATATTTTGATTGTCAAAATAAAATAAAAATTTTAAAACTTCCGCTGCGTTTGGGCACGAGAAAACCGAGATCCAACAATGGTATCAAAGCCAAGGTTTTTTCTAAATCGTATGGTTTTGATATTGAATAATTTGTTTCTAACCACACAAGAAAATTTTTCAGAAAATTGTAGCACCATAAAAAATATTTTTTTCCAGAAAACAAAAAAAAAAAATTTGAATCTGCCCTGAACTGTTCCTGGCAGTCCGTGCGCGCAAGCGGCGTCTGGCACGTCGACGCAGCGCACAGCGCGCGCGGCGTCCAGCACTCCAGAATATGATTTTAATTATTTATGGTAAAAATGAGTTTTACTAGAAATCAATTATTATTGATTTAATTGAAAATTAAATAAATTTGTTTATTTAATTTATTAAATGCTTTAATAATTGTGGTGGTTAGTGATAAAATTATTAGATATATGATTTATCAGTTAATTAAATTTGTTTAATTAATTGATGCTAATATTTGATATTAAATGCATGAAAAAAGATCGAGAGCTTTGACCAATGTGTTAAGTGTATGTTAGGATATTTTACTGTTTTATTCATTTTGTTAATATTTGGTATTATTAAAGTGGGCCTGGTTTATGGCCTGTTCCATCCAATGAGATGTATCTATTATGTGCCATGGCTATTTAAATGTAATTATTAGAAACAGTGGGAGATCAAGACTGGAAGATAGTGGGCCCGATGCACAGGATGAAGACATGTAAATTATTTGAAGCTCATGTAATAGTTGCATTTGCATCACTGCATTCACATAGGTTTTGGACCTGGATCCATGTCTGGCTCACATGGATCTAATAGTGTTGGCGATCGATCATCCTTATTTATTGTTGAATGTCATATTATGATATATATGCGATATATAGTAGTATGCATGTAGAGGCCTCTAAATTCGTACTTGAAAATTTGCGGATAAATTTAAAATTTTCTCTTTAACTAACTAAAATGCCTCATTCCTAAATAAACTAATAAATAAAGTTTGATATTTAAAATAGCAGCGGAAGTAAATGTTTGTTTGAAAAATAATAATTAAAAATAATCCAATCAACGGGAAAATGTTTGAGCCTAAAAATAGTAAATGCTGAAAATGAGGTCCTCGGATTCCACTACTGCCGACCCTCGATGGCTCACTGGTCCCCGCCCTTAGTTCCGAACTCATCAGTACCTACAACAATCAAATCTAGTGAGTCGAAAGACTCATCATGCATATATCGTAAATAACAAGTAATAATAATAAAATCGCATGCGAAGGAAAATCTAATGTCATGACTAATTGTAATGCGTGCATCACTGAACTGAAATCGTATCATGAATAATTAATATTACGTGCATAACTGAATTGAACTGAAAGTAGTAAGTGAAATGTTTGCCCCGTAGAGCCCTGTAATGAAATAGCTAGTAATAATTTTCCGGTGAGATTATGGTCTACGCAAGTGGCCCCTGAACTGAACTGAACTGAACTGACCGGTAACTGACGACCGGGACCGATAACTGACAACCGGGGGAAATACTAATCATCTGATCAGACTAATGCCACAGTATACTGGGTGGTACAAAACTGAACTGACCGGTAACTGACGACCGGGTGAAGAAATAATCCCATGATAGTAAAGTGACCACAAGCAATATCACATAAATCTCAAAATGAATATTTTGCACGTAATATAATCAAATAACGTAATTAAATATCCTGTAAAAATTTTACTGATTGGGTTGGATCGCTCCCAGGCTCGCTGCGACTAAAATCTAACATGAAAAATATGCAAATGATTTATCGTGACCAAGCTTTGTAATTGACTCCAAAAATGAGACACTTACGCCCAACTAACTTAGTATCTAATCATGACTCCGTGCCAACCCGAACCAACACCGAACCATCATTTAGTCATGATTAAAATACACCTAAAATGATGAAATAATTCTCCTAAAATTTCAGTACTTCGAAATTTGTGGAATGGAGGCAAAAACATGAAACGCTCTTTCGAGAGTCATTTTGGCACATTGCACCGTAAATTCTCGTACGACCTCTAAACTTAACCGAATCGCAAGCGGCCAAAAGCATGACCTTCCTAACTTGATGAGGTATTGTTCATTCCAAGGCCATAGGCTTAAAGCCAAACAAGAACTCAAACGGCACCTCTGAACCGTGCCCCAAGCTGCTGTCCAAGTACAACAACAACGCTTGTGCTTGCATCGCTTCGTTTGCGAGGCTATTGGCCATTGGGGCTTGAACCATCAACCAGAGCCTCTTCCCAACATCCTATGGTATGTCTTGAACCATGGCTAAGGGCCCTAGGCCAGCCACGATCCAAGCAACACCAGAACCATCACCACGCCTCCAACCGAGAACCAAACTGTATGCGTGGGACGTTTTGCTTGTTCTTGCTGTCATGTGCCGTTCCAGTGGCCATTTGATTGACCATTGCATGATCTAGACATCATGAGGTATTGTATGAACCATGGCTAAGGACCCTAGGCCAGCCACAATACAAGCAATACCATGGACTACCCGAAACTTACATCCGAGAGCACCAAAAATCTGTATTGTGATGCATCGGTTCGCTTGCTGTCTTTCATCTTTCCAGTGGCCATTTGATTGACCATGGCTCCATCTAGACGTCTAGGGGTATTGAGTGAACCAGGGCTAAGGGCCAGAGGCCAATCGAGATCCACCCCAACCACCAAAACCGAAAGTACTCATGCAGCAAATAAAAAGGGCCGAAGGGGGGGGGGGGGGCTGTTCTTGTTTTATTTAAAAACCGTTGCAACCATGGACCAAGCCTTGAAAGGCAGACTTGGTCACATATTAGACATAACAATGAGATGTTCTAACCATGACTATAGCCTCTAGGGCAGCCGAGATCAGAAACACCACCCTTGACAGCAAAACTGAAAAATCAAAACTCATAATGACACTAAGGGGGGAGTTGCTATTATTTCCATTTTGTTTTGCGTATGGGGCTTGGAAAAATGGACCAAAATAGTCCTAATACATCCTATTACATGTCTAGATGCAGCCTTGGGAGCCTGGACACGAGCCAACCACCTGAAACGACACAAACAAGCCCAACCGTGAGAGCACAAGGGGATGGCCGAATTCTGCATGTTCTTTATTCTGAAATTTCTTGATGTATTTCGGTTTTTTGCTTAATAAAATCATGAGTATGATGTTTCAAAATATTAATATGGCTTGATTGAAGAGTGAAAGAAGAATATAGACATGCCTGGAAATTTTTGTTTTGAAAGACAAACAAACGAACGACGACGCGGCGCGGAGGAGACGGAGTTCTTTTATTTTCTCACTTTCTCTCTTGTTTTTCCTGGAGCACTCACGATTTTTTCTTGCTGAAATGCTCAGAATTTTTTAGAATAAGGGGTGAGGGAGAGTGGCTAGGAAATTAAGGGAGTTTACTAATTAAATGTAGAGTTTAAATGGCAAATCAAATCTTTCTATCCTAGAGTTTGATAGATAAGGAATAAGATGTGATTTGATTTGATTTAATTGAGGTTGTGGCCGATTTATTGCTTATCAAATAAGGGTAGAAAAATTGCTTAATTGATAATTATTGAAGATTAAATGGTGAGAGATTATTATGTCAAGAAGAGGATTAAGGAAAGATATCAATGAAAATGAGTAGTCAAACTTTTAAATCCTATTAAGGGTGATGGCCGATTTTCTCATTAAAAGGAAGAGAAATATTGCTAGATAAACATGGTAGAAGTATTGCTTAAATATTAATTAGTGGTGAATAAAATTTAGGAAATTATCTAACAAGAAAAGGTAAGGAGATATGATAAAGAAATAGGTTGTCAAATATCTTTAAATTAATTAAGGAGGGGGCCGATTTTTATCTCTCGAAATGAGGTAAAAAAATTTGCTTAATTAAAGATTATCGAGGATTTAAAATTGAAAGAATTATCTAGGCCATGAAAGGATTAAGAAAAGGTATTAAAATAGAGAGTAGATAAATATTTTTAAACCCAAATGTGTAGTGGCCGAAATCTTGATAAAAATGGGAGGAAAAATATTGTTAAATATTGTATTTTAAATCTTTAGAGTTTTATCTACCCATTAAATATTTTAGTGAATTAATAAATTAATTATGGAGTAATATTATCTTGCATGCATGGCTAGATGTTTGAATTACTTAATTAATTTCTTAAACATTCTTTTACATTAAATTAACTTATTATTTAACTAAAATAAATTTTAAGAATGTTTATTTAATATTAAATTTTATCTCAATACTTGAACTCCAGTCCGTTCTCACTTATTTAACTGAAAATGTAGTAATTAAACTACTGTATAAAATAATTAAATTCAAAAAAAAGAATTTAAATACTCATGCAATAAAAAAAAATCATTTTAATTTAAATACTAGAATTATGCATGGCTTATACGTAGTCTGATTTACGGGTTCTACAACCCTTCCTCCCTTAAAAGAAATTTCGTCCTCGAAATTAAAACTCACCAAATAACTCGGGGTACCGTCTCCTCATTTCTGACTCAGACTCCCACGTAGCTTCTTCCTCTGAATGGTTAAGCCATTTGACTTTAACTCGCTTAACCAGCTTATTTCGAAGCTTCTTCTCCTGTCTGTCTAGGATCTGCACTGGTCTCGCTTCGTAAGACAGGTTCGGAGTAAGCTGCAACGGCTCAAAATTCAACACATGCGAAGGATTTGCCATATACATCCTCAGCATGGAGACGTGGAACACATTGTGTACTCCGGCCAGATTCGGCGGAAGAGCAACACGATAAGCTAGCTTCCCAACCCTGTCGAGGATCTCAAATGGTCCAATGAATCTCGGACTGAGCTTCCCTTTCTTCCCAAATCGCATGACACCCTTCATAGGTGCCACTTTCACAAAGACATGGTCACCCACGACGAACTCTAAATCTCTCCTTCGCTGGTCCGCATAACTCTTCTGTCGACTCTGAGCAGTCCTCATTCCTTCACGGATCTGGGCTACTACATCGACAGTCTGCTGAATAATCTCTGGACCCAACTATGCTCTCTCTCCTACCTCATCCCAATGAACAGGGGATCTAAACTTGCGGCCATACAATGCTTCATACGGAGCCATTCCTATAGACGACTGAAAGCTATTGTTATAGGTGAACTCCACTAATGGCAAGTTCGACTTCCAACTCCCTGAAAAATCAATACACAAGCACGGAGAAGATCCTCCAATATCTGAATAACTCGCTCTGACTGCCCATCTGTCTGAGGATGGAAAGCTGTGCTAAACAACAATTTCGTACCCATCGTCGAATGCAAACTCTTCCAAAATGAGGAAGTAAATTTGGGGTCTCTGTCATATACGATAGAAACTGGAATACCATGAAGTCGGACTATCTCCTGGATATACAACTCTGCATACTAAACCATGGTGAAAGTCGTATGAATAGGCAAGAAGTGCGCTGATTTGGTAAGACGATCAACACTCACTCAGATAGCATTTGATTCTCTGACTGACTTCGGTAAACCGGTCACGAAGTCCATGGTAACATTCTTCCACTTCCACTCGGGAATAGGAAGAGGTTTGAGCAACCCTGCTGGTCTCTGATGCTCCGCCTTTACTAACTGACAAGTCAGACACTCGGATACAAAACGTTTGATGTCCTTCTTCATTCCTGGCCACCAATATAATAACTGCAGATCTTTGTACATATTCGTACTCCTAGGGTGAATAGAGTACGGTGACATATGGGCCTCTGATACAATATCCGCTCGAATGGAATCACTGCTAGGAACCCATATCCTGTCTCGGTATCTCACAATACCGTCACTAACTGAATACAAGCCACTGCCCTTGGCCTCATCTCTCTGCTTCCACTTTGCTAACTGCTCATCTGCTGACTGACCACTGCGAATACGGTCTAGGAGAGAGGACTGAATAGTCAAGATAGATAGACGGGGAACTCTACCTCGAAGATATGCCTCTAGATCAAACCTCTGCATCTCAGACGGATGAGGTCTCTGAACCGTCAGATGAGCCATCACTGCGACTTTTCTGCTCAGTGCATCCACAACTACATTAGCTTTACCCGGGTGGTAGCTAATGTTACAATCATAGTCTTTCACAAGCTCCAACCAACGCCTATGACGCATATTCAGCTCTTTCTGCGTAAAGAAGTACTTGAGGCTCTTATGGTCGGTAAAGATCTGGCACTTCTCTCCGTATAAATAATGCCTCCAAATCTTCAAGGCAAATACTACGGCTACCAACTCTAGATCATGGGTAGGGTAGTTCTTCTCATGAGTTTTCAACTGTCGAGAAGCATACGCTATCACGTTCCCATGCTGCATCAATATTGCGCCGAGACCGAGCTTCGAAGCATCGGTATACATGACAAACTCACCGGGCCCTGACGGCATGGCCAAAACTGGTGCTAAAATGAGAGCTTGCTTCAAAGTAGTGAAGCTTTTCTGACACTCGTCGCTCCACTCAAATTTCACATTCTTCTTTGTCAATGATGTGAGTGGAACTGCGATGGAAGAAAATCCCTGAATGAACTTTCGGTAATATCATGCTAAGCCCAGAAAAATGCGGATCTCAGATGCGTTCTGCGGCACAACCCAGTCTCTGACTGCTGCAACTTTCGCTGGGTCTATCTCAATACCACTGCTAGAAACAATGTGGCCTAAGAACGCCACCTTCTCTAACCAGAATTCGCACTTGCTGAACTTTACGAACAATCTGTGCTTCTGCAATGTCTGCAACACTGTGGTCAGATTTCTGCCGTGATCCTCCTGATTCTTCTAGTAGACGAGAATGTCGTCTATGAAAACTATCACAAACTGATCAAGATTCGGCCGAAACACGCGATTCATGAGATCCATGAAGATCGCTGGCGCATTCGTCAAACCGAACGGCATCACAAGGAACTCGTAGTGGCCATAACGAGTCCTAAAAGCAGTCTTGGAAAAATCGGCGTCCTTCACCCTCAACTGGTGATAACCGGAACGCAGATCAATCTTGGAGAATACCGAAGCTCCCTGCAACTGGTCAAATAGATCTTCAATTCTCGGGAGTGGGTATTTATTCTTCACAGTAACCATGTTCAACTCCCGGTAATCAATACAGAGTCTCATAGAGCCATCCTTCTTCTTCACAAACAAAACTGACGCGCCCCATGGTGAAAATCTCGGGCGAATGAACTCCTTGTCAAGAAGTTCCTGAATTTGCTTCTTAAGCTCTGCCATCTCTGTCGGTGCTAGTCGGTACGGTGCTTTTGAGATTGTAACCGTACCTGGCATAAGCTCAATGGAAAACTCCACCTCTCGCTCAGGTGGCATACCAGAGACGTCTTCCTGAAAAACGTCTAGAAAATCTCTGACAACGGGGACATCTGAGGCTGACTGACTGGGTGCCTCGGGGACAGATATAAAAGTTGCTAAAAACGCTCGACACCCTCTATGCATGAGCTTCCTAGCCTGGACATAAGGAATAATGCGCGGTAAGGGAAAGTACCTGTCCGGCTCAAATAAGAACTGTGTCATCCCAGGCAGTCGGACTAGAACAGATCTCCGCTGGAAATCTATCAACACTCTGTTCCGCAATAGCCAATCCATGCCTAATATGATGTCAAACTCTGGCATCGGCAATACGATCAGATCCGCCTAAACAAGGTTGCCATGAAGCTCCAGATCTATGTCTCGGATCACATTGGTGGCTGTCATCTCCTCTCCCGAAGGCAAGACCACTGAGTAGGCTACATCTAGCCCAACACTCTTAACTTTGAGAAAATTCGCAAAGACCTTAGAAATAAATGAGTGAGTAGCCCCTGAATCTATCAAGGCTTTAGTAGCTGAGCCAGCTATGAAAATTCTCCCTGAAAGGTTAGAACACTATGCTGAACCCAATAATCACAAGAGCTAAGCTTATAGACATGCATAGGCCAAAGTTCTTCTAACTTAAATTCCCAAAAATAATACTGAGTAGAGCATGCAACCCTATCGCAATTCTAGGTTCAAAATCTCAACCCAAAACATTAAATCCCAAATATAAATTTAAAGCTTAAAGGTACCTGTCATAAGCATAGTATCGAGGTTCGTCTCCGCTGCATGGAGAGCAAATACCCTGCCTTGGGTAGGCAGGTTCCTCTGAGGGCACTGCGGTAGCACGTGGTCTGGGCTACCGCACTTGTAACACTTCCCAGAGCCATACATACATACTCCAGGATGGAGGCTTGAGCATTTAGGACATATCGGATGCTCCATAGGCTTAGGGACTGCGCATCCCCGCTGCTGCTGCTGCTAGCCCCTGTTCCTGGGTGGGCCGTGGAAAGGCCTCTTATTCTGCTGCTGATGCTGCTGAGGAGGAGGGCGGTGCGGTACCTGGACTGGGCGCTTGCCCTGACGGTCTCTCTCGATATCCCGCTGATCCGGCTCTGCGGCTAGAGCTCTGGAGACAGCGACCTCATAAGTAGTAGGGCCAGATACCCTAACATCACGGCCCAAGATCGGCTGTAGACCCACCAAGAAATGCATCAACTTGGCTTTAGCATCATTCGCGATCAGGGGCACAAAATGACAACCCCTCTCAAACTTACGGATGAACTCCGTAACAGTCAAATCTCCTTGCCTCAGACTCATGAATTCCGTCGTCAACCTGGTGCGCACTTCCTCAGTAAAATATTTGGAGTAGAATACCTCCGTGAAACGCGCCCAACTCAGTGTAGTCAAGTTCAGAGCTGCTGATGCTCCTTCCCACCATAAGCGGGCATCTCCTCCGAAAAAATATGTGGCACATCGAACTCTGTCTGCATCTCCAAGCTCTATAAACTCGAAGATAACCTCGAGGGACTTATCCAGCCCTCGGCAATCATGGGGTCTGTCGTTCCTGAAAACTCCTTAGGACGCATCTTCATGAATCTCTCATAAATAACTTCGGCCCCTGTCGGCCTAGCTGCTCCAGCGGCATTGTTCCCCGCAAACTGCGTGAAGAACTGCGTCATCCCAGCCAGCATCTGGGCGTTCATATCAGGTGGAGGGGGTGGAGGTCCGTGCCTCTCTTGCCTCTGATCCTCCCTGTCCTCAAGACGAGGCTCGTCGTCTCTCACTCGCTCAACAAGGCGTCTAGGAGGCATATTGTTCCACACATATAACCCAAACGTAACCAACATGCATAATTCCCTAATTTATTTAAGTTTTAAATGCTGAACAATAAAAAAAATCTGGTCATAAAATATTTCATGAAAACATGCTGTTAAATAATTCATGCTTTAAATAAAATGCGTAGGTGTAAAACTTACAGACCAAAGACGTGACTTCGTGAGCTTCTCGAGGTCAGTAGTAGTATCACCCTTTACAAGAACATAGGCTCTGATATCACCTGTAGAGGCCTCTAAATTCGTACTTGAAAATTTGTGGATAAATTTAAAATTTTCTCTTTAACTAATTAAAATGCCTCATTCCTAAATAAACTAATAAATAAAGTTTGATATTCAAAATAGCAGCGGAAGTAAATGTTTGTTTGCAAAATAATAATTAAAAATAATCCAATCAACGGGAAAATGTTTGAGCCTAAAAATAGTAAATGCTGAAAATTAGGTCCTCGGATTCCACTACTGCCGACCCTCGATGGCTCACTGGTCCCCGCCCTCGGTTCCGAACTCATCAGTACCTACAACAATAAAGTCTAGTAAGTCTAAAGACTCAGCATGCATATATCGTAAATAACAAGTAATAATAATAAAATCGCATGCGAAGGAAAATATCATGTCATTACTAATTGTAATGCGTGCATCACTTAACTGAAATCGTATCATGAATAATTAATATTACGTGTATAACTGAACTGAAATGAAAGTAGTAAGTGAAATGTTTGCCCCGTAGAGCCCTGTAATGAAATAGCTAGTAATAATTTTCCGGTGAGATTATGGTCTACGCAAGTGGCCCCTGAACTGAACTGAACGGTAACTGACGACCGGGTGAAATACTAATCCTCTGATCAGACTAATGCCACGGTATACTGGGTGGTACAAAACTGAACTTACCGGTAACTGACGACCGGGTGAAGTAATAATCCCATGATAGTAAAGTGACCACAAGAAATATCGCATAAATCTCAAAATGAATATTCTGCACGTAATATAATCAAATAACGTAATTAAATATCCTGTAAAAATTTTACTGATTGGGTTGGATCGCTCCCAGGCTTGTTGCGACTAAAATCTAACATGAAAAATATGCAAATGATTTATCGTAACCAAGCTTTGTAATTGACTCCAAAAATGAGACATTTACGCCCAACTAACTTAGTATCTAATCATGACTCCATGCCAACCCAAACCAACACCGAGCCATCATTTAGTCATGATCAAAATACACCTAAAATGATGAAATAATGCTCCTAAATTTCAGTGCTTCGAAATTTGTGGAATGGAGGCCAAAACATGAAACGCTCTTTTGAGAGTCATTTTGGCACATTGCACCGTAAATTCTCGTACGACCTCTAAACTTAACCGAATCGCAAACGGCCAAAAGCATGACCTTCCTAACTCAATGAGGTACTGTTCAGTCCAAGGCCATAGGCTAAAAGCCAACCAAGAACTCAAACGGCACCTCTGAACCGTGCCCCAAGCTGCTGTCCAAGTACAACAACAACGCTTGTGCTTGCATCTCTTTGTTTGCAAGCCAACTGTTGGCTGGAGAATTTATTGACTCAAGTGTAATAAACAATATTTATTTAAATATAATTTAATTTTTAATGGTTTCGTTATACTTTATATGTATACTAATGCAAGGAGCATAGATAAAGTCTTTGATTATGCTTTAATACAAATTAATCGTAATTCGATGCTGAAACTCATTTGTAAACACTGCATATTCTAAATTCGTTCCTATTCGATTCAGCCGCCTAAAACAGGGATAAAGGTCGCTTGAGTTTGAGACTAGCATCTGTGATGTTGTGTACTGCGTTTCTTGGTAAGGGCATAGAGATGTCCAAACATGCAGATGGGTAGTCATATGATGATTATACCGAACAACCCTCCCTCGAACTTTCCAAGTGGTTATCATTCATCGAGAGGATAAGTTCGTGGTTATGATTGTACACCATTAGTCCTTACGACCCGGGACAACACTGAGCCTCTATATGCTAGGGCTGTGCTTTGACTCGTTTACCGGCTCCAGGAGAGTCATCAGGTGGCGATGTTGGGTATAGTTGCGACACATATAGGAGCCAGTGCATTGTAGTCGGGGATTCACCGCTCACCTACGGGTGTTGATATCCTATGTGATCTGAAGTAATAATAGTGCATGGAATCTCTGGCCAGAGTATGAGATGTACATTGGAGAAGGAGTTTTCCAAATAGTACACGCGATGCCACTATTATATGTGTCACATAGTTATCGAATTAATATGCAACCCTCGATGAACCAATGGTTGCAGATTCGATCGGGATATATGAGTTGAAGGGACCGTACTATACGTTAATCATAATCGACTGGTTCTTGCAGGTATTATCAGTGATACCTAGGGGATCATGGGGCAATGCTACTAGACGCTCTGACCATGATCCGATAGGTGCAATCAGAAACGAGTTCTGACATTCTTGATCAAGGTGTTGATGAAAAGAATGGGGCTAACTAGGGTAAGCCCGAATAAAAATAAATGTTATTCTGAATCACAAAGAGTTGTGAACCACGGCTAGCTGTATCCCGGAACCATTGAGGGTCACACAAGTACTGGATCGTTTGTTCCCATTGAGATAATAAATTCAAGGAGTTGAATTTATATTATGATATAGTAAATTCAAGGAGTTGAATATATGATAATTAAATTTTGAGAAAATAAATTCAAGGAGTTGAATTTATGAGATGTAAATTCAAGAAGTTGAATTTATGAAATTTAGAGAGAATGAATTCAAGGAGTTGAATTTATAAAATTTGATAATTTAATTTAATAAACTCAAATGTTGAGTTTATTAAATATTAAATTTTGGAGCTAATAAATTCAAGGAGGTGAATTTATAATTTAAATATTAAATTCAAATGTTGAATTTATCAGGGATTTAAATTAAATGTAATGGGTATATGTATAATGGGCTTGTAGGAGTACAAGACCAACATACATATTATTAAGGTTCTTAATTGGACTTTAAAAGATTAATTAATTAATTAAACTAGTTGGACTAGAATAATTAATTGATTAAGCCCATTAAATATTTAATTTATTAATGGGCCCTAAGCTTATATATATGTGTATTATGCTTAATGTTAGAATAAATTGATTCATAATTTTTCGAAAAACCCTAGCCTCCAAGAGAACACAATTTTCTAAAAATACTCCCCTCTCCTCTCATAGAATTTCGGCCCTCTCCTTTTTGAAAAGAGTTTGAGCCGTCTCTCAAACTTTGATCTCCAACGTAAAACTTCTTCTAATTTTTCTAGTGCAAATTAGAAGAAGAACAAATCATCTAGTCGTGGTCCTGATTAGAAGATTGAAGGATGGAGTCCTTGAAGAAAGTTCGTAGGGAATTGATCAAGAGCTATATCTGCTAACCCCGGATTAATTGGAGACGTGTGATTAATTCACCAAATGTATAAATTCTAAATGCCCTATTAATGTTTTGATCGTAAAACCATACGAGTGCTTAAAACAAATATATTTTAATTGTCAAAATAAAATAAAAATTTTAAAACTTCCGCTGCGTTTGAACACTAGAAAACCGAGATCCAACATTATAAAGAGATTATTTCCAAAGGTTATGGCGAGTTTACCATTAGTTACAACATTATGATAAGTCGAATGTGCTTGAATGGAAAAGTGGATAAATCTCGGGTATTGTACGAATAGATTAAAGAGAAGGGTATTGATAGTGATGCCATTACATATAATTCTCTAATGAATGGTTTCTCTTGAAATGGGAAGATAGCTGAGGGATTGTATTTTTCGCAAACTTCTAAATCACGGATTTCAGCCATCAATTGCCTCATTTACTGTTTTGATTGAAAGGCTTTGTGAAGCTGGACATGTAGAGCAAGCAAAAATGTTGTGGGTATGGATGCGGCAATTTTTTTTATCAAAAAATAAAATCATAGGTGAACAATATTGTTTCCAAGAGGGGTTTCATGTCTGAAAACTATTATTAGGAATAGTATGAAACTAGAGAGAAAAAAAAATTTGAGAGGCTCATTCAATCTCTGTGTTATTGATAAATTGGCTGATTGATAAGCACGATTAATCCTATAGCCTTTTTAGTCTCCATTTTGTCTAATTTGTGCTTATTTGACATTTTTATTCTGAGTTTTATGCTTACATCGTCATATTTTTATTGTTTGTATGTCTTACCAAAAGGTGGAAAATATTTAATTTTGGAGATAAAGTCAAAGAATTTAATGCCAAGTAAGAAGTATTCCCTATAATGAAGAAAATAATTGATGAAGAGTTTTTCCTATCTTCCAAAGAAATTTATGATAAGATCGAGAAAGTTTTATTATCTTGGAAAAAATTTGGGCTAGAAAGATGACTTTTATCACATTTGAAGTTGCTAAGACGAACTTTTGAAATAAAGACCAAAACAGAAGAAGACTTGGAACAAGACATGGCCTCGTTTTGTAACTGTTCACGACTACCTATTATAACGTCCCGAAAATTTTAAGGTCCACGCGAACCACATGTATACGAGTTATTAAATTCCTTGTGTATTTCAATTAATTGTTTTAATTGCATAAATTAAATATGTTGTGCATATTGACATGTTTAAAATATAGTTTTCTGCATGGTTGCATTAAAATATATTTTTAAAGATTATTCGAGTTGCGATCGAGGAACGGAGACCGATGGCTTAAAAATAGAAAATGTTTTTATTAAATAATTATTTTTAATTATTTAAAATACGATTGATGCTTTTTATTATTTTTGAAAATAAGGGGTTTTGTGGTGATTTTATACGCCGGGACGTAAATTTTATCGGTGTTGGTTTTTAAACAAAAATACGAACGTGTTGACTACCCGGCTAATAATTTCACAAACTTATTTAAACAAAATTATTTTTAATATTTTAATTAAGCACTAATGGACCTAATTAACCTACCTAATGGGCCTAAGCTTAATTAATAACTTAATTAAGTATTTAATATTCAAAACCCCACCCCAAACCTTCATAAACTCACGTCCACTTTTCCTATCACACACCAAACTCTTCTCTCCACCAAACCCATGGCACCCACAAGCACATCAAGGAGAGTTGGTTTTGTCATGTAAATTCAAGCCATGATCGTTCTTCTTTGTTCTTCGATTTGTTAACGTAAAATCGTGCGTTTAAAACGCAAAGGCACACCATATTTTTTCCTTCAAACATCTATCACACCATAGTAATTGTTTAAGCATATTTTGAATGAAAACATGACACACGAGTTGTTATTTTCGTAGCTATGCACATGCATGTGATTAACTTGTGATTTTTGCTCCCCAAATTCATGTTTTTATGTTGTTTAAGGGGCTGCCATGGATAAGGTATTAATATGGATTTGTTTATAGCCAAAACATTATAAAATAAGTGAGAAAACAAGGCTGGAAATCATGGGCTAATTCAGAAATAAGAACCATGAGTTTTGTGGAGTCTTGTGTGCATGTTATGGTTCAAGGGGCTCGTTTCTTTGCATGGGGTCTCGGGGCTCGACTAGGGCTGTGGGTTGGGTCCTAAGGGTCGTGGCTAGGTCCTAGGAAGATGCTAGGACTCGTGGTTCAGGTTGGGGAAGAGTCCACGAAAGCTAGGACTCTCCCCAAGTCTTCTAGAGCACAGCTTCTGTACCAGGGGGCTGCGGCTTGGTAGAAGCTGGGCTAGGTGGTCTTGGTGATGGCTTGGGACGGTACAGAGAGGGGTAGGAAGGGTCAGGGCTCGTGGTAGCTCGAGCAAAAGTCAACGCGAAGCAACACACGCACGCACGCACGCAGGGAGCTAGGAGGCGCGCAGGTTGTTTTCCTGATTCAGGTGCTTCGTGAGCAGGGTCCAAGGCTTGGGCTGGTCTGGGCGGCGTCTGGGCGTGGTCCAAGGATGGTCAAGGTCGGCTAGGCTCGGGGGTGGCTCGACTGGAGGTGACCTAAGCTAATTAGGAGTCTTGGGCGTGAGTGACAATTTCATGCATGGCTACTGGTTTATCAAACATGTGGTTTGCTGCATGGCTTAGAGGCTCGGGCTGGGGTGGCTCGTGTCTGGGACTGGTCTAGGGTCATTAGAGGTCATGGGTGGTCAGTGGTTAGATGGCTTGATGAGTCCTAAGGCAACTAGTAAACCTTATAAAACTACAACACCTCACTCACACACACACATGCAATTGGTCTGCTGTCCAGCAGGGTTTGAGCGAGTTAGGGGCTAGGTTCAGGGGCCAGGGCTGGTCAAGAGGGTTCTTAGATGGGTTGGCTTGGGTTTGGATCGAGGTGGCTCGACCATGGTTTGAGTATTTTGAGAGATGGCTCGGTGTGTTCGATTATGTATCAAAAACAAGAATTTAAGAAGGAAAATTTGAACCATGGGTCCACGGGTGTGGTTCATGGCTCACAAGGTTAGAATAAATAATAAAAATTTTATGTTTAAAATTTGGGATCAAAATAATGAGTTTTGGATTTATCCGGATTTTATCGCCGTACGAAATGATAATTAAAGAATTAATTGAAAAGCCTAGTTTTAAGCTTTATAAAATTATAAAAAATTATATTTAAGCTCAAATAATTTTTAAAAGTCTAAGTTTTTAATTTGGGAATTTTATATTAAAGTTTTGTTTAATTCGGGATTAAAACGCAGTAATATGTTTATTTAAAGAATAATTGAAAAGTCATCGATTTAAGCTAAATAAAAATATGAAAAAATTCATGTAAGCTTAAATAATTATTTGGGACATGTTAGAGTCAGAGGAAGTAAGGAAAAGTCAAATCCGTGAAATTTTACGTCTAAGGGTAAAACGGTAATTTTACATCCGAAAATTAGTAAACGTCATGGCAGTGCCCTGAATGCTGTTTTATGTGCATCAATGGTTATGAATTTTTATATGTTAATATGTCAATTTAAATGTTTATGAATTTTTAGGATGTTAATATATTTATTTTTAGGCTCCGTTTGGTTTGAAGGATAGGATAACTAAAGGATTAGTAATTAGAGTGATTAAAAAATGAGATGTATAGATTAATAGTATGGTGGGATAAATAACATGGTGTTTGGTATGATTTTAAAATGATGGATTGATTTTGTAAATTTTATTGTAATGACCAAAATGCCCCAAGTGTTAATTAAATATATATTCTTAAAATAATTGGATAGATAATTAAATATTTATAATTATAATTTATATTTATTAAAATTAATTTAAATATATTTATTAGAAATAAATTTGTGAATATGTATTTACTTTAATAATTAAAATAGCAATAATATTTTGAATGTTAATGTTAAATAAAGTTTAGTAATAATTACAATATTATTATTTTTTTAAAATAATTATAAATATTCTTAAAATAATTTGATAGATAATTAAATATTTATAATTATAATTTACATTTATTAAAATTAATTTAAATCATTAAAAAATAAATTAGAATTTAATAAATATTTATTTTCATAAAAAATTAATTAACAAGATTACAAATTTATAAAAATTTAATTTAAGATAGATTTGCATTACAATTTATTTTCTTTAAAATGATTGAAAATAATAAAAATATATGAAATTAATTTATAAAAAAATATAATAAAAATTTAAATATTATATTAATTATTAAATTTTCACTAATTTTAATTTTTATATTATATTGAAGAAAACAATTCAAGGATATTATGGTCAATATACAATCTTATCATGATCACTATTCAAAAATTATTAATTATCATACCATTTGAGGAGTGATATTTAATCACACAATTAACATGAATAGTGTGGGTTTTTAACTATAATCAAGGACCTGTAGATTAATAAAAAACGAACCAAACGTAAGATAAAGGAATGATTATTAAATAATCATTCCCTTATCATAGCTACCAAACATAGCCTTAATGTTTATGGATTTTTAATATGTTAAAATGTTATTTTAATGTTTATGGTTTAATATGTCAAAATGTTAATTTAAATGTTATGATTTAATATGTTAAAATATTGGTTCTAAATATTTATGAATGTTTTTATGATTTAATATGCCAAGATGTTTATTTTAAATGTTTATGGATTTTATGATTTAATATGTTATGATTTATTATATTTATGGGTTTTTATGATAAAACGAAAACGTTAAAAGATATATTGCATGCTTGGTTTAAAAGAAAAACATTATATTATAAAGTGATGAGAATATGAAACGTTAAAGGAAATGAAGTAATTGTGACTAATATGATGATATGTTGGAAATATCGTGAGGGTTATGGTCCCAGTGAGAGCCCGACGATCGTGTTTCCTTGGATACGAATATGTATACAATAATATGTTAATACGTAAGGTCAATGCATAGTTGACCGGTGAGAGTGTTGCTGATGTCCCCGCCGCATGTAGATGGATCAATCACCCAACACGTAGACGTAGATAAACACGAAAGTCACAATTAACGATCTGAATTAAACGAAAGGAAAAAAATACGTATATGTTGATGATAATATGTATATGAATATGTTGAAGATGATATGAAATGAATACGATGAATACGAATATGTTTATGATGATATGGAAATGTTTATAAAAATGTGTTTATTTAAAGTTTATGCATCATGAAAATGTTTACGAAAATTTTTATGTTTAAATTTTATGTCATTATGAAAACGATATTTTAAGTACTAGTATTTTCACTGTTGTATGTGATCTGTATATGTAGTACTTGTTAACAAGAATATCATGTGTTGAGTCTTTAGACTTACTAGGTGTGATTGATGCAGGTGATTATGATAATAATGTTAATAGAGGTCTTGATGGTTGAGTTTGCTGGACTGAAGGTGCATTTAACCCGAGGACTGACGCTATTTTTCCGCACTAGTTATGATTTATGATTTTAAATTATGTTAAAGATATTTTATGACTTTTTATTTATGTTTATGAGTGATTTTTTAGAGGTTATAGTATGGCTATATTTTTCAAATAATGTTTTTAATCTGGTAAAACGTTTAACGATTTAAACTATTTTCCTTTGGATTTTTAAATGTTAGTTAGTTGTTTTATTTTAAAAGAAAAATGATGCAAAATATTTTATAAATATATAGATGTATGTTGGCCGAGTATCAAGAGGGAAAAAAAATTTCTAGCATTTTTTAAGAAAACGAATAACAGACGTTTCATTGTAACTGCTTAAAGGAATTCAAATTGATAATAAAAATATCATATTTTAAAAATATTAATTGTAGTATTTGATTCATTGGATATTTTTTATAGATGAAAAATTTTAGTATTGAGATAAAGATAAGATTTGATAGAGTTTTAATTTCATAAAAACTCAATCTTCCTTATTCATAGACTTAATCATGTCATAGGAGGATTATGTATTATTTTAAATTGATTTTTTCTCCATCTTCTCTCTCCCCTATCTACACATGAAACACTACAATCTCATGGGAATTCATCATCTTGACGTGAAGTACAACCGGTTGGCAGACGATTTTTTCTGAATAATGTGCAGCAGTAGATTTGTCTTTGAAGACGAAGGCTAAGGATAGAGCGCGGGAGAAGACTTTCTTGACAAGTAAGATTCACGCGCCATCGCTGAGATTTCGTCTTTTTATTTTTATTTCTTTATTTTCATGAATTTAAACATCAGATTTTGTCTAGTTCTGATTTTATGGAGTAGTCGTCTTATAATTCAGATCATAATAGGGCCAAATTTGTAATCGTTGTTTGCATATTGGATTCATTAATGTTTTGATTTATTTTATGTTTTTAGTTGATAGTTTTGTAGAACTTTTGCATTTAATCTGGTCAATTAATTGCATGTTTGTTGGTTGATCTTGACTCGAAAAAGAATAGATTGAAAATAGCTTCGAAAATATTGAGGTAAACCGACTAGAAATAGTATTTAGTTTCAATGTGTGATTTTAGGAAAATAGCTGGAATTCCTTAGTTTTTGAATGAGTTTTTATTTAATTAAATTCAATTAAAAATAAATGGATTGTTAAATAAAAATAAAATTATTAATTCTGAAGATATTGGTGGAGAAGAGGGTAACTGTACTCTAATGGAGCTTCATAGACCAACGGTTGGAGGTTATGGATCCAGCATTATTGCCCCAATGATTCATGCAAATAAATTTGAGCTTAAATTATTCATCATCCAGATGATTCAACTTCAAGTAAAATTTGGGGGATTACTTTCCGAAGATCCGAAAGCACATCAGGAACAATTCTTGTCGATCTATGATACCATCAAATTCAACGGTGTAAGCAATGATGTTATTCGATTGAGGTTATTTCCATTTTCCCTGCAAAGAGAGGCAATGGAGTGGCTCCGTGATTTATCAACGGGTTCTATCACCACATGGGTGGTTTGGTTGAGGTTTTCATCAGCAGGTATTTTCCACCAACTAAGATTACACAAAATGATATCACATATTTTAGGCAGAAGGATGGGGAATCACTGAATTCATCTTGGTTGAGGTTCAAAAATATGTTGAGAATGTGTCCTAGACATGGGTTCTCAACAGGACAACAAGTTGAGACTTTCTACTACGAGGTGGATCCATCAGTGTGATCTATGCTTGATGCAACTGCCAATGAAAGCCTATACAGATCAAATATGGCTGAAAGTAATGTGGGTTGGCAAGACGAAAGAAAATGAAGAAAGTTGGATTTCTTGATATGGATACTCTTACAACAATCACAGCCAAACTTGACGGATTAACACACCACATGGCTCAATTGCAAGCTAATCAAACAATGTCATTCAAACACGTGAATAAATCAAAAGAAGCTATGAGATAGTTGGGGGATCATTGAGTGGCACAAAATTCATGCAAGACACACCTTACAAAGGACCGTCAAGTTTTTTTAGGGAGACTCGGTAAATTATGTGGGGAAAAAGGGCGACAATAGTACAATCCATTTATTTTCTTGTATAACCTGGTTGGAGAAGTCATCCGAATTTTGGTTGGAAGGCAATGGAAAATCTTGCCAAACCAGACTACTTCAATCCTCCCCAACAGCCCGCACAACAAAAGCCACCACAAGGTACTTGACCTTCTATGCCACTAGGTTTCAAACATTGTGAGAGCAAGTCAAATATGGAGGATATGCTTGCAAAGTATATAGCTGGAAATGAGATGAGATGGAAAAACCATGATGTTATAATGTAAAAGGTGGAAACGCAATTGGGGCAGTTAGCAAACCAGTTTGCTTCACGATCTCCATGCTCATTACCTAGTGACACATAAAAGAATCCAAAGGGTGTCAATATAGACGCAGTGGATACACAATTGAAGGAGGATGCTGATGTTGACATCGAAAAAGCTGACAAGGAGAAAGAATCATCTAAGCGAAGAGGCGAGAATGCAAGAGAGAGTGAGGAAAGTCTCTATACTCTAATGTTAATATTGATATTGATATATATTGATTCTCTACCCTTTCTCCAAAGAGCAAAGCAGCTGCTGTGAAGCCCACAAGATTTTGCTTGCAATCCTATTAAATTGTTACACATGTGCAACCTTAGTAGGCTTGTTAAGCCCATATTTGGCCATTTTGGGTAACTCATGACAAGAAATTCAGCCACCACCATGCAATAATGGAAAGAAATTTTTACCATAATTCAAGATTTAATTACCATTGCAAGGATGAGCTGATTAAAATAAGATAGCTCAACACAAACCATCAAGCCTCCCTATAAACATCCTAGCACCCTCCACTCAAAAATACATCATTCTCAAGCAAGAAATACTGAAAATTTCGAGAGCCACCTTGTGTAAAAGTTCAAAGTTTTTAGCAAAGTTTTGTTATAGTCATCGAAGTGTTGTCCATGTTCAGAAAATTATTTTTCATTGTTCCAATGCTCGTAATCCAATCTCCACTGTTTAGAGTACGCTATCGTATGCTTTAAAAAACATATCTAAAATGCAACCAAATCCAATGGTTAGGTTTTCATACAAAACCTCTGCGAGAATATTGCTCAGATTCTAAACGAGAATAGAAAACCTAATTTTATTCTTCCATAATATAGTTTAAACAAATTCCAAATCTGATATTCACTGTTTACAATTTATTTGATCTACTTATGAACGTACTGTGAAAGTTTAAGCCATATTCAACGTTTCAATAAGTCACAAAGGATTCTGAAAGGTGACTAATTTTCCAATCGAAGTGTTATTGTGTTTTCAAATTATCATTTGCATGATTTTTCTGTGGTTTTCGAATTATTCAATCAATACTGCGGTAAGTAGGCTTGTTTTAAAAATATAAATTTTGTTTATGATTTAGTTCATTTTTGAAAGTTTCGATCGATCGTTATTATTCTTATTCTTCTCCTCCTTCTTGTGATACGATATCTTATGTTTTGACACTGTGATGATTCAACTAGATATATGTGGATAGGAATCCTAACGTACGATAAGTTTATGGCCCTTACACAGTGTGATTGTAACTGTTATATGGCATCGCTCCTTAGACGAGTCAAACTTAAGGACTGATATCAATAAACTATGGAAAATAGAGGAATCTCAGTGCCTATGCCAATTTTATGTTTATGCTTATGCTCATTATACATGTTATACAAACAATGTTGTGCATGATCTGCTGCTTTTCAAAGATCATGTGTATTTGTTATGTGTACTCGAACGACTTCAACTAGCTGAGTAACGATCATATCACTCACATCTTACTCTCCCTCCCCAGATAAGTCTGAAGAACAAATAGAGGAAGAAGAACAAAATTAGTTTTGGTGTTGGTAATAGAGACGAATCTAGAAGTCAATTTTAGTTATGTTTCATTTCAATTTATTTAATTCAAGTTGTAAGACGCTTCATCAAATTTATTTATGTTTTGGAATTTTTTACGTTGTCAAGACAATGTTGATTATGATTTATAAACTTGTCGTCTAGACTTTGATATACGAGGTTTGTTGTTTTCAATTGTGTGATTGTTAGACAATGCCGATTTTGACTAACCCGAGCTCAGGGCGTGACATTTAAGTAATATAAGAGCCGTCGGGTTCATAATCATGTTGGGATCTACCGGAAAATTTTGGGATGTTTTCACGTAGTGGGGAAAAGGCCTCACGAATTCCCTTCCGAAACGATCTAGCGATTGATAGTCATTGCGAAGTCCTCTCTACAATCAGGAAAGCCATATTTCGGCCAAATTCTTTCGTTTAGGCCTAAAAAATCGCACTTTTTCCATTTTAGGAAAGTCTCATAGAGCTCATAAATTTTCATAGTAAACTCAGAATTTAATTTCGTCAACTATTCTTTCAATCCTCTCGACGTATTCTTTCAATCCATATGTCAGTCTCCGAACTTTCTATTTTTGGAAAATTCTCGAAAAATCCCGTTCAACGCATTACTTGTACTACTTGTCAAATTTTTATGGAATTGTATTATGGAGACAATTTGTATTTCTCTATATTATTGAGAATATAACTATCAGAGATACTTAAGCTTCCGAGTTAAGATGAAAGATTAAACTCGATGATGAATGATAAATTATTTATGAAAAGCTAATATGAGAAAATACGATATAATAATTATATAATAAGTTTTGGGTATTCCAATATAGAAGTTGATTTCTGTGTCAATAGTTAACTATATGAACATTAATTTTGAGTTCTTAAGAATACTGAGCGCTAATTTTAAATATGTAAGATCTTGCAATATTTCTTTAAAATAAATGTAAGAAACAATATCCACATGTTACAAAATTTATATTATTTGGGATAATAAGTAGGTTATGACCTTAAGTAAATAAAGTAAATTATGAGATATTGATGGATATCGAGGAAAGTGAAAGAAACTTTTCTTACTACACTAAGACTGATTGAAGAAAGATATTCAATGAACTCTTTTGTGCTAGAGCGTGCTAGGCTCATGGTCTTGATGAAAGAAAAATTTAGTAAAAGGATAATTATTTGAGGATTAGTTTATTTCATACAAGATTGAATGTAATTGTATTTCGTAACAACTAGGTTATAATTTTTGAAATTTAAGTCAATAGGCTATAGATTGATATTGAGTTGAGTTCCAAGATTCTATTTGAGCTTTCAGTTTTGAAATAGTAATTGTGATAATTTCAAGATAGAATAAAATCATTGTCGATTCCCATATATTCAATGTTTACTTGATTCAACTCACTTGGGTAGATTTTGACATCATCTTAGGGATGGATTGGTTAACTAAGAGTCATGTAATAATAGATTTTCGAACTAAGAATATCAAACTCTGAACCATGAACCAAGAAGAAATCGTGTACCATGGCAATGCCAATAAACATAAATACATTCTTTCTGCTTCCCAGACTTGAAAAGCCATAAAATCGGACTAAGAAGTTTACCTAGCAATGATAAACGATGTGCAAGAAGAATTTGAGCTGAAGTTGGAAGTTATTCCAGTAGTAAAAGAATTTTCTGACGTCTTTCCGGAAGAGGTGCCTGGAGTGGTCTCGGACTGTGAAATAGAGTTCGAGATAAATTTGGTACCTGGTGTTGCACCAATCTCTAAGGCACCCAACCAAATGGCTCCATCTAAAATCAAGAATATAAAAGAATAATTGTTAGACAAAAAGTAGATTAGGCCAAGTGCATCTCCTTAGAGAGCTCCGACCCTATTTGTAAATAAGAATGATGAAAGTATGAGATTATGTATATATTATAGAGAACTCAATTTGATCACAATCAAGAATAAATATGTTGTCACTTTGATTGTTACACTCCCAAGAGCAGGTTGTCCACAAGTAGTATAATTCGGTGAGTCCGATATCGTATCCACAGGGAAGCTAAGATAATTACAAGTCCACTACAATGTCTTTTTGTTTTGTTTTTGTTTTTGTTTCTTTTTAATTTTAATTTTTTGAATCTTTAATGGGTAAATTTTAATTGTTCCAATTTTAATTTAAGTAGTTGAGATTAAAAGATCCATTCTTGGTATTTTAATAAAGTTAACATTAACGAACAATATTGGAATCCACTTAATAAAATGGTTCCAATATATTAAATAATCATATTTATATTATGTTATAAATTATTATCTTATAAGTATATAATATATACCAAAACTTATAAATGTGGTCAAGTATTTATTGTGCTATATATATTTGTAAACACTAAATCAAGGTTCCCACTTTAAATGGTTGGTAAAACCAAACAAACATTTAAATGGTACCAATAAATTAATACTATGATATATTCATATATAATAAATCAAGGAATCCAAGTTAAATGGTTGGTAAAACCAAACTAACATTTAAATGGTTCCAAGAATTTAGTGTAACATATAGCAACAATAAATCAAAACTCCCACTTATAAGTAGGGTATAAAAATGCTTAAAGAAATAAATATAACATAAACAATAAATAATGATTAAATAATATAAAACATAGATTCTTACCTTTTAATAACCTTATTATCATGCCAAGAGTTTCACCTTATCATCTCAACTTTAGGAAGTTAGCTATTCATTATTCAAAGTGTAAAACTTTGAATATGAAATTAACATGCTAATTGTATTTAAATGAAGAAATAAAGGAAAAATATAGAGAGAAATATTATGAACTCAAAGGTTTGTTCATAGAATGAGGGATATCTCAATACATTACAATGCACCCCTATTTATAGCTAAATTTGGGGAGACAACCACAAATAAAATATTATTTTTTTACACATAAGTCTTCATTGGTGTTCCAAGATATTATATTATATTACACATCACTTTTGAAAATCTTCATCTTTGAATTTGCTTCTTCACATAAAAAGAAACATGTGGATAATTGAGTTGTCTAGTTGTGGTATTTTTTCAAACCATTTGACCAAGTAATTTGAGAGATATGGTCAAAATACTAGAGCATGATAAAACTGCCACTCCTTTGATAATTTTATTTGTTGCTTAATTTGATCTCAATTGTGAGAGGATTTTTATCTCATGCTTGTAAACAATATTGAAGATATTATAATCAACTTTCTACAGGTCCAAGAATCATCTTAATCTCATTTGCAACGTCAAGTTTATTCTTGTTTTATCGAACCTGTAAAAAATAGTAAAAACTTATAATTACACAACAACTTATATTTTATACAATTTATTATAAAACATATAATATTTAAACATTTAATAAAACAAAAACTATATATTTATATTATAAAACATTTAATTAATGTACAATTTTTATGTTTATCACACCTCCCAACCATCTTATTGCTAGTCCCTAGCAATTTAAGCATTAATAGCAATACAAAACATATTGATTAATTTAAATAGAAATGTAATCAAAACTATCTAAGTGTTTAAATTAAATTTGAAAACTGTCAAAGTTATATCAAGATCATCATAATTATAATTTATGAAATAATTTGAGATGATCAATTCAAAGCTTATTTCAGGTAGTTAAATGTACACGGCCTTCAGAAATTCCTAGTAAGAGTCTCAACTCCATATCCTCACAGGTTAATAAATGTTTCAATTTATGGCAACGATTTCTCTCATGGAGTTGGAATACAGATAAATGCTCAGAAAAATGGTTTACAGAATGCAGACAGACAAACGAGCCAAACTAATCAAAAGATAGAAAATCCATTGATTCAAAATCTAGTTGTTCTTATTATATATTTTTTCCTGATCTTTTTTTTTTCATTACATCATGGAATCAGATTAAGTTTATGCTTCTTGACCACATATTTATTTAATTTGTACAATAAATTTCTCTCTTTCTTTTTTTTCTTTTATGAGATATAAATGAGTCGTAGCATATAACTTAAAAATTACATAGATCTTCAACATCTTTCTTTTTTTTTTTTTTCTCTTTTTTTTTCTTCAGGAAATATCATTTTTTTTTCAAAATAAGAACTCAAGATCTAAACAATAGATAGCATCTCTCATGATAAATAAAGGCTCGAAAGCTGTTTTCTCAGTCCTCTCCACTCACTCACAAAATATGTGTGAGTTTAAAATTTTAGGCACTCTTATAAGGTATATCTTGGGCCATATACTTTAATACCTGATTTTATCACAATGGTTAATCACTATAAAAAAATTTCATAAATCATATTTTTATATTGATCAGGATATTAAAATTGTCAAGGCCCGTATTTCGTATTCATAATTTTGCGGAATTATTAAAAATTTTCTAAATAAATAAATAACTTGCCCAATTTATAAAATAAACATGTAAATAATTTTAACTTTAAAATAACAACGGAAGCAAATATTGTTTTCAAACAACAATTTAAAAATAATCCAACGTATTAAAACTGAGTTTGAATAATAAAGGTTGCATAAATTAAAACATGAGGTCCTCGGGTATACTACTGCTGCCCCAAGATCGCTCACTGATCTACGCCCTCCATCTCGACCTCATCGGTACCTACAACAATCAAGTCTAGTGAGTCTAAAGACTCAACATGTATATATCGTGAATAACAAGTAAATATATCATAAAATCGCATGCAACGTAAAAATATAGTATCGTAAAGCGCATGGTGAAAATCGTATCATGAATAATTATAACTACGTGCATATCTGAAAATCATACGTAAAAGCTTTGCTCAATAGAGCTCTGTCATGTCATATCATAATTTTCTGGTAGAGATAACGTTTCTAAACAAGTGGCTCATAACATAACGTAAGCGCCTGATCAGACTAAACCACAGTATACTGGGCGGTAGTGATCAATCACAGCCCTTGGACTGGATGTCCGTACCCATACATAATCATAAGCCGGTCGTAAGTCACCGGATGGAGAGGTCCTCGGTTGCGCCTACCGACTTCCAAACCCATAAGCGTAAGGTGGCCACAAGACATATCGCATATATCTCAAAAATAAATATTTTATATTTTTATGCACGTAATATAACTATAACCTTATTTTTACCGAATGAGTTAGATCGTTTCCAGGCTTGTTGTGACTTAACTCTATTATGTGACACATGAAAATAATATTATCTTGATTTAAACTTGACAACCGAATCAAAAACGAGACGATTAGGACCAATCATGGCTTCGTACCAAACCGAACCAATCACTAAACCGACATTTAACCATGATTAAAAATATCCCAAACATATTGAAAAATATGCATAATAACTGAAAAACATGAAAATAGGCGAAAGGAATCCAAAAACATAAAACACTCTTTCGAGAGTCATTTTGGCACCTTTCACCGTTAAATCTCGTACGACCTCTAAACTCGACCAAATCACGAACGGCCAAAAACACAATTTTTCTAACTCATTAAGGTAGTGCCCAGTCCAAGGTCATGGGCTAAAAGCCAACCAAGAACTCAGAAAAACCTCCTGAACCGAAATGAACGTTGTTGTCAAAATACAGCAGTAGCATTTTGTGTGTTTGTAGTGTAAATCCTGAAATTTATGACTATGGGCTTGAACCACCGCCCAAAGACTCTTACCAACATCCTAAGGTATTGATTGAACCATGGCTACGGGCTAAAAGCCAGCCACAACTCGAACAAACACCTAGGACAACAGAAAGTACCAACCGAGAGCACATAAATCTATGTATTGTGATGTATTGCATTGTTTTGCTGTCCTGTGTCGTTCCAATGGCAATTTCATCGACCATGGCTCAATATAGACATGATGAAGTGTTGTATGAACCATGGCCATGAGCTAGGAGCCAACCACAATTCATCCAACATCTCCAAAAACCGACAGTTACTCACACCAAAAATCAGATTTTGAAAACCGAAGAGCACTTGTCATGTTTCTGTAAAAATCTGAGGGATCTATGAAACAAGCTTTGAAAAGATGATTTGGTCACGTCCTAGACATGATAAGGAAGGGCTATAACCATGGCTACAGTCCCTAGGACAGCCAAGATTAGAACACCCCTTTAAACAATCCAATGACAGAAACTGTGAACCCAAAATTCTGTGCTCATAAAAATGTTGCTATCATATCTTTGTTTGTGCGTGTATGGATGTAAACCAATGGACCAATAACACCATAACACACTCTAAAACATTCCTAGAAGCAGCCATGGAAGCCTGGAACCGAGCAACATCCTGAAATCAACAAAACTTAGCAAACCCGTGAAGTTGAAAACAAAGAAGTTTAGGAAAAGCTGTACAGATTTTGCTTGGCAACTTGCTGTCAATTTCGTGTTTTAGCTTTAATCATGGTTATATAATGGTTTAAAAATATCTATAGGACTTGATTGAAGAGCAAAGAAACAACATATACATGCCTGGAATTTGTTTTGAACAAAACAAATCACTACGACGAATACGTGCGGCGGAGTCGGTGTTGGATTTCCTTTCTTATTTCTGTGCTGTTTTCACGATTTCAACAGCTGGTTCTTTCTGATATTTCAAATGTAAGGGTGGGGGAAGGCTAGGTAGGGAAGGTTAATGATATAAGAGGTGTTAAATAAGTCTTGAATTGCATTTAGTTGAGAGTTACAAGTGAGAATTTGAATGGGAATTGAATTGTTTCTTCACCTTGCTGTAGCTGCTATTATTCTTTTATTCCAGCTACTAACTCACAAATCTAAGCTGCTATTTTCTGATATTTTTCAAGGGTGAGAGTGTGGGTTTGCTAGACAATGAAGGTGAGTGTTAAAAGGTGTCATTATATGCATTAAGGTGGGAGTTACAAGTGTAGGCTTTGAATGCAATTTGAAATGATTCTCATTCCTCTTGCTAGCCGATACATTTTCTCCTTCTTGCTGTCTATTCACGTTTATTTGCTAGCAATATGGGCTGAGGAGCTTCAAGGAGAATTATGGTGCATATATTACCCATAACTATGGAGGTTAAAAGTGAGAAATGATTACACTATGAAAACCATTTAGTGGTAAATTTGAATGAGGTTTACTACAATTTTTGAATTGTCTTAACCAAATATTATTACTACTTCTTGCATGGTATAATAGTGTTTTAATCTTGCATTTTAAATTCTTAAGGTTTAATACACTCATTATATATATTTTTAATGAATGACAAATTAATTTAGAATAGAATATTGCATGGCATGCTTGACTTAAAATTTAAGTATTTAAATGTTATGTTTAATTTCTTAAATATATTAAGCCTAAATTAATTCCTCCCCAATTGTTTACACATTTTAATTTTTAGCTTTAATTAAGTATTGAACCTAAAAGAATTTATTTAATAACTTGGTTCCAACTAATTTTAATAAATCCTAAAACATGAATATGAAATACGGGCCCTTTACAGTAGGTATCAGAGCCTATGATCTTGTAAAGGGTTGTACTACTACTGCTCTCGAGAAGCTCATGAAGTCACGTCTTCGGTCTGTAAGTTTTACATTTACGCATTTTATTTAAAGCATGAATTATTTTAACAGCATGTTTTCATGAAATGTTTTTACGTTCAGATTTTAATTGTTCAGTGTTTATTTTAAAAAAATAAATAAATTATGGAATTATGCATGTTGGGTACGTTTGGAATTGGACATGTCTAAGAATTCGAATATTGGGCTTTAGGAGAGGTTGAAAATGATTTGACTATATTAATTTTTAGGTCAGTAGTGTTGATGTCCTCCTTATGGGTCATAAGTTAATCTTGAAAATTATGAATGCTTTTGGGACTTGTAGAATTTCTAAGAAATTATTGATGGTTCTTGGTTGCTAGTCGAGTAAATTTTTGAGGATTTCATATAAACAATAGCGATTCGAAGACTACGACAATCTTTAGGATTATAAATGTACAATTTGAGGATTTTAAGTATCTATGAAAATGTAAGATTAATTATGAGAATTTATTTAGGATGCATGCTCTACATAGTTAGATTTAAGGATTGAATTGCAGGAATTGAGAATTTTAAAGACCTAATTGTAATTACTAATAATTTGAGGACCTAAGTGCAAAACAAAATTCTAAGGGACTATTTTCGAATTTACCAAATTTTGGGGATTAAATTTTGAGTTCGAAAATTTAAAAGTTTAATGAGGTAAAGATGGAAAATTTTATGGGGACAATAATGCAAATTTCGAAGAGTTATAGGACCAAAATGTAAATTTGTAGAACTGTAAGGGCCAGATTGCAATTTTCAAAATTTTTAAGGATTAAATGCGAACTTTTGAGGAACACTTGGGATTTTGAGTATTTATAGAAATGTAAGACGTGTTATGAGAATTAATTTTGGGTTTAATAAACTTAA
>NC_133311.1:4214782-4215952 GCF_012295235.1 Primulina huaijiensis
AAATTTGGGACTAAGCGGATATGTGGGCTGGAGTTATACTATCTAATATTATTTGGGTTGCATAAGCTTGAATTTCAAAATTTATAAAATAGGTGTTCATACATAAGTTTTGGGTGAAATAAAAACAAAAAGAGAATTAGAGGCGTTCAACATAGAGTACCAATGAACTAACATTAAGATTTTAATTGAGTAAGAAATCCGAAATCTTGATATGGGAATTTTAGAACTCTATGGGTGATATGAGCGAAGTTGAATTATTAGAGTAAGTTTATCGCTAACATGAGATAACTTATTAAGTTTTATACACTAGACTTAATTAAGCATTGATGATACTTAAGAATGCGACATTTGTTTCAATGAGGAAAGTCCAGAGTCTTAGGCCTCAAGTATATTGTAATTGGAAAGAAAATGGTTTAAGCATATAATATAATTGAGACTTGAAGGGCTGGTAGAAGGTCGATGTTGTATAATTGGGTTTTATGGATTAACGTTATTTGAGGTTTAAGATTTGCAACAATTTTATATTTGGGGTATACTCGTAAATAGTTAAGTTATATAAGTTTGGGCTGTAAGATAAAGATTCGATTCAAGGATCTTAGACTAATTTTGTTATGGAGCTGCGATAAGATTTAACTTTTAAGTGTATCACTGAGGATAGAAGTTGATCNTAGAACTGTAAGGGCCAGATTGCAATTTTCAAAATTTTTAAGGATTAAATGCGAACTTTTGAGGAACACTTGGGATTTTGAGTATTTATAGAAATGTAAGACGTGTTATGAGAATTAATTTTGGGTTTAATAAACTTAATGCTATTGAACCTTATGATACCGGAAATCTATAAAATGAAATTGGGAATACTGAGAACTCATGGGTAATTGTGGAATTTTCGGGATTTAAAAAAAAAATCTTGAGATGAGAATCGAAAGGTTTAAATGATAAGAATTTTCGGTAATTTAAGCTTGGAAAGATGATTAGAACCTCGAAATAGCTGGATTATAATGTTATAAGGAATGACAATCAAGGACACTGTAGGATGAATAAATCTTGGGCTTGAAAATTTAAGCGTTGGTGATATAACGTCGTGGCAAATTAAGAATTTAAAGTGACGACAAGTTAAAGTAAAAATTTATCGGTTAGCTAAGTTATAAGAGTAAACATTGAGTTAGCGAA
>NC_133311.1:4217124-4219726 GCF_012295235.1 Primulina huaijiensis
ATCTAGTCAACTCATAAACCATTTCAAAAGTTTGGTAACTCCCCATTCAAGACACTTCTAAATGGACATCAAGGTGAATTCATTCCCTCATTTTAATTCTTTAATTAGTAATAAAATTCAAATACAATAATACACCTTAATTCTTCCTCAATTCAATGTGCTAGCAAATAAAAGAGAACATGCTACAAAAGTGAGAAAAGAATCGGCAACAAGGGAAGGAGGAAACGATTCAAAACCCTTCAACTTATTCACTTGTAACCCCCAAACTAAATGCATATTATGGCACCTTTAACACCTCCTATAACACTCCTCTTCATTGCCTAACAAGCCTACACCCTCACCCTCAAAAAACATCAGAAACCAGCAGCTTAGGAACGTGATAACAGTAGCTGAAACAAGAAGGAAAACTCAACTCCGTTCCGCCGCTCGCATTCGTCACATTGATTTTTTTTTTTTCAAAACAAATTCCAGGCATGTATATATTGTTTCTTTTCTCTTCAATCAAGTCCTGTAGATATTTTTAAACCATTATATAACCATGATTCAAGCAAAAATCACGAAATTGACAGCAAGTTCCCAAGTACAAATCTGCACAGATTTTCTCAACTCATTTGATTTCCAACTTCACGGTTTGAGATGTTTTGTTGATTACGGGGTGTTGCTTCGTTTCCAGGCACACATGACTACTTCTAGGAATGTTTGAGAGTGTGTTAGGGGGTTATTGTTTCACTGATTTGGGTCCAAACCTTTCAAACAAAAGCATGACAGCAAATGTTTTCCCACAAGCCACAGATTGGGTCACGATTTTCTGTCATTGAGTTGTTTAAGGGCTGTTCGAATCCTGGCTGTCCTAGGGGCTGTAGCTATGGTTAGAACTCTCCCTTAACATGTATAAGACGTGACCAAAGTGTCCTTTCAAGTTTTGGTTCATGGTTCCCTCAAAATTTTTAAGCAACAACACAAGAACATATTTCGGTTTTTCCATTTCCTGTGTGAGTGTGTTTCGGTTTTGTGGTGTGGATTGGATTATGGTTGGCTCCTAGCCCGTAGCCATGGTTCATACAACACTCAATCATGTCTAGATCGAGCCATGGTTGATAAAATAAGCACTGGAACGACACAAGACAATAGAACAATTCAATACATCTCACTGCACAGAATTTTGTGTCCTCGGTAGAAGCTTGGTAATGTCCTGAGTTTTTGCTTGGGTTTTGGTTGGCTTTTAGCCCTTAGCCATGGTCCAAGCTATGCCTTAGGATGTTGGTAAGAGTCTCTGGTCGATGGTTCAAGCCAAGGGCCATTATTTTCAGTGTTTACTTCACATATACACAAACTGCCACTGCTGTATTTTGACAGCAACTTTCATTTCGGTTCAGGAGGTTTCTGAGTTCTTGGTTCGATTTTAGCCCATGGCCTTGGACTGGACACTACCTTAATGAGTTAGTAAAGTTGTGTTTTTGGCCGTTTGTGATTTGGTTGAGTTTAGAGGTCGTACGAGATTTTACGGTGAAAGGTGCCAAAATGACTCTCGAAATAGTGTTTTATGTTTTTTGGATTCCTTTCGCCCATTTTCATGTTTTACAGTCCTTGTGCATATTTTTTCAGTATATTTGGGGTATTTTTAATCATGGTTAAACGTCGGTTTAATGTTGGTTCGGGTTGGTACATGCCATGATTAAAAATCAAGTTGTTGGTCCGAATCGTCTCATTTTTGGTTCAATTGTCAAGTTTTGGGCAAGTTAAGATTTATTGCATGTGTCACATATTAGTAGTAAGTCGCACCAAGCCTAGGAACGATTCAACTCATCCGGTAAAAATAAGGTTATAGCTATATTACGTGCATAAAAATATAAAATGTTTATTTTTGAGATATATGCGATATGTCTTGTGGCCACCTTACGCTTATGGGTTTGGAAGTCGGTAAGCGCAACCGAGGACCTCTCCGCCCGGTGACTTACGACCGGTTTATGATTATGTATGGGTACGGACATCCAGTCCAAGGGCTGTGATTGATCTCTACCGCCCAGTATACTGTGGTTTAGTCTGATCAGGCGCTCACATTATGTTATGGGCCACTTGCTTAGAAACATTATCTCTACCAGAAAATTATGATATGTTATGATAGAGCTCTATTGAGCAACGCTTTTACGTATGATTTTCAGATATGCACGTAGTTATAATTATTCATGATACGATTTTTACCGTACGCTTTACGATACTTTATTTTTACGTTGCATGCGATTTTATGATATATTTACTTGTTATTCACGATATATACATGTTGAGTCTTTAGACTCACTAGACTTGATTGTTGTAGGTATTGATGAGGTCGAGACCGCGGGCGGAGACCAGTGAGCGATCTTGGGACAGCAGTAGTAAACCCGAGGACCTCATGTTTTAGTTTATGCACCTTTTACCGTTCAAACTCGATTTTAATATGTTGGGTTATTTTTAAATTGTTGTTTGAAATACAATGTTGATTTCCGCTGTTATTTTAAAGTTGAAATTATTTACATGTTTATTTTGAAGCAAGTTATTTATTTATGTAGAAAAATTTTAATAATTCCGCAAAAAATATGAATATGAAATACGGGCCTTTTCA
>NC_133311.1:4222113-4297655 GCF_012295235.1 Primulina huaijiensis
TTTTTTATCTTTGATCACAATGTCAAATTCTTGGAGCAACAAAATCCATCGTATCAGTTGTGGCTTTGCATCCTGTTTGGTCAACAAATATCTAATAGCAGAATGATCAGTAAACACGATAATTGTTGATCCAATCAAATAAGAACGAAATTTATCTAATGCAAATATTACAGCAAGTAGTTCTTTTTCAGTTGTGGAGTAATTCATTTGAGCATTGTTTAAAGTTCTACTTGCATAATATATCACATAAGGCTTACCGTTTCTTCTTTGACCCAATACTGCACCGACTGCATAATCACTCGCATCGCACATGATTTCAAATAGTAAAGACCAATCAGGAGGTTGCATGATAGGAGCTGATGTTAAATGTTGAATGATTTTATCAAAAGCATTTTGACATTCTTGAGTCCACTCAAATGTAGTGTCTTTTGTTAAGATGTTACAAATGAGTTTAGACATTAAACTAAAGTCTTTGATAAACCTCCTATAAAATCCAGCATGTCCCAAAAATGAGCGAATTTCTTTAATGGTTTTTGGAGGGGGTAAATTGGCAATGACATCAACTTTTGCTTTATCAACTTCAATTCCATGAGATGACACGACATGTCCCAAAACAATTCCAGAAGTAATCATGTAATGACATTTTTCCCAATTTAAAATAAGACCTTTTTCCTCGCATCTTTTTAAAACTTTTTCCAAATTTTCAAGACAATTATCAAATGTATTCCCAAAGACAGTTAAATCATCCATGAAAATTTCCAAACAATTTTCAACCATGTCGCAAAAAATGCTTAGCATACATCTTTGAAATGTTGCTGGGGCATTGCATAATCCAAATGGCATCCTTCTAAATGCAAATGTTCCAAAAGGACATGTGAATGTAGTTTTATCTTGATCTTCGAGTGCAATGGGAATTTGATAATAACCTGAATATCCATCAAGAAAACAGTAGTATGGATGACCTGCTACTCTTTCTAAAATTTGATCCAAAAATGGTAATGGAAAATGATCTTTTCTAGTGGCGTCATTTAATTTTCTATAATCAATACACATCCGCCAACTAGATGGGACTCGACTTGTTAACAATTCACCTTTTTCATTTTTTATCACTGTGATGCCAGATTTTTTCGGAACTACTTGTGTTGGGCTTACCCACTTACTATCAGAAATAGGGTAGATAATCCCAACATCAAGTAGTTTGAGAACTTCAGTTTTCACAACATCTTTCATGTGTGGATTTAATCTCCTTTGTGGTTGTTGAGATGTTTTTGCATTTTCTTCTAAGTGAATTTTGTGAGTGCAAATTAGTGGATTAATGCCCTTGAGATCTTTTAGTGTCCAACCAATTGCATTTTTATGTCTTTTAAGCATATCAACTAATTTACCTTCTTCATCACTTGCTAGTTTGGAAGAAATTACCACCGGATATGTTTCATCTTCTCCAAGAAATGCATACTTCAATTCTTCTGGCAAGGGTTTTAACTCCAATATGGGTGGTTCGTCTTTGTTCTCATATTTTGCATCAAATTCTTTCTCTGATCCTGGTAACGAGTGATACCTGATAAAATCATCAAGATCAATTTCAATATTTTCTTTAACAGTTTCAATTGAACAAATATCTAATTGATCACGAGTACTCCCTTCTTGAATGTTTTCTGCCACAAGAGTTTCAATAAGATTTTCATCTTCACTTTCATCTCCTTTGTCATGTGGTTGCTTACAAAGATTAAACACATTAAGCTCCAAGGTCATGTTACCAAATGACAACTTCATTATTCCATTCCTGCAATTTATAAGAGCATTAGAAGTTGCTAAAAATGGACGACCTAAAATTACAGGAATTGCATTACAAGCTTCGATAGGTTGTGTATTTAAAACTATGAAATCGACATGATATACAAAGTTATCAACTTGGATCAACACGTCTTCTACCATACCTCTTGGCACTTTAACAGATCTATCAGCAAGTAAAAGTGTTACCGAAGTAGGTTTTAACTCGCCTAGATTGAGTTCTTGATAAACTGAATATGGAAGTAAATTCACACTAGCTCCAAGATCAAGCAAGGCTTTTTTAATCTTTCGTTCTCCAATAATACAAAAAATAGTAGGACAACCAGGGTCTTTATATTTCAAAGCATTATTATTTTGAATGATTGCACTTACTTGTTCGGCTAAAAATGCTTTCTTTTTCACCTTCAATTTTCTTTTCACAGTGCACAAGTTTTTCAAAAATTTGGCATATGATGGTACCTGTTATATTGCATCTAATAAAGGAATATTAACTTTTACTTGTTTAAAAATATCATATATATCAGAATTCAAATTTGATTTTTTTGTATTTTTCAATGCATGAGGGAATGGTGGTGACACTGTCTGTTGAACCTCCTCTTCGCAAGTTATGGATTCCACTTCCTTACCCTTTGGAGTTGATTTATCATCATCTTCACAAGGTTCAAGAATGGATTTTTCCACAACCTTACCACTTCGAAGGGTAATAACAGATTTTACCTGATCCATCGGTTGAGTTCCAGAAGTTCCAGTTTGTGAATGATGATCCTTGGGATTAGACAGAGGTTGTGAAGGAAATTTACCTTTTTCATGAACATTAAGTGCAGATGCAAATTTAGCAAGAGTATCTTTCAAATCTGTCATGGTTTGAGCAGTTTGAGTATTGATAGACTATTGCTTTGCAATGAAAGAATTCAATATATCTTCCAAATTCCTTTTACGTGGAGGAACATAAGGTGCATAATTTTGAAAATTTTGTTGATTTTGGAAATGTGGTTGTGAAAATTGAGCAGCATTATCATTCCTCCAACTAAAATTTGGATGATTTCGCCAACCTGGATTGTAACTTTGAGAAAATGGTTCAAAATTTGGCCTTTTGAGATTGTTTAAAACATTGGCTTCTTCATGGAGACATTCTTTAAAAGAGGGCAAAGTGGGACAATCTTTTGTAGAATGATCACTTGTATCACAGATGTGACACGCAATTTCTTGAACAGATTTTAATTGACCGTTCTTTTTCAATTCAAGTGCTTCAACTTTTCTTGCCAAAGAGGTAAATCTAGCTTGCAGATCATGTTCATCTTTGAGGGTATACATACCTCCACCAGATGTGGGAGATTGAATCTTGTTTGATGGTTCGATTGTACCTATAGTGTCCCAATTTTGAGCATTTTCAGCTAATGAATCGAGATACTCAATTGCCTCGTTTGAATCTTTATCTTCAAATGTTCCATTACACATAAATTCAACCATTTGCCTATCTTTAGGTGTTAAGCCTTCATAAAATTGATAAACAACTCTCCAAATTTCAAAACCATGATGTGGACAAAGATTAAGCAATTCTTTATATCTATCCCAATACTGATAAAAAGTTTCTCCTTGTTTTTGAGTGAAAGTGATGATTTGCCTTTTGAAAGAATTTGTTCTATGAGATGGAAAAAACTTTTTCAAAAATTGTTGTTGCAATTCATCCCAAGTTCGAATGGATCCCGATCTAAGATTTTGTAGCCAAGTTTTAGCTTTATCTTTTAAAGAAAAAGGAAAAAGCTTAAGTCGAATGGTGTTCATACTACAATTTAGATCATTATATGTGTTGCACACTTCTTCAAATTCTCGTAAATGCATGTATGGATTTTCAGAATCTAAGTCATGAAAGTTGGGTAATAGTTGGATAATACCAGGCTTAAAATTGAAATGAGATGCATCAGGGGGAAAAACTAGACATGAAGGTGCACTAGTACGTGTAGGATTCATGTGATCTCTAAGTGTTCTTCGTCTATCATGATCGTGTTGAGATTGAATTTCATCTTCGTTTTCTTGGATGGGTTCTTCCCCCATGTTTTGTGAAAATAAAGGGTTATTTCGAATGAGTCGACCACTAAGTGTAAGTGACAAAATAACGCTCATGCAAATGCAAATGCAAAAGAAAAAAAACACACAAAAGCAATAAAAATTCAAATAAAGAAAAATAAACTATAAAAAAAATTAAATAGACTTGAAATTAAATTATACTTCTCCGGCAACGGCGCCAAAAACTTGTTGTCACTTTGATTGTTGCACTCCCAAGAGCAGGTTGTCCACAAGTAGTATAATTCGGTGAGTCCGATATCGTATCCACAGGGAAGCTAAGGTAATTACAAGTCCACTACAATGTCTTTTTGTTTTGTTTTTGTTTTTGTTTCTTTGTAATTTTAATTGTTTGAATCTTTAATGGGTAAATTTTAATTGTTCCAATTTTAATTTAAGTAGTTGAGATTAAAGGATCCACTCTTGGTATTTTAATAAAGTTAACATTAACGAACATTATTGGAATCCACTTAATAAAATGGTTCCAATATATTAAATAATCATATTTATATTATGTTATAAATTATTATCTTATAAGTATATAATATATACCAAAACTTATAAATGTGGTCAAGTATTTATTGTGCTATATATATTTGTAAACACTAAATCAAGGTTCCCACTTTAAATAGTAGGTAAAACCAAACAAACATTTAAATGGTACCAATAAATTAATACTATGATATATTCATATATAATAAATCCAGGAATCCAAGTTAAATGGTTGGTAAAACCAAACTAACATTTAAACGGTTGCAAGAATTTAATATTATAATATATTTATATATAATAAATCAAGGCATCCACTTTAAATGGTTGGTAATACCAAACTAACATTTAAATGGTTCCGAGAATTTAGTGTAACATATCGCAACAATAAATCAAAACTCCCACTTATAAGTAGGGTATAAAAATGCTTAAAGAAATAAATATAACATAAACAATAAATAATGATTAAATAATATAAAACATAGACTCTTACCTTTTAATAACCTTATTATCATGCCAAGAGTTTTACACTTTGAATATGAAATTAACATGCTAATTGTATTTAAATGAAGAAATAAAGGAAAAATATAGAGAGAAATATTATGACCTCAAAGGTTTGTTCATAGAATGAGGGATATCTCAATACATTACAATGCATCCCTATTTATAGCCAAATTTGGGGAGACAACCACAAATAAAATATTATTTTTTTACACATAAGTCTTCATTGGTGTTCCAAGATATTATATTATATTACACATCACTTTTGAAAATCTTCTTCTTCTAATTTGCTTCTTCACATAAAAAGAAACATGTGGATAATTGAGTTGTCTAGTTGTGGTATTTTTTTTAAACCATTTGACCAAGTAATTTGAGAGATATGGTCAAAATACTAGAGCATGGTAAAACTGCTACTTCTTTGGTAACTTTATTTGTTGCTTAATTTGATTCAAATTGTAAGAGGATTTTTATCTCATGCTTGTCAACAATATTGTAGANATTATCAAAATACCTTCTTCTAATGATAGACGATCTTTTTTATTTACTTAAAGAAGATACAGTATTCTCCAAACTCGACCTGAGCACAGGCTATCATAAGCTAAAGGTCAGAGCAGAAGACATCTCAAAGACAGCCTTTGGAACAAGGTACATGCATTACGAGTACACGATAATATCATTGTATTGACAAATACTCCAACAGCCTTCATGGACCGCATGAACAGAGTGTTCAAGCTGTTCCTCGATAAATTTTTAGTGATGTTCATCGACGATATCCTCATTTACTCACCAAGTTAAGAAAACCACAAGAAGCACATTCGTCTCTCTCTTTATATGCTTAGCGAGAGAGAATTGTATTGCAAGTTTAAGAAATGTGAGTTTTGGCTATAGAACATCACTTTCTTAAGTCATATAATATATGAGGCAAGAGTATCAGTGGATCCTAAAAAGGAAGAGGCAATTCTATACTGGCCTATACCAAAAACTATGACTAAAAGCAAGAGTTTTCTAGGGTTGGCCGGTTGCTACCAGAAGTTCGTCGAGATTTTATCTTCGATATTCATACCCTGAAAAGCTTACATAAAAGAACTCCAAATTTAACTGGAGTGAAGAGTGTGAAAAGAGCTTTCAAACGCTAAAGTAAAAGCTTGCATCCATACCAATATTGGTACTACCCATCGAATACAAGAGCTTTATCATTTACAGCAACACATCAAAGGAAGTCTTAGGATGTATACTCATGCAAGAATGAAGGGTAATCATGTATGACTCAATAAAAATGAAGACATAAGAGCAAAATTACTCTACCAATGATCTCGAGTTAGCCACAGTAGTCTTCACCTTGAAGATTTCGAGACATTACCTTCACGGCACCAAGTGTGAAATCTTAACAGATCACCAAAGTATTTGTTCACAAAAAGAATTGAAAACGATAAAAAGATGGTGGATAGAGTCTCTCAAGGACTATGACTTGAAAATAAACTACCACCCTGACAAGGCAAATAAGGTAGCAAATACTTTAAATAAGAAAAACATGGGTAAGATAACCCTAGCATCACTCTCCGCGCAACCATAACTTCGGAATGCAGTCAAGTTAAATCAAAGTCGAGACACGACACTATAGAAGTTCAAAGAATAAGACAAGGTTGGAAAGGCATCAGATTTTCAAATGAACCTAGAATGGAGTCTTGTGGATGAAAGAACGATTGTGTGTGTTAAACATCGACAATTTTCGACAAGATGCGATGTCAGAGGCACATAAGTCAAAATTCTCGGTCCATCCTGGCAGTACAAATATTTATAGGGACTTGAAAGAAAGGTTCTGATGGAGCAGAATGAAAAGAGATGCCGTCGAGTTTGTCTCTAAGTGCCAATTATGCTAACAGATGAAAGCCGATCACCAATGTCCGGGAGGATTACTACAATCTTTAGAAATCCCAGAATGGAAATGGGAACATATTTCATGGATTTCATAATATGTTTTCCAAAATCAAGACAGAGTCGCAACGTGATATGGGCAATAATAGATAAACTCACAAAATCTGCGCACTTCCTACCTTTTCGCATGAATTATAATATTGAAAAGTTGACTATTCTATACATGGATAATATTGTACGGATACATGGAGTGCCAGCAAACATCTCGTCGGATAAAGATCCAAGATTTATGTCACATTTTTGGAAAAGCTTTCAAGAAGTCATGAGAACGAAGTTTACTCTTAGTACGACTTATCAACATCAAACTGATGGCCAAATAGAGAGGACGATTCAAACCCTAGAGAATATGATGAGGGTCTCTGCTCTAGACTTTAGTAGTAATTAGAGTGAACATCTAACACTGATGGAGTTTACTTATAATAACAGTTATCATAGCAGTATTGGAATGACTCCATGTGAAGCCATGTATAGACGGAATTATCAATCACCACTGTATTGGAACGAAATAGGGGAGAGAGCCATAACTGGAACAGAACTAATCCAAGCGACAATAGACAAAGTGGTCATAATCAAAGAGAAACTCAAGGATGCACAAGATCAGCAAAAGAGTTGAGCTAATCTCAAGAGGAGACTAGTGGAGTTCGCAATGGGTGAAAATGCTTATATGAATTCTCGCCCATGAAAGGAGTCTTCGATTTAGGAAAGCTAGAAAACTGAATCTTCGAGATGATTTAGGCGATCTTTGGTCAGTTTTGAGCCTTTCGAGCCTACCTGATGCATCATTTTTATCTCTAGTGACCTTTTTTGAGCCTGAAAAAAATCGAATGGAGTGTGTCAATGGCACACAAATAGACCTCATTCTTAATTTCTTCAAACACCACATTGACTACCTTATTTTATCTTATTTTTTATCCGAATATTGAGAGAAATAAACACTTTGAGCTCTTTGAAATTTTCAAAAAAACTTCAATGTATTGAAAAGAAATATTTGAAGGAGTTGGTGAATTACTCGTGAATGAAAAGAATTAAATTGATGAAAAGAAAAAAAAATGTGTGAAAGAATACCTTAAATTAAAGAAATTAAAGGGTGGTGAAAAGAAAAAAAATGAAGTGGGAGATGAGAAGAGAATTTTTTTGAAAATGATGAAATTCAATAATTAAAAGAGAATTAGAGTTGAGTGAGTGTGCTACATGATAAATTTGTTAATTTATTTTCCCTTTTGATTTTCTTTTTCCCTTTTGATTTTCTTACCTTTTATTGTAGTCATGAGCCATTGTCTTATGTTAAAAGCTAGAAAAAACATATTGACTGAGTCATAATCTTTCAACACTTCGTAGAGAGGGGTATGAAAATTGATTATATGAGGCGTTTCGAAAAAAATTATGAATAAAAATAGGATCATTGAGCCTAATAAACTTTTGAGGAGTGTAAGTTATGACTTTCACACTACACGTGTCGTTTTGTTGATCTTTTCTAGATAGTGTTTGAGTCTTGAACTGGAACGAAAATAAATCTATGATCTTTTGACTGGCCGTGAAGAGATTTGGTAAATTGAGAGGTTTTGATTGTGACACTTGTGTTGTAATTCATTGATATTTTTCATCTCATTTTTTTTCTGATTTGTTCGAAGACGAACAAAAGCTAAGTGTGGACGCTTTGATAAGCACAAATCTTATAGTGTTTTTTTGGACTTTATTTTGTCATATTCATGCTTATCTGAAATTTTATTCCTAGTTTTAAGCTTAAATCGTCATATTTTTATTAGTTGTAGGTCTGACCAAAAGGTGTAAAAAGTCTAATTTTGGAAATAAGGTCAAATAATTTAATGCTAAATAGAAAGGATTCCTGATAATGAAGTAATAATTGATGAAAATTTTTTCCTATCTTCAAATAAGATTTATGATAAGATCGAGGAAATTTTATGGTCTTGGAACAAATTTGGCCTAGAAATGTGCTTTTGATCACATTTGAAGTTGTTAAGTTGAAATTATGAAATAAAGACTAAAATAGAAGAAGTTTTGGAACAATGCATGGCCACACCTTTTGACTGCCTTGTAACTACGTAAATGTGCTCGAAATTGATGATAAAAATATTATATTTAAAAAATATGAATGGTGGTATTTGATTCATTGGATATTTTGGAGAGAGAAAAAATTTTAGTATTGAGAGAAATATAAGATTTTATAGAGTCTTAATTCTATAAAAGCTCAATCTTTCTTATGACTGGGATCACAAGGCAAAAACTTGTGTGAGACGGTCTCACGGGTCGTATTCGTGAGACGGATCTCTTATTTGGGTCATCCATGAAAAAGTATTACTTTTTATGCTAAGAGTATTATTTTTTATTGTGAATATGAGTATGGTTGACCCGTCTCACAGATTAATATCCGTGAGACGGTCTCACATGAGACCCACTCGGGATCACAATAGGGCCAAACTTGTGATCATTGTTTGCATATTGTTTGATTGATGTTGTGATTTATTTTATGTTATTGATTGATATTGGCGTAGATATCTTGCCTTTAATCTGGTCAATTAATTGCATGTTTGTTGGTTAATCTTGACTCTAAAGAGAATATATTGAAAAAAGCTTCAAAAATAATGATCAACACATTGTTAAACCAATTAGAAATAATATTCGGTTTCAATGTACGATTTTAGGTAAAGATTTGGAATTACATAGTTGTTGAATGCTATTTTATTTAATTAAATTCAATTAGAAATAGTTGGATTGTTAAATAAAATATGATTATTAATTCTAGAAATTGATTAATAATTAAGATAGGAAAGTTCATCGTTAATTTAGAATAATTCTTGTTTGATCAAATCTAATACATGGAAATAATTGATGTTTAATATCTTTGTGTTCCCGATAATTTAATTTGAATTTCTCCTAAGCTTAATCCGTCGTTTAACTGAATTGCGTTATTTGCTTTAGAATAATTTAGTTTATTTTAATTAGTCTAATTACTCACAAAAACACTTCTTTTATTTAGCCTAGATTAAATTAAATAATTTATATTATAGTAATTCTATAATAGTCTATGTGGGAACGACTTGAAATTCGTTCAACTATATTATAATTGACCTAGTGAACTTGTTAGTTTTCCAACTGATCCATGACTTGTTTTAGATTACAAGTTGAAGATGGGTTTTTCGCTCGAGAAATTTGTTTGCAATTCGTTTAACTTTGCCAAGATGATTCGCGTACCATAGAGTCGTACGTGCTTGGAGGAGACTTTGCAGGGAAACCAATGTCATTGAGGCTTTTACTTGTTTTTTCTGTTTTCCCATTAATTTTATATCAAATAATTGTGATGAAAATTTTGCTAAATTGAGTCATTATTTTTGTATAAGAGTAGGTCTCTTATGAGACGTTCTCACGAATCTTTATCTGTGAGACGGGTCAATCCTACCGATATTCACAAAAAAAGTAATATTCTTAGCATAAAAAGTAATATTTTTCATAGATAACTCAAATAAGAGATCTGTCTCACAAAATACGACATGTCAAACATTCTCACACAAGTTTTTGCCTTTGTTATAAATGGACTATTCTATTGGCTTTTATTTGGCCAAAAATACTACTTGTGTTTTTTCCCCCTAATTCGTTGAGAACTTGTACTTTATGAAAAAAAAAAAAATTAACAATACAAATATAGCGATTGAAGGTATCTATTTGGATAAGTATTTTAAAAATATTTTTAGTATTTCATAAGTAAAAAAACTTAAGGTATGTTTTTGAATAAAAAAATTTTAAAATATTTTTACAAAAATTGTACTCTACGTATAGTTTTTTAAGAGTAATTGAGATATTTTTTTAGAATAAAAAACACGGGTTAAACGAGAATTAAAAAGTTTGGATTCCTTGATGTTGTTTTTGGATTGATGAATCTCAAATGTAGTTTTTTTTTTTTTTCCAGAAAATTAAGACCATGCACTTCAAATTCACCCCTTATATATTTATAGGAGTAATTTTTTTTTAACCTCGGTCAATCTTTTTTTTTAAAGAAAATGACATCCTCAAGTGTATTTGAATTAAAAAGTTTGGATTCCTTGATGTTGTTTTTGGATTGATGGATCTCAAATGTAGTTTTGTGTTTTTTTTTTAGAAAAGTAAGACCATACACTTCAAATTCACCCCTTATATGTTTATAGGAGTATTTTTTTTTTAACCTCGGTCAACCTTTTTTTTAAAGAAAATGACATCCTCAAGTGTATTTGAATACACTTGAGGATGTCATTTTCTTTAAAAAAAATAAAAATTTGACCGAGGTTATTTAACCAATTTCTCCCATGTTTGTTTATATAATATTTAATGTTAATTATAATAGATTTCAAACTCACCCAATAATGTAGTCATTCGAAATTAATTCAACATTGTATTGCTAATGTGTAAATAAGTAAAGTGTGAATTTAAAGTTGCATTGGATGGCAGGATGATCCAATCCATATATCAATTTCATTGTATACATTTTTTTCCAAATTAGAACGAAAGATTTGTGATGGTCAAGTATAATTTTATGCTTCACTTTCAAGTCCAGGGCACTTTAAAATCTAACCCTAAGCAAATTTTAATTTTAAATATTAGCTTTTTAGAATTCAAAATTTGATAAATAACATCTACTTAAAAAATAATTAATTAATTAAAAAACAAAAGAAGCGTACATAACAGAAAGGGGAGAAAGGAAAATGAGTTCTTGTTCCATCCATTCTTCTCATCCTTCTCACAACGATTCTTCTTTTCTTCATCCTTCACTCATTGGACTTCTCTTCAATTTTTTTTCTTCCTCTACATTAAGCAAGAGAATACTGTAGTCATTTGTTTTCTTAAAAAAAGTTTCAATTTTTCTCAACATTTTCAAAGATTTTAAATCAGGTGTAAGTTCTAATGTCATCTCAATTTTTTTTATCGACTTAGTGGTTTTTATTACAATGTATATATTGTAAATATAATTTTTCATATATTTCATTCTTAATTGTTCGGTCGTCCAAACATTATGGGTTCAATCGCCTAATTCTGTTTTCAGTCACTCAATTCTGTTTTCAGTCGTCCACTTTGATATGTTATTTCATCCGATTATATGTTAAATCATTTAATTTTTATGACATCTTTATTGTTTATTTTGTATAGGAATGACGATCATCCAGATTTTGATTAATTCTAATGAAGAGTGGAAGAATGATGAACAAGGAACTTATATATGGTTATCTGAATCTAAAGAATGGACAACTATTTCCATTGATGGTAGTAATTTGACCATAGAATGTGTCATGAATAAAATATACGAGACTCTTGGTCTGGCTAAATCAGATGTTGAATTGACATTGAGTTATTTACCAGAAGTAGATTCTTGCAAACCATGCCCAATCTATATACGAAATTCACGATCTAGAGAACATATCTATCATTTGGTAATTCACGTACTAGACATGTTTTGCATGTGGAAGTAATTGAGATTTGTAATATTGGAGTTGATAGAGAAAAAATTAATGACAGTGATGCGCATTTTGGAGATGTGGAGGGTAGTTCTGTGAATTATAATATTAATGTAGAAGATAGAAAAAGAAAATGTGATTTTTATGTAAATGTAGAATGTGGAAGAAAGGAAATTGATTTGGATATGGATGCTTTTAATCAGGGTCTCCATGATGAATATTTTGGTTGTACTTTTATCTAAGATGGTTTTGAATTGACTGCAGCAACAAAAGAAGTCGTTGAAGAAGATAATGCCAATAAAAACTTGAACAAAAATGATGTCTTCGATCTACCAAGAACACAATGCCCACATGTTGATTTCTATCATTTTGATTTAGTGGAAGCGAATACACAAAATTTGTTGGCGATTAATGATGGTGATGGTGCATTTTCATTCATCGAGGAATTAGAACTTATAGCGGACGAACATATGACTCCATGTTAATCTCTTTGGTTAAACAGATTCCACAATAATAAAGTATGATAGATGTGGCCTTTATATCTATTTTTACAGCAACCCAATGGTTGGGGACATGGTAAGGCACAAGGATAAATGATGTTTCTTTCCATGGCAATGATTTCCATTTTCTACGTGATCCTTCAGCCATTCGAATCAAATCATCCCAATGACAATGAGACATACCCTTTTCAGCTTTGGAATAGACAACACCCAAAAGTCCACTAAAATAACCACCCATTATAGCAATGTCTTGTGCCACTAAATGAGGATACTTTTTTTGAAGCACCAAAAACCCATTCATGCATTCGTTAATGTGCTATAAATAAGAAAAAGATTAATGATTAGCACAAAACACATGAAGAACATATATATTAATTAAATTGATGGAATCATATATACTCACAGAAGATCCAAGCCACGACCTAAGCAAGAGCAAATCATTAAACCATTTCTTATCGTAGGCGGCCATTAGGCATTGACGAGTGCCTTTCATTGTTTTAATTTGCTCCTTCAAAGCTATAGTTAGCTTCGGTGACTTTGCTATTTGAAGTGGTTGAAATGTGCCACTACATGATCCAAGTTGATGGCTAACTAATATAGTGGGCGTCTCTGACAATTGCATGAAGGGCGACGATAAGTACAATGACTTCTTGATTTGCCTCTTAACCTTGACATAGGTTAATAACATGTTATTATAAGCTTTCTTATCATCATTATTGTTTGAATCTCCAACTGGCTGGGCATTGGAAGCTCCTTCATCAACTATGAATCGTTGGGGAGTGTGCAAGATATGTTTGCTTGGTTGGATCATGGAGTGTCCATTTTGAGGAGATGTAGAACCTGTATGTAAAAATATATATATATCTTAAAATATTTGATCAGGTGACATGACTTATCCACTAAAGCATGTGACTTACCTTCTGATGGCAAGACTTCTTCATTAACACATTTGATATCAAACATCTTTTGTCTCTTTGCTTCTGGAAGTATACTAGTTGGTCGACGTGATGTCTCTGCTGGATTTTTTTCTTTTTTTTTACCTGGACAGATACCTCTTCAAGCTTCTCCTCAATCTTAGTAAATCTTTCATCCACGTATGCTTGCAATTTTGTAAACTTCTCATTTACATAATCTCGAAGTTGGACAAAATAATTTGGGACACTGGGAACCTCTCCAACAAAAGCACTCGGATCAATATGTGTGGAGGTGTGTGGTCGATCTTCTTCTTGACGAAGTGGAGATGATTGTTTGTCATGTGCATCTGCTCTCTGGCTTTGCATATCTTCAAAAGATTTTTGCTCTTCTAAGGGTTGATCAACGTTTTCGGGGCTGCTATCTGCATAGCAGTATACATTTTGTCTCTCCGACAACAATGGCAGAACATGCGATAAATTAGGATCTGAATCAGAAAATTGACCATTTGCGATGTATGAGGCTTGTAGTTCCAACTCTGTAGGTGTCAACACGCCAATAACCATCTGTATATCTCAAATTATAAAATTCCAACACTCAATTACAATTAAATATCTTTGAAATATTAAATAAATTATTGGCAAAATACTCACCCTATTTAAACACCATGTGATGCTTGAACAACTTCATTATACTTTGGAGATGATTTCACATGCCAATCATTTGAAATCCATCCACACATACGCGGAAGTATCATGTTATATTTATCTCTTCGCTTAGCAAACTTCTTTGCAATGCCAGAAATACATTCATATGCAAGAATCTGCATTAAAAAAAACTATAGCCAACTTAATATTAAATAAATTAACTAAATAAATACAAAACAAATAAATATCTTAATTGCAATGGATGAAAAAATCCGTTCAAAGTAAACGCTCCATATTCGACAATCTTTTCATTCTTCTTCTTTTTCTTCGATTTGATTGAAGTTAAATCTCACTTTATACTTTTAAGAACTTCGTTATAAGCTATCGTACCCCAAGGATATTTGTTAAACAAATCCAAATCCTCCACTAAACTCAAAAGCATGTTGTCAACTTGAGGAACCGTCTTTTGTCGAACTGTCCAAAGAACAGCAGCACCAAAGTACAAACATGCTAATTTCAATTTTTCCAAATTTATAGTGCGTTCAGGTGTTTTTCTCATTTCCATTAGCTTTGTCGCCACCTCCTCAATATATACATTTTCATTTCCACAAAAATCTATATCCCGAAATTGCATCGTCTCTCCAACTTCATGAAAATATTCTGAACAACCAAGCTCAGTTATAAGTGCATACTCCATTTTCGAAAATCTCAGCGGTCGTTGATTCACAGCCATCCACAACTCATCACTAGTAGTCTTACATGACTGTCTAGCCATCAAGAATCATATAATCTAACTGGATAAATTGTAATCTCTTACATACTTAATTAAATTACCAAATTGAGTTTCATCAATCATATTCTGCATCTCTGCATCATTGAGACATTCCTTAATAGTCTCTGATATACTTTTGAAATGAGAGTTTAAACTTAACTTGCATTCAAAGTGATTCTTTCTCAATAACTGAGGTTTCAATTTTACCTACACTCAAAAAAACATAAATGATATAAAAAGTATAAATATTTTTCAAACATAAACAACAAATACAATGTTGAACACAATTCCTCAACAAAAACACAAATAGTTTATTCATTTATCAGTTACAGATATGTAAGAAAGTTTAGGCAAAAACTCAATTCCACAAATCTAACTAAAAGCAAAAACTCTATAAAAATCATGTAAAACGATAAACTTACCCAAACTTTTTTTTCTGCCATTTTAATTATAAATATTAAATGTATGGTTGTTTAAATGGTCCTTGATTAGTGAATTAGACCATTGATTGATGGAAAATTTCAATGGAACTAAAAGAAGAACGGTCGGTCACCTAAGGAGAAGAAGGAATGATATCGTTAGTTTAACGTCACTCATAAAATACTTATATTAAAGAGAATATTCAAAACTAAGAATTGAACTCATGTAAAAACAATTTTATAAGTGATTTACTAAAAAGAAATAAATTAACCTCAAACACAAATAATTTATTAATAATAAATCTTTTAGTTGAAAATAATATTTTACTAAATTATGGATCTTTGATGACAATGAGGGCAGCTGAATCAAGAGTACATATACATAAACAAAAAAGAAAAATAAATCGTATGAAATGGATTCCAAGATTTTATTTATTATTTTACGAGAAAAAATTCATTTACTCCACCGAACTTATCCCACTATTTGCTCTTTGTGAAGGATTTTACAGAGAGCGGAGAATAGAGATAGCTATTTCGATCGATTCTGCATAAACGTGTGAAATGAAAGAAAAGGTGGATGTTTTCCGATGAAGAAGACTAAAAATCATAATAGATTTTAATAGATATTTCGATCGATTCTCACCTCGTGATTCACATTATCTCAAGCTCCAAAATACTTAGTTGATTCTGGTGACCAGCCCTTCCACCGCAATCTGTCAGCTTTCAATTGCGGAAGAACTTCTGAGCCTGTTCCCTCGGTCTCTGACAAAGCTTAGAGCAGCAATCGTAGGCAAAAGAAGAACAAATGAGCAGCCCAAAGGAAGAAAACGTTAGTTTAGGGTTAAAAGAAAAAAAAAAGGATTTGAAAATATTTAGAATGAGGGTAGAATGAACATTTCAAAAATGAATATTAGTTTTTTAAATATGATGTTGTTAAGTATTATCTGCCTAAATTTCCCTTCAAGTCCACTATCCAGTTTAGTACATTCTTTTAATTAGAAATCCTTCCACAAATCCAAATCGCTTCACTTAAGTCCACTCTCCAGTTTAGTCAATTCTTTTAATTAGAACTCCTTCCACAAATCCAAATATTTCCGTCCAAACACAACGAGAGACTTGAACAAAACTTTCTTGATTTAATTAATACGTTTCGGCAAAACTTGTGTGAGACGGTCTCACGCGTCGTATTTTGTGAGATGGATCTCTTATTTTGGTCATCCATGAAAAAATATTATTTTTTATGCTAAGAATATTACTTTTTATTGTGAATATCGATAAGATTGACTCATCTCACAGATAAAGATTCGTAAGATCGTCTTACCTACTCATATCTTTCTAATTTGACAAATAATATAATAACTTGAAAAATTATTTTATATATATATATAAAAAATTTAATCAGTTCGAAAACTGGTTAGTACGAGTTTGCGGTGAAGTCAATGTGAAGAAATGGTTAAATATCTGGTGAATGCTGATAATATATAAAGATTGAAAGGGAGGCGAAACCGAAACGTCGTCGCATCGAAGACCGATCGATCTTGAAGATGTACGGCTACGCAGGCGTGAGCAGCGGCGACAGCGAGATGAAGGGCGGCAGCATTGATCTGGAATCCGGCGAGATGCTGTATCCTGGCATCGGGTATGGCGAGAATCAGCTGCGATGGGGATTCATACGCAAAGTCTACGGTATCTTGGCGGCGCAGCTCATCCTCACGACTGCCGTATCCGCCGTCACCGTTTTATACGCGCCGATCAATGATCTTCTCCGTGGAAATTCCGCCTTACTGCTTTTGCTCCTCTTCACCCCCTTCGTCTGTGAGGATTTCATTCATAAGACCTTCTTATTCTTCGATTTTGATTTCGCGCGCGTAGATTTCTATTGTGTTGTCCTCTATATACGTATTGTAAGTATTGTTAGGGGTTGGTTGATTTATAGACTTTTCTGGGTCAATTCCGGCTTTTATCCCTTGTTTTCCGATCTATCTTTCAATTGTGACTGGATTAATTATCCCCTTAGTTACACTTCTCAATCTCCCCTCCACCCTTGTCGTATGTGAGCATTTAATTGCCGAGTCAATCTTTTGGTTTCCCTCTGAATTTTTTTGATAGATTCTCTTTCTAGTGATATATGCACAAGCATTTCATAGACACATAATTTGTGAGATACATTTAGAAGGGTTGGTGTATAGTGTATTGCACTCTGGGTTTCGTGCTATGTTTTATCAGTATTTCAGAACATATTATATTGGTTTATTTGAAAAAACTTCAGGACATACACCATTGGAACAAGCTATCTGGCATTGGTGTATTGATTAAGCTTATGATTCATTTTTGTTGTTTTGAGGTCACTCCGCTAGGAAGATCTGTTATAGGGTTTGATTTGAAACTAGGGATGGGCATGATTTGTTATTTTTCTTGTTTTTAAGGTTTCGATTAATCGGTCAATGGATAAAAATGAAGGATAGATGGTTAATCAATGTTGCGTGAGGAATGAGAAATGAATTATCGGTCTGCCTTTAGTTCCTCACAACATGAAATTAATCTAAGTTTTAGTAGTTCTTTGTATACATGGAGCATAACTTTAAACGTTTTTTTTCTTTACACCATTGTATTTTTATAACTAATTCAAATCTTGAATAGTGTTGTGGCCCTTGTTCGTGTATCAACAAAAACACCCATTGAACTTCATTTTCCTTGGGCTTTTCACTGCTTCCCTGAGTGTTACAGTTGGCGTTAGCTGTGCCAATACAGAAGGTTAGTAGTTATCAAATATAAGTTTCAAGTGAGACTTTATCGGATGTTTGCTTATCTTGCTAGCCTACCTTGTATTTAACTCTATTACAATCGAAGAGCTGTGCTTCAATCTCTATTTCAATTTACAGGAAGAATAGTGCTTGAGGCTCTAATCTTGACATCAGCAGTAGTTTCAGCTCTGACCGGATACACTTTCTGGGCTTCAAAGAAGGGCAAGGACTTCAGCTTTATGGGACCAATCTTGTTTACTAGCCTTTTTGTCTTGATTTTGACTGGTTTCATTCAGGTTGATCTCTCCCTCCCTTGGCCATTTCTTGTGTTGGTTAATTTGTTGCAACTCATTATCTGATGTACAATGTCTCTTGTTGGGCATGCAGATGTTCTTCCCATTTGGATCAACCTCATTTGCCATCTACAGTGCAATGGGTGCCATAATTTTCTCAGGATACATTGTTTACGATACTTACAATTTGATCAAACGCTTCACATATGATGAATATATCTGGGCATCTGTCACCCTTTATCTGGACGTCCTCAACTTGTTCCTTACCATTCTGCGGATGCTAAGGCAGGGAGACAACTAAGGCTACAACGAGTTATCTTGTGCTTAGTGGTTTTTGTTTGCAAATCAATTATGTTTTGTTATCTACCGACTAGTGAGAGAGATTTGCATGGAAGTTGTATATCTCCCTTTGTTTGTTGTTTGTTGTTCGTTGTTTGTTGTGCTACTCTACTAGCTTTAATAAAATCAAATGTTATGAACGCAAAAAAAATGAAATTGGCTAAATAAAGACATCACTCATTTGTATGTTAATTAGATTCATGTGTAACGTGTTACTTGGGGTGTAATTTTATGTTCCACAGTTCTGACTTGCAAGTTAGACGCAAATATAACTGCATAAATGAAAGAAATCTCCAATTCTTCGTGGTGTGTCTCATTTTAAAGAATAATATATCTTGAGATTCGATGTTATTTTCCATTAAACTGGTGAAATATGCAAACGCATATGATGGGGTGTCATCAAATTCGTTATGAGATCATTATTGAGTGTAGAAAGCTATAGCATGAATTATGGTTGTCATACATTTTGCAAATTAAACTTACTTCCTTGAAACGTTCATGAACGTTCATTTCTTGATACTTGATACATGCTAGATTACCTTTTACGAAAATTTTCATCCAGATAATTTTATAATAATTTGAGATATAAAAAATTATATTATCCATATATTTCAAATTAATATACACATGTTGATCTTTTATTATTTCATGAATCAAACTCTACTTAAATTGAACATTATATGTTAACTTTACATCCAGTATACTCCTCATTATTTAGAAGATGAGGCAAGAAAGACAAAAAAATTTGTCCAAGGCATCAACTTTGATATTCGCTGGGCAACTTTATCTGTTAAAGCCACGAATTATAGCTCTGCTGTCAACCAAGCATTGCCTGTGGAGGCAAAGATCCAACTGTTGCACAAGAAAGAAGAAGGTGAAAGAAACAATGGGACTACTAACTCCATGGAAACAAGTAGCCGGAAAAGAAGTCATGGAAAAGATATCTAACTGGAACAACATGAGGAACCCTCAAGCAAAAAGCTTCGAGAAAACCAAGAAGTCAACTATCACGAGAAATGAGGATAACGCGGTAACCCCAACCGTAACGAAGAAAAATGTTGGAAGAAACATGAGTGATACCCCCATAAGGATCCGAGTCGCTGATGACCCGGACACCATTAAGAGCCCGAGCCCTACATATTTCCCAAGTATTCTCCGAACAGCCCGGGCTCTCATACAAGTACCCGGGTAACCAATTGCCCGGACCATCTCGAGAATTGAACCACACTCGAGTATGATTGATACAAGACGTCTAATCTGTCAGAACAACTTGGGCTTGGAGTGTCTTAGAAGTCATCAGAAGATAGGGTATGGGCAGTCGACTTGTCATACTTAGTAGGTAACACTGGAATAAAGGTACCTACCTCATCTTCTACTATAAATAGCAGGTATTAATGTCATTTACGGATTCTGAAATCTTTGAACTCTTAAGCATTATACATATTTTTCTACCAACTATTGCTTTTTGCTCATCTTCAACCTGCTGACTTAAGCATCGGAGTGACCACGCCGGACACCCCTCCGGCGCCCATTCACGAGTTCCTTTCATTGTTTGCAGGTGCTATTGAAGCCATTATCTTCACTCAAATTCCCTAAAAACTATAAATTATTGATTTGACCCGTTGGAGCTCCTTACCCAGCTCATCCATTTCAACGAAGTCACTTCATTGGCGCCGTATGTGGGAAACTTGAGATTAAGGCGTTGATATGGCTCATACTCGAAGAACTAACCAAGATAATTCCCGGGCGCATGGGGATAATACGCTTGCTTCGGGGCAGGGTGGCGGTGTTCCTCCCACAAGACCCAACCTTATTACCATGACCCCGGAGGAGTTGGCTAGAATAATCTCCGAAGCAGTGGAGAAAGCTGTGGCCAGGAGAGAAACTTCTCATCAAGTTACACCACCGGGAGGGGGGAAAATTAATGAGCATGAGCATGAGCATGAGCAGGAGCAGGAGCAGGAGCAAGAGCAAGAGTGGAGGGAGGAGGAAGTGAGAGGAGAGGATGAGGAGTCTAGTGCTGGATCCAAATCACCTACCGTGGCTGAGGAGTTGTTTGAATTAAGGCAGAAAATGAAAGTTCTGGAAGGGCAGTTGGAGAGTCGTAGCATTTCTCAAGCTACTGCTAAGGGTTGCCCATTTACTGATATCATTGTCCGGGAACCTCTTCCCGGGAATTTCAAGTGCGCCAAAGTCAAAGATTACGATGGCAATGCGGATCCTGATGAGCACTTAGCCCGGTTTGAGAACATGACTATGTTACACTGTTATACAGATCGAATCAAGTGTAAGGTGTTCCTTACTACCTTGGTAGACTCAGCTCAAAGGTGGTTCGAAGACTGACTCCTAAGAGTATTGATTCATTTAAAGACTTCCAGAAGGTGTTCCTACACCACTTCAGTAGCAGCAAGAAATACAAGAAGGCTGCTTTTAGTCTTTTCGAAGTCAAACAGAGCCTGAATGAAAGTTTGAGGGCTTATATCAAAAGATTTAATAGAGTGGCTTTGGATGTACCTACTTGCGCTACTGAAACAAAAACTACGGCATTCACACAAGGCTTGAGGGAGGGTGAATTTTTCAAATCGTTGACCAAAAAAGTGCCCGGGGATTTCGAGGACTTATTATCCCGGGCAGAAAAATACATCAACATGGAGGAAGCCCAGAAGCAGAAGAGGGAAGCTGTAAGGAAAGAAAGAGGAGACCGGGTAGCTAGGCCCGAGGAGAAAGGACAGAGAAGGAATAATCCAGGACACTTCTCCCACCATGTGCCTCTTAAGATTGCCCGGGACAGAGAGGTCCAGGAGTGTAGTAGGGATCTGGCCCCGGACCATCAATTATCCCGGCCTGAGAAAAGAGGATTTTGTACTCTCCATAAGGTGTGTTATCACAACACCGAGGATTGCAAAACATTGAAGGGAAACTATTTCTCCCCTTCCGCCCCGGAACAAAGTCAAGCCAATAAGAGACCGAGATTGCCATGGACATCTCCACAGCCAGGGTCCAGCGCTCGAGGAGGAGGTATGAGGAGTATACCGAGAGGAGAGCCCGGGAGGAGAAGAGAGCATGAGCTTGAGACAAAAAAGAATTCACCCCCTGCTACGGGGTTGATAAAAATGATATCAAGAGGCTCTACTGATGGAGACTCCAACCGGGCGAGGAAGTCGAGGAGTAGGATGGAGTGTATGGAGGTAGATGAAATGAGAAGAAGCGAGGCAGTAATCAGTTTTGGCCCAGAAGATTTAAAGGGGGTGAATCTACCCCACAATGATGCTCTGGTTATCCAAGCCCGGGTGGCAAATTATGACATTCTGAGAGTCTTTGTTGACTCGGGCAGCTCTGTAAATGTAATTTTTAAAGATGCCTTTGTGCAGATGGATTTGCAGGGTTACCATTTGAAAGCCGTGGAAACTGCCCTCTTTGGCTTCGCTGGCCATGTGGTTTACCCGGAAGGGGAAATTGTCCTACCATTAACCCTGGACTCCCAGGATCTCAAGAAAACGGTGATGACTACTTTTACTGTGGTAGACTCCCCTTCATCATATAATATCATTTTGGGGAGGCCAGCTATGAATGAATTAAAAGCTGTGGCATCTACCTATCACCAAAAGATTAAGTTCCTAGTTGGTAGTAAAGTGGGTGAAGTCTGGGGAGACCAACCTTCCTCCCGAAAATGTTATGTAGAAGCTGTCCGGGTAGATCAGGGCAAAGCTAAGAAGGGAGGGAAGAAGGCCCGAACTGATGAAGTAGGTGGAAGAGCAGTTGAGAAGGGAGAAGTGCATTTCGTGGCAGAAGAGGAGCAGGAAGTTGTGGAGATTGGACCAGGCCAGCAGATCCGGGTGGCCCGAGATCTTAATATATCCACCCGGGTCAGTCTACTTAACTGTTTAAAGGCTAATATTCATGTTTTTGCTTGGTTCCAACAGGAGTTGACGGGAATCTCTCCCATGATATCGGAGCACCAACTGAATATTCTCCCGGGATCTCACCCGATAAAGCAGAAAAAGAGGCACTTTGGTCCTGAAAAGGACAAAGTTATTGATGAACAAGTAAAAGAGCTTTTGAAAGCCGGTCACATTCGGGAAATTCAATTCCCTACTTGGCTCTCGAATGTGGTATTAATGCCTAAATCAACAGGGAAGTGGCGCATGTGTGTGGACTTTCGCGATCTCAATAAGGCTTGTCCCAAGGATCATTATCCTTTGCCCCGTATTGATCAATTGGTGGATTCCACCTCAGGCTTCGAATTGTTAAGTTTCATGGACGCATACCAGGGATATCATCAAATCCCCCTGGCCAAGAGTGATCAGGATAAAGCCAGCTTCATCACCTCGGGAGGTACATTTTGTTATATTGTAATGCCTTTCGGGTTAAAGAATGCAGGGGCTACTTACCAGCATCTGATGAACAAAGTCTTCGAGAAACAGCTGAGACGAAACGTGGAAGTCTATGTGGATGATATCCTGGGCAAGACCCGGGAGGTTGCCAGCTTTATTGACGATTTAGAAGAAACTTTTGCCACTCTCGTGCATTATGGAATCAAGCTTAACCCGGCCAAGTGCATTTTTGGCGTAAAGAGTGGAAAATTCTTGGGATTCATAGTTACAGATCGAGGGATCGAGGTGAATCAGGAAAAAGTCAAATCTGTGCTGAGCATGCCATCTCCCCGATTTGTCAAAGACGTACAGAAGCTGACCGGGAGGATTGCTTCCCTCTCTCGATTTATTTACCGATCAGCACACAGGAGTTATCCTTTCTTTCAAGTATTGAGGAAGGCCCGGCAATTCGGATGGGATGACAAATGAGAACAGGCCTTCCAGGACTTGAAGATCCATCTTGCAGAGCTCCCTGTGTTGGTAAAACCAGAGCCCGGGGAAAAATTATTTGTTTATCTATCCACCACAGAGTATGCTGTCAGCTAGGTTCTAATAAAAGAAGAAGGCTCCGATCAAAAGCCTGTTTATTATGTCAGCCATGCTCTAAGAGGACCCGAGCTCCGGTACAGTGAAGTGGAGAAGATTGCTCTGGCCTTGATCATGACTGCCCGGAAGCTAAGGCCTTACTTCCTGTCGCATCGAATAATTGTCCTGACTAATAGTCCTTTAGGCAGGATCATGACTCATTCTGAAGTATCTGGGCGAATGATCAAATGGGCAGTGGAATTAGGAGAGTATGATATCGTATACAAACCCGGGGTGGCCATCAAAGCACAAGCCTTATCAGACTTTTTGTCCGAGATGGTACAACTCGATGAAGATGAAATTATGGAGGGTGTTTGTGGATGGGGCGTCTGGCCTTGCAGGGTGTGGAGTAGGTGTTGTAGTAATATCTCCTCCGGGAGAGAAGATTAAATTGGCTTTAAGAATTGATTCTCGGGTAACTAATAATGAAGCGGAGTATGAAGCTGTCCTTGCTGGAATCCGAGCTGCTCAAGAGATTGGAGCTTCCCGTGTTATTTTGTATTCTGACTCACAATTAATCACTCAGCAGATAAAGGGTGCTTATGAACCTAAAGATGACAGGATGCTCAAATATTTACATCTCATAAAAACCCAGGCAGCAATCTTTGTGGATTGGAATATCGAACAAATACCCCGGGAGGAGAATGGAGAGGCAGACGCTTTAGCAAAAATGGCTGCTTCATTATCGGAAGTCAACACCCGGGAAAATTTGCATGTTTCCCGTTTGGTCCTGTCCAACGAGGAAGAAATATTACCAGTGCCCGAAGACTCCTGGATGACACCATTGATCAAATTCATTACAACAAATGAATTACCTGAAGACAGGACTCGGGCTCAAAAAATCAAGAGACAAGTTCCCAGGTTTGTTCTCTTAAATAAAATCTTGTACAGAAGATCATTCCAGGGACCTTTGCTAAAATGCTTATCTGAAGAAGAAGTGGATTATGTCCTCCGAGAAATACATGAGGGATGTTGTGCTGAGCATCTCGGAGGAATGGCTTTGGCCCGGAAGACAATACTTGCCGGATTCTGGTGGCCAACTCTTAGCCAAAATTCTGCTCGAGTGGTCCAGGCTTGTGAGAGATGTCAACATCACTCAAACTTCCAGCACAGTCCGGCCACTCCCATGAAGCCTATCTGGGCCTCTTGCCCCTTTGATCAATGGGGCATGGATATTGTTGGCCCTCTCCCAACTGCCCGGGCTCAAAAGAAGTTCTTGCTGGTGGCTGTGGATTACTTTTCCAAATGGGTAGAAGCCGAGCCATTAGCTAAATCACTGAACAGGAAGTATTGAAATTTTTGTGGAAGAACATTGTGTGCCGGTTTGGAGTGCCCCGAAGACTAATCTCAGATAATGGGAGACAATTTCAGGGCAAAAGAATTACATCTTGGTGTCATGAAATGAAAATCACTCAGTCTTTTACTTCTGTTGCCTACCCTCAAGCTAATGGTCAAACAGAAGTTATTAACAGAATTATTGTACAAGCATTGAAAACCAGGCTACAAGGCAAGGGAAAAGACTGGGTGGAAGAACTACCCAGTGTTCTCTGGGCGTACAGAACTACTCCCCGAGCACCTACTCAAGAAACTCCCTTCAACTTGGTATATGGTTCTGAAGCAATCCTTCCTGTTGAAATTGAGAAAACTTCTTCCCGGGTAGAATCTTACCCAGACAGCAATGATCAAAGTCGGGCCATGGAATTAGATTTGGTAGAAGAGAAAAGAGATCGAGCAATAACTCGAATGGAAGCATAACGAGGCCGTGTCATGAAAGCATATAATAAAAAGGTCCGAGTTCGAGATTTTCAAATAGGGGATCTAGTCATGAAGAAAGTTAATCCTGCCGGGGATGTTGGGAAATTAGAAGCTCGGTGGGAAGGACTTTATAAAATCATCCGGAAAGTAAGCTCAGGATCTTTCTATTTAGAAGACGCGCAAGGACGCTCTCTCAAAAGGCCTTGGAATGTATTTAATTTAAAGCAATACTATGCTTAACAGATGTAATTGATTGGTTGAAGATATAATGAAAGACCTGTTTTTCTCAGCAAGAAGTATCATAATATTTGTCGTATCTAAAAAGCCCAGGGCACTACACCCTGGCTCGGGGAACCACACCTCGACCATTCACAAGTCCCGGGACATGTTCCCCGCCCCAAGGCTCCGCACCTTGGATCTAAAAGCTCAGGGCACTACACCCTGGCTCGGGGAACCACACCTCGATCATTCACAAGTCCCGGGACATGTTCTCCGGCCCAAGGCTCCGCACCTTGGATCTAAAAGTCCAGGGCACTACACCCTGGCTCGGGGAACCACACCTCGACCATTCACAAGTCCCGGGACATGTTCCCCGGCCCAAGGCTCCGCACCTTGGATCTAAAAGCCCAGGGCACTACACCCTGGCTCGGGGAACCACACCTCGACCATTCACAAGTCCCGGGACATGTTCCCCGGCCCAAGGCTCCGCACCTATTTTCTGAATGTTTACATAGAAACAATGGTATTACTTGGATATTGAAAGATTAATCGAGACACTATTGAAGGAAAGAATTTGTTCATTAAAAATCCGAGGACAGGAATTACAGAAATAAAGAAAAAAGAAAATATAACCCTAGTCTATATCAATATGGTCGGATCCTGGCTCGTCTTCCTGGTTTTCCTCCTTCTCCTCCTCACCATCCTTGGGAAGGGATGCAATGGCCAAGCCAAAATCAGGAAAATTTTCCTTATCCGGGGGTAAGAGTCCAGCTCCCTCAAATTGTTCCCGGCACTTGTCAAAACCGGTCTTGAAAAGAGGGTAAGCCTTATCTACCACGGCCTTCTTGAACTCAGGAGATTGAAGGAAGGAAGCTTGCCACTTATCCTTATTATGCTCAGCCAGGGACAAAGCATTCTCGGCCTTCTCTGCCCGGGATTGTTGAACTTCTATCTGCTCGGATAGAGAATGGTTTCTCGTCTCCGAGGCAGACAGGGCACCTCGCAGATTCTCCTTCCGGATGGTAGCTTCATTGAGGTCCTCCAGAGACTTATCTAGTGCCGTGTGAGCCGACTCCAAGGAAGCTTTTAGGATGGCGGTCTCCTCTTCGTGAAGGCTTTTAGCCCGGGCAAGCTCTCCGTGCAGTTGATCTTGGATTTCTTGAGCAGCCCGAGTTTGTTGACCTCTCTTGGTAGCCGCCGCCGCCACTTCCTCGAAGGTCGAGATCATCATTTGGGCAGCATGTACAAAGCAAGTTAGTAAAAGAAAGGAGAAATGAAGGAAAAAAGAATAAAGAAAAGACTTACAGATAGGAATCGGTTGGATCCCTCAAAGAACCGAGCACCAGGCCCAGGATTCTTCAAAAAGGCCTCTTCTTCAGGAGTAAGCATATGTTTCAAGCGCCGAATGCCTGTTGAGGAAGCCCCCTACAGGAAGATGTTGGGCCAGGTGGGTTGATCGATCAGAAGAGGCTCTTGGGGAGGCTCCTCTGAGGGTTGACGCTGGGGAGGAGTGGTTGACGAGCTCTGCCCTCCTTCCCGGTTAGATTCACCCAGAATCTGCTCCGGGCTTGTGACAGCCTTTCGCTTTCTCCGGACGAGGGGAATGTGGTCTTCGGGGTCTTCCCGGGTCATTTCTTCTTGCTGGGCTTCCACCCGGTTCAGCTCAGCTTGCCGGGCTGCTTCCGCCTCAGCTTGTTTCTTCTCACGGGCAGCCTTGGAAACCCTTTCCTCTTCCCACTTCTGAAGAAAAGCCTCTTGCATTTTGGAGGCACCTGCGCAATAAGAGAGAGAATTAGTAGAGATTATAAAGTACAGATGAATAACAAACTAAGAAGACAGGAATTAGAAAGTTACCGGGTTGAGGGTCCGAGCCAGCCACCTCGTCAATTGCCCGATCTATTGGATCTTCAGCCCGGACGCTCAACCCATAGGTAATCAAGTGCTCTTGGGAAATAAGGGAGGAGGAAGAGAATTTTTGACCCTCCACCAAGTCTTGGCTTCGGATGTAAAATTCCTCGAATTTGTAAGCTCGGGGAAGGACAGGCTGGGGAGGAAGGAAGGGAAGAAACCCTGTTAAACAGGAAAGAGAGGATGGAAGTTGTATAAAAAAGTATCTTCCTTTCCATCCTTTCAGGGAAGAAGGAATGTCATCAAGGAACCGGGCGTTAAGCAGGGCAGAAAGGGAAAAGGCATTATCACCTAGCCTACAGGTAAAATAGTAATGAAGAATAAGGTGGTTAATAACAAGGTTATACATACGAAAAAGGACAAAGGCCGAGGCCATAATCCGAAAAGAGTTGGGATGAAATTGATTGACAGGCACCCCAAAGAATTTGGCGACCTCGATGTAAAAAGAAGGGACGGGGAAGCGAAGACCATTCTTGATTTGGTCCCGGAAGAAAGTAGTATACCCGGGAGGAGGGCTATTTGCCCGATCAGAGGGTCCGGGTATAATAATAGGAAAGGAAGAGGGAATAACTCCTAGGGTACGGAGTTCCTCGTCCGCCCCCGAGCGCAAAGTGCTGCTCATTGAGGAGAACCAAGGAACTCCCGGGGCCTCAGAAGAAGGGCGGTCAGAAACCCGAGCTTTTCCCTTACCCTTGTGCTTTCTTGGAGCTCGGGAAGTGCCCGAGGAGGAGGGTTTTGAAGAGGAGGGTTTGGTTAGAAGGGTTTTTTGTTTTTTAGAAGGTTGAGTGATAGAACGGCGAGGGGGAGACGGAGGGGAGTCAGAGCGCAGTGCGGTGGACTCGTCACTGGGAAAACCTCGCGCATTCGCTCTAGAGGTTGAAGAGGTTGAATTTGACATAGTACGAAGGAGAAACTTACGAGTTTTTGGGAGGAGGATGGTCGAGGATCATTGGAGCTAAGTGATTTTGCGCGAAGGAGCTTCAGAGAGAAAATTCGCAAGGGCTTCGCCGAAGTTTCAAATTTGAAAGTGTTTTTTTCGAAAACGAAAGGCCTAGTATATATAGGCAGTGGGAACAAATCTAGGCCGTTGATCCAAGCACACGTGGATGATCAGGATGTGCCTCGAAAATTGTGCCAGTAGGCGAAAGACGAATAAATCATGAGTGTGTCAGGCTTATCGGCTCCTCGGAATGCGAAACGTTCCTGACCGTTTGTAAGGCCTGAAATTTGATATCACTCTTTTGAACTATTATTGGTAATGGAGGCATGAGGAAGGAAAGGAAAAGGGAAGAAATGCAATGGTAAGAAGCCTTGGACAGAAATTTTGGCGCCCGAGCGGTAGGAAATGACCGCCCGAGCGCCAGTGCTCAATAGAAATTTGTTCGGGCAGAAGATGTGGCGCCCGGGCGGTAGTTTGTGACCGCCCGAGCGCCAGTGGATATGAACACTCGGGCAGAACGTTCCGCGCCCGAGCGGTAAAGTGTGATCGCCCGAGCGCCAGAGTAGGATAAGCTAAGGCTCAGACAGAACTCTCCGCGCCCGAGCAGTAGTTTTTGACCGCCCGAGCGCCGCCTAATTTGTATGAAAATGAGCCACGTTTCACTCACATGCAACTTGATTATATATATACAAGCTTATTCATTCAGATTCAGTGGGAAAGAAGGAAACGAGAAACTACGAGAAATCGTTACGCCTTTTAGCTTGTAGATTTGTGATTTACGAAAGATCCGTCTGTCTGATTTTAAATCCGACTTCAGTACTGTGTTCCTATCGACGCAGGCTTCAACCGGACGTAAGTTTTCTTAAGTTTTGATATGATCTGAAATTATGGTATTGTCAGAATCAGATATGATTCATATATGGTGTTCTTGACGTAGTAGAAATCGGATAATCGAAACCGGATTGAAGAACGGATACCGTATAGAATTGTTATGAATTTCAGAGTTGATTTGACTGAGATTTGATATCAGATTTGTATTATTATTGATTATGAGTTGCGAGAACGGATATCTGTTGATTTGTATTGTTGGGTATATTGAGATTATGCAGTTATGCTGTCGAAACAGAATTTGATTTCGTTCTGATTATATCCAATATTGAATTGATTGGTGTATTGATATTGTACTCCTCGATATTGTCATTCCCAGATTGAGTATTGACAGGCCTTGAGTTCGAGACTTCGACAGAGTCAGATTGACAGAAAGAAAGGTATAATTCATGTTGATTCGGGAAGATACAACTCGAGTTAGATTTGATTCGAGTTTCCCAAAATCACATACTAGATTTCTATACCTTGCTATGCTTGTGCTTTATCTTGATTTATTTGCACGCATTGAGATAGGAGAGTCATTGGCAGATTTGCCAAACTTTCTAGATGTTCGGTGGTATCGAAGCATAGGAGAAGATCGACTCCGATTGTAGACATTCGATACAGACAGGACCGAAGTCTAGGAATAAGACGTACCGCCACCACGATTGGGAGAGTAGGTGGGAGACTTGTTACGTCTTATTCACACAGGGATCCCTAGACTTAGATATGAGTCGAGTCAAAGAATAAGAGTCGAAGAGTTTTATCTGTATTCACTAATGTGTCATAATTACTGATTTATGTGTTATGATTTTGTATTTAATTGCATGACATGCATGTATACATGTTTTATACTGGGATTTGTTCTCACCGGAGTTTCCGGCTGTTGTTGTGTCTGTATGTGTGCATAACAACAGGTGGGGCAGAATCAGGGTCGAGACGAGGATGATTGAGAGTTGATAGCGTGGTGATCACGGGCGTAGCAGAATAACTAGTTGTTGTATTAGACATGTATTTATACTTTTAAATACTAGTTTGATTGTATGAATGAAATAAGACATGTATTTGCTTTTAATGAAATGCAATAAATCTTATGTATGTGTTTTATGTTAAAAGCAAAATTTTGACCCACATTTTCTAGCAAAGATCCATTTAATCCCAAAGATAATTGAGTTAGAGCCCGGGTCCCCACAACAGGTGGTATCAGAGCAGTAGGTTCTGTATAGACTGAGATAGAAGAGAGTGAGCGGGGTAGATCGAGTCGTCTTCCTTGCTTATATCATGCTAGCACACGTCATGATTTATTGCTTTCACTATTATCTGTTGTATTGTTATCTGAGTTGATTTCAGCATCTAATTGCAAAGACTGAATCAGAACCGATTCTGGATCAGAGGTATATGATCAGAGGAGGGCTGAGACAGATTGTATAGATTGTGTACTAATCCGTTTGATAATTAGATATGCCTCCTCGAAGAATACCACAACCAGCCGCAGGTTAAGTGCCAGAACAGGGTAGTACGTCAGGTACTCAGATGGACGTTACTGCGACACCGATGGAGCCTTTATTGAAGAGGTTTCAGTCATTTCATCCTCCGACCTTGAAGGGTACTGAGACTGCAGTGGATTGTGAGAGTTGGCTAGACGATATAGAGATGCTGTTTGAATCTCTTGCCTATACAGATGAAAGAAGAGTGAAATTAATAGGGCATCAGTTGCAAGAAGTGGCGAAGAGTTGGTGGCTTACCACGAAAAGAGCATTGGAGCATCGAGGTATCGATATTACTTGGAAGGTATTTAAAGATAGTTTTATCAACATTTCTTTCCAGTGTCATATCGAAAAGACAAAGGGGCAGAATTTGCAAACTTACGACAGGGGCAGTGGAACATTGAATAATATGTTGCCAAGTTCTCTTCCTTGCTCCGATTTGCGCAACATGTAGCAGGAAGTGATGAAGCGGTCGCTGATCAGTTCATCAATGGCTTAAACCCTGACGTCGTTACTTTGGTGAACACGGGACGACCCAACACTTTTTCGGATGCACTGAACAGAGCGAAAGGAGCCGAGGCTGGATTGATTCGACAGCGAGGAGCTTCATATAGTGCTCAGAGTCAGAGACCGCCACAGCCCGCCGCCCAGTTTCCACCACCTCCTCCTCGATTTGATAGTGGAAGTAGTAGTAGTGGCAAGAAAGATTTTCTGAAAGCGAGAGGTAGATAATTTAAGAGAGCAGGGAGCAGTTCGTCGAGCTCCAGTGGGTCGCGACAGAGAGGTCCGGGCCAGAGTTTAGAGTATACAGGTGTTTATTGCAGTTCTTGTGGAGGCAGACATGCGATAGAGCAGTGTCAAGGTGTGACGGGCCGATGTAATATCTGTAGACAGCAGGGACACTTTGCCAGGGTCTGTCCACAGAGAGGGGCACAGCAAACTCAGAGTGTAGGAGCATCTGGCTCAGTAGCTCAGCCTGAGAGGCAAGCTTCATCTGTTCACTCCTTTCAGCCGCCACCTGCACAGACCCAATCCCGAGCCAGAGGTGGCCAGACAGTGAGCCAACCTCCCAGACAGCAGGCTCGAGTATTTGCACTGACAGAAGAGCAGGCCCAAGATGCGCCAGATGATGTGATTGCATGTAACTGTTTTCTTTGCGGGTATCCTGCTTATGTGTTGATAGACACCGGTGCATCTCATACTTTTATATCTGAGCGTTTTTCACTGATGCATGCTTTACTTGTCGAGTCCTTGTCTGCTGTAGTGTCTATTTCTTCTCCGTTGGGAAGTGGTCTTGTATCTGTGACTTCAGTTAGACATTGTATACTACAGTTTGAGGGTCACGAGATTGATTTAGATTGCATTGTGCTTGGTTTAGCTGATTTTGATTGTATCGTCGGTATCGATATGTTAACCAAGTACAGAGCCACTGTAGATTGTTTCCAGAAGATTGTTATATGCAGACCAGAGATGGCTAACGAATGAAAATTCTACGTTAAGGGTTCCAGATCTCGGATTCCCTTAGTATCTATTTTGACGATGACACTATTGTTACAGAAAGGAGCAGAGGGGTTCCTTGTCTTTTCAGTAGATCTACTGAAATCGAGCCCGTCATTGGCAGATCTACCAGTGGTACGTGAATTTGCTGATGTATTCCCCGACGAGATTCCAGGGTTACCTCCAGCTCGAGAGGTAGATTTCAGCATTGATCTTGTACCAGGTACCGTTCCTATATCTCGAGCTCCTTATAGAATGGCACCTATTGAATTTAGAGAACTGAAATAACAGCTCGAAGATTTGCTGGCCAAGGGATATATCAGATCGAGTGTATCTCCTCGGAGCGCACCAGTGCTATTCGTGCGAAAGAAAGACGGTTCGATGAGATTGTGTATTGATTACCGGCAACTGAACAAGGCAACAGTAAAGAACAAATACCCATTGCCTCGCATCAACGATTTGTTTGATCAGTTGTAGGGATCCTCTGTCTATTCCAAGATCGACTTGCGATCTGGATATCATCAGCTGCGAGTCAGAGATTCAGATATACCGAAGACTGCATTCCGAACCAGGTATGGACATTTCGAGTTTATTGTCATGCCTTTCGGTTTAACGAATGCACCAGCTGTGTTTATGGGATTGATGAACCATGTCTTTTAGAGGTATCTGGATGAGTTTGTGATTGTTTTCATAGATGATATTTTGGTTTACTCAAGAAATGAGACTGATCATGCTGAGCATTTGAGAATTGTGTTGCAGACGTTAAGATATGAGCAATTGTATGCTAAACTGTCAAAGTGTGAGTTTTGGCTGAGACAGGTTGTCTGCTTGGGACATATCATATCTGGAGACGGTATTTCTGTTGATCCGAGTAAAGTGGAAGCTGTGATCAGTTGGTCGAGACCGACTTCTGTGCCAGAGATACGCAGTTTCATGGGTTTAGCAGGGTAGTATCGACGATTTATTAAAGATTTCTCCAGTATTGCGAAACCGATTACCCAGTTGACACAGAAGAATACTCCATTTGTGTGGTCTGAAGATTGTGAGTCTAGTTTCTTAGAGTTGAAGAGACGACTAATCAGTGCTCCAGTTTTGATGATACCTTCAGGTACAGGTGATTTCGTTGTATATTGTGATGCATCGCACAGAGGGTTAGGATGTGTTCTTATGCAGCGACAGCATGTTATTGCCTATGCTTCGAGACAGTTGAAGCCACACGAGACTCGATACCCAATTCATGATCTTGAATTGGCGGCTATCGTATTTGCACTAAAGATATGGCGACACTATCTGTATGGCGAGAAATTTGAGATCTACTCTGATCACAAGAGCTTGAAATATCTGTTTTCTCAGTCAGAATTGAATATGAGACAGCGTAGATGGCTTGACCTACTGAAAGACTTTGATTACGAGATCAAGTACTATCCAGGGAAGTCAAATGCAGCAGCGGATGCCTTGAGTCGAAAGGTATGTTCCCTATCCTTATCGACGATAGGTGTTTCGAATTTAGTTGAAGATTGTTGTTTGTCTGGATTAGAATTTGATACAGATAGTAGACCGTTGCGACTTTCCAATATTCAGTGTGAACCAGATTTGATTGTTCGCATCAAAGAGGCACAAAGAAACGATCAGAGTGTTCAGAAGTCGATTGATATGGTCAGATCGGGACATATTTCTTAGTATCAGGTATGTGATCATGTTTTGTATGTGAATAACCGTCTTGTAGTGCCAGATATTTCAGATTTGAAATAACAGATATTATCAGAAGCGCACTGTAGTCGGTTCAGTATTCATCCTGGTGGCAGGAAAATGTACAATGACTTGAAGACACAATTCTGGTGGAAACAGATGAAGACAGATATTACAGAGTTTGTGTCGAAATGTTTAAATTGCCAACAGTGAAGGCCGAGAGAAAGAAGCCTGGAGGGTTACTTCAGAGTTTATCTATTCCTGAATGGAAATGGGATCACATTTCCATGGATTTCGTCACGAAGTTACCACGATCATCTAGAGGCTACGATGCGATTTGGGTTGTGATAGATAGATTGACCAAATCCGCATGCTTCATTCCGTACAAGATGACGTACAGATATGATCAGATGGCCGAGATATATGTCCGAGAAGTGGTTAGACTACATGGTGTGCCGAAGTCGATCGTATCAGATCGTGATCCACGATTCACTTCACATTTCTGGCACAGTTTGCAGCAGGCTTTAGGTACGACTTTACACTTGAGTACGGCTTACCATCCCTAGACAGACGGACAGTCAGAGCGAACTATCCAGACTTTAGAAGATATGATGAGAGCTGTAGTACTAGATTTTGGTACTAGTTGGCAAGATTCACTACCTCTTTGTGAATTTTCGTACAACAACAGCTACAAGACTAGCATCGAGATGGCACCGTTCGAAGCTTTATACGGAAAGAAGTGCAGATCTCCGTTGTACTGGGATGACATCTCAGAGGTACCAGAACTTGGGCCTGATATGATTCGTGAAATGACAGAGAAAGTGAAGATCATTCAGAAGAGAATGAAGACAGCGCAGGATAGACAGGCGAAGTACGCGAACATCAGACGTCGACCGTTAGTATTTGAACAGGGAGACAGAGTATTCTTGAAGATTTCTCCTTTCAGAGGCGTTGTCAGATTTGGCAAACGTGGGAAATTGTCTCCGCGATACATCGGTCCATACGAGATTCTCGAGAAGCTAGGAGATCGTGCCTATCGACTCGCCATTCCGCCTTCTCTATCTGGGATACATGACGTCTTCCATGTATCGATGTTGCGTAGATATATGCCAGATAGTTCTCATGTCATTCAGCCTGAAGAAGCCGAATTAGATCAGACTTTGAGTTACGTTGAGCAACCGATTCAGATTCTTGATCGGAAAGAGAAACAGCTCAGGACGAAGACTATTCCACTAGTGAAAGTCCAATGGAGTCGTCACGGCACTGAAGAAGCCACTTGGGAGACAGAATCAGAGATGAGACAGAGATATCCCGAGTTATTTCGCTGATGTGAGTACTTATTCAGTTTTGATTATATTACTCCTTTACTTGCTTTGATTGATTGCCTGCGAGTTCGAGGACGAACTCATCTCTTAGAGGGGGAGAATTGTAAGGCCTGAAATTTGATATCATTCTTTTGAACTATTATTGGTAATGGAGGCATGAGGAAGGAAAGGAAAAGTGAAGAAATGCAATGGCAAGAAGCCTCGGACAGAAAAGTTGGCGCCCGAGCGGTAGGAAACGACCGCCCGAGCTCCAGTGCTCAATAGAAATTTGTTCGGGCAGAAGATGTGGCGCCCGGGCGGTAGTTTGTGACCGCCCGAGCGCCAGTGGATATGAACACTCGGGCAGAACATTCCGCGCCCGAGCGGTAAAGTGTGACTGTCCGAGCGCCAGAGTAGGATAAGCTAAGGCTCGGACAGAACTCTCCGCGCCCGAGCGATAGTTTTTGACCGCCCGAGCGCCGCCTAATTTGTATGAAAATGAGCCACGTTTCACTCACATGCAACTTGATTATATATATACAAGCTTCTTCATTCAGATTCAGTGGGAAAGAAGGAAACGAGAAACTACGAGAAATCGTTACGCCTTTTAACTTGTAGATTTGTGATTTACGAAAGATCCGTCCGTCTGATTTTAAATCCGATTTCAGTACTGTGTTCCTATCGACGCAGGCTTCAACCGGACGTAAGTTTTCTTAAGTTTTGATATGATCTGAAATTATGGTATTGTCAGAATCAGATATGATTCATATATGGTGTTCTTGACGTAGTAGAAATCGGATAATCGAAACCAGATTGAAGAACGGATACCGTATAGAATTGTTATGAATTTCAGAGTTGATTTGACTGAGATTTGATATCAGATTTGTATTATTATTGATTATGAGTTGCGAGAACGGATATCTGTTGATTTGTATTGTTGGGTATATTGAGATTATGCAGTTATGCTGTCGAAACAGAATTTGATTTTGTTCTGATTATATCCAATATTGAATTGATTGGTGTATTGATATTGTACTCCTCGATATTGTCATTCCCAGATTGAGTATTGACAGGCCTTGAGTTCGAGACTTCGACAGAGTCAGATTGACAGAAAGAAAGGTATAATTCATGTTGATTAGGGAAGATACAACTCGAGTTAGATTTGATTCGAGTTTCCCAAAATCACATACTAGATTTCTATACCTTGATATGCTTGTGCTTTATCTTGATTTATTTGCACGCATTGAGATAGGAAAGTCATTGGCAGATTTGCCAAACTTTCTAGATGTTCGGTGGTATCGAAGCATAGGAGAAGATCGACTCCGATTGTAGACATTCGATACAGACAGGACCGAAGTCTAAGAATAAGACGTACCGCCACCACGATTGGGAGAGTAGGTGGGAGACTTGTTACGTCTTATTCACACCGGGATCCCTAGACTTAGATATGAGTCGAGTCAAAGAATAAGAGTCGCAGAGTTATATCTGTATTCACTAATGTGTCATAAACATTGATTTATGTTTTATTACATTGTATTTAATTGCATGACATGCATGTATACATGTTTTATACTGGGATTTGTTCTCACCGGAGTATCCGGCTGTTGTTGTGTCTGTATGTGTGCATGACAACAGGTGGGACAGGATCAGGGTCACGCAGAGGATGAGAGATCGAGATAGCGTGGAGATTACGGGCGTAGAAGATCACTAGTGGTTTTTACTAGACATGTACTGAATTATAAACCTTAGTATGTTGATTTCAATAGAGCATGTGAACGTTAGTTGGAGTTGAATAAAATGACAGGAATTTTATATATAATGTTTGTGCTTATTTATATACATTTGGATAAATGTTAAAAACAAAATTTTGACCCACATTTTCTAACAAAGATCCAATTAATCCCAAAGATAATCGAGTTAGAGCCCGGGTTCCCACACCGTTGGAATGGGAGGGCACGCGTCATTCTCACATCGCATTCATAGCCCGGAAAAGCTAAACGACAAAATACTACAAGATCGGATGGGATCAAGCCCCGGCATCTTATTATCATCCCGGGAGAGACGAAGCCACAGCATATTATATTACAAGATCGGATGGTATCAAGCCCCGACATCTTATTATCGTCCCGGGAGATACGAAGCCCCGGCATATTATATTACAAGACCGGATGGTATCAAGCCTCGGTATCTTATTATCATCCCGGGAGATACGAAGCCCCGGCATATTATATTACAGGACCGGATGATATCAAGCCCCGGAATCTTATTATCAGCCCGGGAGATTTGAGGCCCCGGTACTTTATTTAAAACCCGGCACGTTATATTAGAGATCAGGATACATTAGATCCTGACACATTATTTTAATTTATCAAGTTATATCTGGCTTAGTTCATATTAATTTGGTTGCAGAAAAGTGAAGAAACAAAGTACGCAAGTTAAAATATTATTAATGGAATCGATGCCATTTTACAGCTGCCATTCTAGAGCCTATAGAATCTTGCCACTCCGATATCCAATTAGTCAATTCGGGGATTCGGAGGTTGGCGAAAGACCCGGTAGTAGCAATCTTGTCTAGCTGATGCCATTCCTTCCATAGCATCGCCTGCAGCAGAACTTGATCAGTGGCCAGCTCTGCAACATAATTTATGTGAAATTCCCGCTTGTATTTCCTCGCCACTGCTCTTTGCGGTCGAGTAAAAGCCAAGCCATTCTGGTGTGCATACAGAAGGTCTTGAATCTTATAAAAGGTGGACATGACCTTCACCAGAACATATTCCTCAATGGTCCTCTTCAGTTCCTCCAGATGAGGACGTATCGGAGAAGGCACCTGGACATGCATGCTGCTACAAACGGTGGACTCGCTCGAACTCGACATATTGGATTATTGTTCTTATTTCACTTTCATCTTCTTATTTATAGACAGGTGGTATTTAATGCTAAAGAAGGTGGAAAGCCGTGAGCTAGTCTAAACGTTTTTTATTTATGAAGAAAGACGGAGCTACAAATATCAATGTATCGGAATTACCAGATTCTTGGATCATGGAATGATATGAATGCGAAGCGTGTGTCATAATGACGTCTCTTGGAATACCCGAGAAGAATAACCGATAAAGCACCGTATTCAGAACCCAGGAGGCATGAGGCCCCGGCATTTCAAGGAAAGCCCAGGAGATGTTAAGGCTTGGCATTATAATTTATCAATTAATCTTGTTCAACTCGCGATATATATGTATCAACTGATAAACTTAAAGGATTACAGCAAAGTAACGACAAAGACAGGCTAGAATTAATATTTTATTCAACCATAGACATTAGCACGTACTACATCATCATATTCTTCTTCTACAACAATTATCCATATTTTCAACCAAGCAGCTAAAGGCCCGGTGGATGTCTTCAGGAAGCTGTCTGAATCGGCAATGCGCTTAAGGATCTTTATTTCTTTCCAAAGCATTAATTGATAGATACGACCATCTGTAAAGATGTCTACCCACTCAGCTACATGCAAGTGCTCTCGCACTCTCCTCAGTTTAGCTACCAGGCTAGGAGTGATAGCTTCTCCAGAGTCATAAAGAAGCTTCAGCCCATGAAGCTCTTCCCAGTAGTCAAGAATTTCGTGAAACTCTTCATCTTCCATAGTAGATTTTCGAATCTCTAGAGCAGAATCCTTGAAGGCTTCGGTCATACTCGGAGTTTTCGTACTGCTTGCACCAGCCATTGTGTTTCCTGGATGACAATTTGTTAATATGATTGAAAAGTGGGTGAGTGGCTATGTATAGGAGGAAGAATCTAATCACAGCCGTTGATCTATAAATGCACGAACGTCTAGGATGTGTTTTTGGAAATGGTGCCAAGAGGTGAAAAGACGTGACGGTTATCGAGGCATCAGACTTATCCACTTCTCGGAATGCGAAACGTCCTTTAGGCGGGAATTCATGCTATGACACGTGTCATCGTGGTAATAATGACAGGGCTCAAGAATGTTAGACAATAAGTTATTATGAGTCCGGGAGATAGGAGGTCTCAGCATTTCATCTCATCTCTGGGATAATTGAAGGCTCCGATGTTGTACATTGTTAATTATCTTGGACTGATCGGGACAGCGAGTCAAGCTCTAGCCCGACTATTTTAGGGATGGGTGATGATACCCCCCTAAGGATCCGGGTCGCTGATGACCCGGACACCATCAAGAGCCCGAGCCCTACATATTTCCCAAGTATTCTCCGAACAGCCCGGGCTCTCATACAAGTACCCGGGTAACCAATTGCCCGGGCCACCTCGAGAATTGAATCACACTCGAGTATGATTGATACAGGACGTCTAATCTGTCAGAACAACTTGGGCTTGGAGTGTCTTAAAAGTCATCAGAAGATAGGGTATGGTCAGCCGACTTGTCATACTTAGTAGGTAACACTGGAATCGAGGTACCTACCTCATCTTCTCCTATAAATAGCAGGTATTAATGTCATTTACGGATTCTGAAATCTTTGAACTCTTAAGCATTATACATATTTTTCTACCAAATATTGCTTTTGGCTTATCTTCAACCTGCTGACTTAAGCATCGGAGTGGCCACGTCGGACACCCCTCCGGCGACCATTCACGAGTTCCTTTCATTGTTTGCAGGTGCTATTGAAGCCATTATCTTCGCTCAAATTCCCTAAAAACTATAAATTATTGATTTGACCCGTTGGAGCTCCTTACCCGGCTCATCCATTTCAACGAAGTCACTTCAATGAGAAATGTGTGGTTTACAGATGTGACCAGCATCGCATTCAAGGCTGTCCGAACAAGAACAAATCCCCACTTGCACGTAAGACCAAAATTCTAACGTATTGGAAAGGAATATGACGTTAAACCCGCAGCAGAATAGTTGTCAAAGGCGAGAGGCAGGCGAGCGCCTCTCGCCTTGAGGCGAAGGCGAGAGGCGCAACCAGGCGTGGGCATTGCACCTGGAGCCGTCCCAGGCGCAACGATTCACAAAGGCGAGCTCAGACGTGCACCTGGGCTCGCCTTTGAAAGGCTCTCGGGTGCGCCTTAGGCGCGCCTGAGATTGTTTTTTTTAAAAAAAAAAACAGTAACAGAGAAGTTGCATTTTGAAAATGCAACTTCTCTGTTTTTTTTTAATAGTAACTTAAAATGTAAAAGGCCCAGCCCAACCCCAAACCCAAACTCTAGCAGCCCAGTTCACAAATTAAATAACATAATTACAAAAGGCGACAAGAGCAGAAGTGTGCAGACTGCAACAGAAGCCAACAACGTGAAAAAGAGAAGGGCCAAAAACCATTTATTGAAGAAGCTCAGGTATCGGTTTTGATGTTTCGATATCTTATTTATTTATTTTTACTTTTTTAAGCTACTCTCCCAAATTTTATATCATGCAAGCACATCTTTTTATTTTTATTTACTAAATAATTTAGGTAAATTTCATGTTTAAATATATAAAATTCATCAAACAAAAAAAATATATAATTCGTAAAAAAATGAAATTTAAAAAATATATTTTACTGATATTTGAATTTTGACAAAAATTTAATTATACCAACATATTTGACCTGTGGAGGTATGGAGTACACTCAATATACGTAGTAAGAGGAAGAGACAAAAGCCACATGTTATTATTAGATAAAACTACACGTCTTAAATCCATGAAACCATAGCTAAAGGGTCACGTTATCAATCAGACTAATTGGACTGCCTTTACCACAATAATAAAACAACAAGAACATATCTAGACAAACCAGGGATGCCACTACCTTTAATATCTTTTAATATTTTTATTTCAGTGATTGTTTTGTTATTTCATGTGAAGCCTTGAAAAGGCAACTAAATTTGGATGAATATTAAGTGAGTAAATGTCAAGTATTTGGCTCTGCATGGTTTATTAAATCATGTTAATGTATATATACTGAATTATTGATATAAATTATATAATACTTGTTGCAATATTTTCTTCAGGTTAATGTCTGCCTCTGAAGATTTGGAGAATCACAAAGAACCTGGCTGGAATTATGGGAAATTAATCAATCTAAAAGACACTAATTCCGTGCAATGTGTTTTTTGTGACAAAATTCTCAATGGATGAATTTTTCGTCTCAAGCAACATCTTGCTGGAGGCCATCGAAATGCCAAAGCATGTCCGAAATGCCCTGAGCATGCTAGAATTGAAATTCAAGTTTACATATAAAAAGAAAAAGAAAAAGAAATCAAGCAGCAAATTGACATGAATCCTAGTTTTGATGAATTTGATGAGCAATTGGAAATTTTGGAAGATGATGATGTGGTTCCAATCCCTCGAAAAGGGAAGCAACCAATGTTAAGTACAATAGCGAGATCCGCCGCCATCCCCCTGTTTTCTAAAGTCAAAAGACAAAGATTGTTGGTCCTCTTGATTATTTCTTTGTCAATAATATGGATCAGGTTGTGAGTCAAGGAAAGCAAAAAGGAGCAAAAGATTCAAAAAAATATGATGAAAGTCAGAAAAAAATGAGAGACTCCGTGATGCAGTATTTTGTCAAATGGATGTACGATGCATGTATTCTTTTCAACGCCGTAAAGTATGATAGTTTTAAAGAATTTTGTAGAGCTGCATCCTACTGTACTCATGATTGGAAGCCCCCAAATTACCATGAAGTTAGAGTAACTTATTTAAATAAGAAATACAAAGCACGAAAATTCTTTTGAAAGAATACGAGGCAGACTATAAAAAATATGGATGTTCATTAATAGCTGACGGATGGACTAATGGAAAAAAATAGAACTTTGATTAATTTTTTGGTGAACGGTCCAAGAGGGACAATATTTTTGGAATCTGTGGATGCCTCCGGCTTTTCTCATACCGATCTCAAGTTGTTTGACTTACTTGAAAAGTATGTGGAGCAAATTGGTCCAAAGAATGTTGTTCAACTGATTACAGATAATGCCTCTGCAAATGTTTCAGCAGGTATGAAATGTGAATTCGAGATATTACTTTCTAATAAGTATTAGATTTGTTACTTATAAGCAAGAACATAAATCTTTAATATGCAAGGAAGCATTTGACAATAAGATTTTCACACATATTTTGGACTCCATGTGCTGCCCATTGTTTAGATTTAATGCTTGAAGATTTGTTCAAAATTCCTGTACTGAAGAAGGTTTATGAAAGAGGCGTGATGGTGAATGTCTATATATATAATATACCACAAGTCTTGAACATGATGAGAGAATTCACATGTCAAAGAAAAATGGTTAGGGCTGGAAAAACTCGTTTTGCCACTGCTTTTATGACATTGAAAAGGTTTCAAAAACAGAAGGTGAATTTAAGAAAGATGTTCACTTCAGAAAAGTGGAACACGAGTCGATTTGCGAAGGAGGTAGAAGGTAAACGTGCAACAGAGATTATATTGATGTTTTCCTTTTGGAATCATGTTGTTTATACCATTAAAGTTGGTGGCCCAATTATTAAAGTGATTCGATTAGTTGATGGTGAAAAAAACTTGCAATGGGTATATATATGAGGCTATAGATTGAGCTAAGGAGGCTATTGCTTTGGCTTTCAACAACAACGAAGAGAAGTACCAAAAGATTTTTGAAAACATTGATAAAAGGTAGACGATCAGCTTTATAAGCCTTTGCATGCAGCTAGTTACTTTTTGAACCCGGAACTCTTTTATACGAATCTTGAGATAGAAAAAGATGCTGAATTTATGAAGGGGTTGTACAAGTGTGTTGAAAAGATGTGTGAAGATGTTGACCTTCAAGATAAAATCACATATCAACTCTCAAAATATAAAAATGCTGATGGGCTTTTTGGTGGTTCTTTGGCTATTAGACATAGAAATAAATTATCACCAGGTAATTACTTCTTGTTTTTTGTTTCAAGATCATAACATATTGTTGAAAACTTGAAGTATTTGAATTTTGAAATTTTGTTTATATCATTTGACAGCTGAATGGTGGTTGGCATATGGTTCTACAACCCCACAATTGCAAGATTTTGCTATGAGAATTCTCTGTCTTACGTGCAGTGCTTCTGGTTGTGAGCGGAACTGGAGATGTTTCAGCATATAAGTATTTAAATTTTAACATTAAATAGATGCTCTTGAATCTTGACATATTAATTATAATTATTATTTTGAACCATTCACAAGAATGAATGTATTTTAAACTTTTTGCAGCTTCATTCGAAAAGAAGAAACATGTTGGCGCAGAAGCGTTTGAATGATCTAGTCTTCATTAAATATAACAGGGCATTGAAACGTCGATATGATTTGCGCGACAAAATTGATACTATTTCATTGAATGATATCGATGAATGGTTTATGAGAGGACTTGACAATGAAGAAAATAATCTAGTCTTTGGGGATGATGATTTGACATGGGGTGATTTAGGTCGAGCGTCTGGAGTTGGTGAACCGATTTATGGTTTTAGATCTCGTGCTTCATCTTCTTCAAACGAGGTAAGGGCATCTACATCCAAAACAACCAGAAAAAGGCCGATTTCACATCTTTTGGATGAAGAGGAAGAAGAAATTGATGTTGATCAAGAAAGTGGTGAAGATCAAGAAAAATACAAGTCCGAAAGTTCTAGGGACTCTGATGATTCGGTGGAAGAAGATGAATTTGATTTAGATGATTGACGAATTTTAATCGTGTTACTTATTATTCTGAACTTATAATTATTTGTTGTTTTGTGTGACATTGTGACTTAATTATTTCATATTTTAATATATTATTCTAAGATAAATATATTTTTTAAAAAAATTAAAAATGTGTGTCTTGCTTCGGTAAGGCGCGCGCCTCGCCTTGCGCCTCAGGCTCCAGAGCCCTTGTGCGCCTCAGTGTGCCGTGCGCCCTTGACAACTATATGCAGAATGGTGATAAACGAGACACCCAAGGCTAGCATAACTTTTATCTAGCTTGTACAAACTAAGTAAGATGCTCTTGCAAATGAACAAAGATCTTATTAATTATGCATCATAACATTATTAAAGAAGGTGATGAGAAAGAAATAAACCGAAAGATTCAGGATTTCCTATCACATAAGGAAATTTGGGGACCATATTAAATTAAAGGAGGGAGATTGTAACACCTCAAAAATTTTGACATGTTTTATAAAAATTTAATTAATGAATTTAAATAAATCGATCAATAAAAATTTTATTCTAGCAAAATTTGACATATATAAATAATTGTCTACACATTAATCTACTTAATATCTAAAAGATTTAGAATGAAATTAAAAAAATCCATCTAAATAATATTAATAAGTTAATTTTATTATTCTACAAATAAAATTTAAATTGAACACTACAAACACATAAAATATGCTAATAATACAACTTAAATAAATAAAAATAATATATAATAAAAAATTAAATAAAACTTAAAAAATATTAACTAATTCAAAATTGTCTATTAATAATTAAATTAAATTGATAATCAAGTGTCATTAATTTAATAGATAATGTGTCAATAATTTGATGGAAAATGTGTCATCAAGATAAGCCAACACTTGACAATGGGTAAATGACTCACTCTCATTCATTCTCTACAATCCAGGTTACTAGATTATGCTCTTTATTTCTCCTTCTTCTTGGACGAATTTTCCTTCAGTTTTAAAATAAAAGTTGTTCAAACTATTTCCTAGTTCACAAATGTATCGGCCGATCATCTAGACAATAAACCGAAGTACTTTTTGGTCGTCCAAAACAAGCTTGACAACCATTATAGTTTTTTCAAATCTGCTATTGATTCGTTCTGAATTCTAAAAAGTGTTCAATTTGAAACTTCTAGTGAATTATAAGACGCATCTCCCATAAAAATTCCGGCCTTGTGTTGCTGTCAGCTCGGCCACGCGCCGGCAAGGCAGCACCTTTGTTACACAGACCGATGAGTTTCATGAATTTTTCGAATTTCGAATGATTCTGCACTATTTTTAGGCATTTCTGGAAAGTTTGATAATTTTTGGATATGTATTTCAAATGTTATGAATTTTCAAAATGTTAACCGAAACTACCCGGTACAAGTTTTGTACAAAAATGGTTTTTAAAGATTCCAATACCTATTACCGATCATAAGCATTGTTAAATCACTGAAATTATATTTGTAGGAAAATAGCTTGGCTTGGGATTGAAATCGAAACTAAAGTAAGCTAGCGAGGTAAGGTTTTCCTATCGATTTCTTCAATAATAGAATTTTGTATTTGGCCTGAAATTTACAGTAAAGTTTATAAACAAATAATTTATTCATATATTGTATCGTGTTGTACATGTCGCAAATTATTAGTCATATTAAACTGCGCATTTGAATTTCTGGATTTATTGGCTCTTGACTGTTTAACGATCAGCTATTACTAATTGAATGAATGAATTGAGTCTGGACAACAGTTTATGTACCATATTGCTAGTCTGGTAGACAACACGGCTTCGGCCCGAAAAGTGAGTCCAATGAACATGTTTAAAATATGATATATAGTTCATCCGAACAACATGACTTCGATTTAAAAATGTGAGTTCAATTTGGCTCGTAAATGATCAATTGTATGGATTCTACTTGAATACATGGAGAAAATTGCTACATCAAATTTTGGTGGGACCACCTCTTCATTCTATACTATTCACTTCAGAGTCCTAACAATCTCTGCATGTCACTTGATAAGACATTTTCATAATGATGTGTTATTGCTGATACATGTATCTCATACTGAAATATTGCACATATAAATTTTCTCTTTACTTGTTTAAATATATATGCCCAATTTTATTCCCTCACTAAGTTCTCAAAGACTTAACCTCTATTTTTTTTTTCTATTTAATGATGATTGAAATTGAAATTATCGGCTTAACAAGACTTTAACTATTCTATTGAATTCGTAATTTTGTTATATTATGTAAATTAAATGCTTATACACGCTTCCGCTATTGATAATGATAATATTAAATTTTGAGGGCCCCTCGAGTTATCACCTAAGTTCTTAGACTATCAACCACAACCCATCACAAGCATATACGATGACCAAAATGNCATATCCTCATTTCATTTAGTGTTTCACATGAGTTCTACAACAATTAGAGTTATACGCCCTTCTCTTATCCATATAATTCAATTTGATATCCCATATTATACATCATATATTATTTAATCCAATAAACCAAACAATGTCCATCGGTAAAACTAGGAGCAAGTCCACAACAGGTAATATTGCCACTACCTAAAAGCAGAACTTGAAACTCTGAAACACTAACGTTGGGCTAATTGAAATTTTTTCTTTAAAAAAAAATGATTTCACTAATAATTATAACAAATTTAGTATACTCTCACTCACTTCTAGCATCAAATAAATCACAAAAACGCATGGGAAAAATTCAAGGCCTACATTAGGTGGGACGCGGTATCTAGAAAAGGAGTTAGTTACTGGTAATCCAACTTGTAGAGATCACAGCAAAACATATTTATTTACAGGGTACACAGCCTTATTCCAAATTTTCAATCAGAAAAGAAGCTACAAAAAAAAAAGAAGAAAAGGCTATAGACAGATGGCTTTTTGGCCAGTTGCGGAACAGTTTATACATCTCAAGTTCTCACAAGACGGGTTATCTTTTTCTCGACCAAGTTGTTTGAAAGTTCTCTGGTGCATGATCATTCACTTAAATTTAGATATAGGCAAGGCTTAGCTTGGATACATAAAGGTTTGGAAAAATCATAAAAATACTGATATCACGTTAGGATGATCAATGCAGGTGTATGGTGGTGGAAGTGCACCTAAGATTCAAGTTTTGCAAGCCGAGACACTCTCTCTATTTCCTTAATTATTAGTTCCTTTTCCTCTTTAATATGGTCATCTTCGGCATCTGCATTGACACCAACACATTTAGCAGGTAAACGACGCATAGATGATAGTTAACGTGGAGAAGGTTTTCCGGCTTATAACAGAATCTGACTTAAGTCCCTGTACATAGTCTTGATTTGTAGCAGTTATTCCACAAGTTCAAACGTTTGACAGATTTATGTGTACCTTTTCCAACAGAGAGATTGTGGAGCAGCTCTAACAGCCTTTCATGGTTTTTCGCGAGGATAACTTTAACATCTCATGGTTTTTTTGGGTTAGCTACAAAAACTTGCAGATGGAATAAGAAGATTAAGCGAAAATTTCATATGTACAGAGGTTTTTCCAGGTTAGGTACAAAAACAGGAAAAGCCTCTCAACGAACTTTCTCTCTAGAGTCTCGACTCTCGACCAAGACAGATGAAAAGTATTAAACTCATTATACAAGATTCAGAGTTATAACTCAAAAGACTGATGAACGAATTTGAGTTTCAATCCAGATGCATTAAATTTAAGGAATCCAAAAGCCAGAGTTTACAAAGAAAACTAAGTACTTGAGAAAATTGCTGGTGAGAAAATATAATATGCTTATTACCTTAAAAACATGAAAGGCAGATATTAGGATGTTTCTGCTTGAATCCTGTACAGAATTTCAGCAGAAGAATATTAGACGTGGTCTCTTTTCCACAATAGCATTTGTGTCTAACCTCTGAGGCATGTAATCAAAGCTTCACTAGCACGGGGTGTTCTAACTTGGTATGCAATTTTCATGTATCCAACCTAAAATTTTAATAGGGCGACCAGGCATTGCATAAAACGACTGTAAAGAACTAGAAACTAAATAAACACACTTTCGAATATATTTTCTTCCTTTATAGATTATTTGTAGTCAGGGGTAGAAAATGAATCAAGTTCAACTTGTGACCTTTTTGAACTGGCACAAATATTATTTGATTTGTGTTTGAAATTATTGAACATTATCATCAAACTTGTGTCAAAATTATTTTCTTCGAGAGGTTATTGGCTTTAATGTCTTTTTAATAGCTTATAAATGCATTTAATATTCGTCGAGCTCATGAATTCAAGCTGTGCTTCGAATTTGTGTTTGCCAAAATTCAATGATAACTTCAAATCAAAAGAATTGAACTTGAATTCAAATTCTACGCCAAGCCAAACTCGATCTTATAATAGTTCAATTTTAGATCTGTGAGCCAACCAAAAAAATTTAATCTCAAGTTTGAATTCAACAAAAGGGTTAATACTAAACCCTACGCGATTTGCACCCCTATTTACGGCTAGACTTTACATTAATACTTAACAACAAACAATTCAAAGTAACTGCCAGAAGGCTCGAAATATCCCCATGGTGGTCAAAGGTATGTGATGATTTATTTCTGCTCACTATCAAGAAATATTTCAAAGAAATAATAATAATATTTATTATTATCTGCTCGCGCACTTGAGGGTAGAGTATTGCCAAAAGTAGTAACGCGGGGAACCATGTTCAGCATTGCAAATATCATAGTTTCTTTATGCAACTAAAGTTCTTAATCATTTTCCATATAATTACAAAATCTTACTAACATCTGGCATCAGGAAGGATAACTATGAATTACCTTCAACAAGGTCATCATGACTTTTAAATGGCGAACCTCGGCAATGTATCTCTTCATTATTTGAGAATTTAGAGATTCCAAAAGAAATTCGGACAGAAGCTAAAGTACATTGCAATTACAATGTCAATACAAGTAACAGTCAGAAGAAGAAACATGAGCTGATATAAGCAGTTAAGTACTAACCTTCAAAGACTGCCTTCTAGTCACATAGTTAACCGATGTCAAGAGCTTTTCATATTGCTCAAAAAACTGAAGATACGAGTTTCATTATGTTATTAAGATTTGTCAAAAACAAGTATCAAGATACACGTGCACACAATACATGATTTTAACTATAACATAACATAGGTCAAATTAAACTTCTTCAACCTTGAAGGAATTCAATAACTAAATTCTCTCGCACACTACTCCAAATAAAATAAGGAAAGAGATGGAGAAACCTCGTTGTAGTGAGTAGTCAGATACTCAGAAACTGCAGATGCATGTTTAGTGAGCAGATCCTGGCAAGTTTACCTCTATATTCAATATTGTAAAAAATAGAATAAAAATAGTTTAAATAGATGAAGTATGTCCGAAAATATATAAAAGATATGTGACCTTGAATGTAGAAAATGCATCAGAGGTAACATCAAAATTAGGTAGCTCAACAAATTTGAAGAACAACTCAAAGCTGGGAGACTCCAATATGTGTCTGAAATAAGATTTGTGGTTTTCTTGTTGTGAAAACTCTGCAATATAAAACAGGACCTTGTATACTTTCCTTTTTTTCCCACTTCTTGAGAAACATTAAATTGGGAGCTTTTAGGACACAAAGGAAAAATTAAAAGTACACGTCTTACTTTGCAAGTGTTGGACAGTTGATACATTCCCTTAGCATATTCCCACAGTTCAGAGCAATTTCCTTGTTGTCATAGCTGATATCCAAACCAAATACATAGGTCTCATTAGTCAAGACAGCGTTATTGAATAACACGGTTACGTAAAACTTCATTTACCAAATCAAGATACTCATAAAAGGGGCTATTAAAAGACAAGTTGAGGAGCTGTTTTCTGAATATCGAGGATCCCACCAAACAATGAGGAAGTCAAGCAGTTCCAAATGATTTTCCATGTATTGCACACAACAATGTGTTAAATCAACCTTTTGTTTAAGCAATATAGACCAACAGTGGACTAAAAATTTCCTGGTCTGAGATATCAAACAATTTGATAAGTACGGAAACACAAAATACATTTACAACCTTCTATAAGATTGTTCGTTATTACTTTATGCACCTACTTCCCATCCCAGAATTGGTAACTTGTGGAACAGAAGAGAAATAATATCTTCATCACAGATTTCAACTGTGAGTTGAAAATTTTGATCAGCACTTGGTTCGATTTCTCCATCTCCTGACAACATAGTTTTCATTGCAGTCGTGTTCTTCTCAACTTCCTCCAAAGCCTACGGTAAAGTGAAAATAGAAAGACGAAGAAACAAGTAATCCTGTATATCAAACATCAGAACCACAGAAACAACAAAAGTCTGTAGAATCCTTATGAGCAGGACGCTGGACGCCAAGACCCAGCTCTAGATATGCATAAAAAAAGCCAGAATTATAATGATAAACTGATTGTTTTCCATTTCCATTCACTTCTGCATTCTAGATTCATCCACTTGATAATTTGCTCATCAGTAAAATATTTACAGCAACACCTTTCTTAAGCTAAGAGCCACTCAAAGCGAACAATAAATCAGTTCCTCGTCACAATGTCTGACGCAATAAACTAAGAAATATCTATTGAAATTTTATAAATGTTCCATTCATTAGTTATTTTAAGTTTCAATATGCCATAACTTCTTTATCGTGCAAAGAAGATCACAGAAAACTTCTATCAATCTAGACTTGACGTAGACAAGTTAATCATATGAATTAAATTCAAGTCCTGATATTAATTTTTTTCCAATAGAAAATTAGAACTTTCTCATTAGGCTTACGACACAAAGGGTTATTTTTTCTTGACCACTAGAATTAAAAGAAATAAAATTTGGTTAAAAAAATTAGTATCATAACCGAATAGGGACCGGAATGTCCAAGTGAACCGGTATAGCTTCAACAGAACCATTGTTCTAGAACCGGCATCCGTTTTGGAACCGTGGTCAAATCTATGTCAATCACCAACAAAGGAGAACTAAAGCCAACCCAGACAACGAATTACGTGCTATTTAACTAGTGGTCAAGCTCAAATTTTGAGTCCATAGTCCACCAATAAGGCAGCTTTAACAGTCCTTACGCCTTCGACAGGGAAAAAGAACAATAGAAGTACTAGCATTCCAATTATTTTTCCAAAACATTTCACTTGATGCAAAATATTAAAAATAACATACTGGCAGCGTGCAACACCAAACTACATCCAATTTGCAAAGGCGTGTCCTTTGTCTGTTTCAATGAAGAAAAAAAAAATCTAACATAAATAATTTCGCATCACAACACTATAAACTTCCCGCCAAACAAACTACATTTTTGTTAGAATTAAACAGTTCAATTATTCCACCACAATCCTTAAAATATACACAAAGATTCCACCTTTTCCAGGGCTTTGACCTCAGCCACGGTTTTGGAGTCGAGTGCCATTAAACTATCCTTGATAGCCTTTGCTAATTCCTAAGGGGTTTTAGGCCTCGATTGCTTGAAAAATGAGAATGACATTTGCCTTCAGCTTGAAGTTACGGACTTTACTGGAATTTGATTGAAATTCTAGTTATCGGTTTGAATTCTCAGGCACTTTGTGGGATTTGGGAACAAGGGACTTTTTGAGTTTGGGTTTTTGATCGATTCGATCGATGATTGCTGCAGTTGTGCGGATTTCGCGTGTTTCTACAAAATAGCGCGAAACGCTGCCTAATTCAGTCTAAACGCTAAAATCGCATTTTTTTTAAATTTTAGTGGCATTTGCTTTCTTTTTTAAATTAAATTTATAATTTAATTTTATAAAAGTGCTCATATGTTTCTTATTTAATTATAAATAAATAATTAAGTAAGAAAAAAATAGTTTATTATTTAATTAATAATTCATTTTATAATTAAAAAAAATGAAGGAACTAATTTTTAAGAAGGGAATTCATTTGATCAAAAAAAAAAAAGAAGGGAATTCATTTTTTTATATTTTATTGATTAATAATTTTTTATTTTCTTACACAGATGTCGGGCCAATTAAAAAAGTAGGTGTGAGAGAGAAAGTATTTAAAAAACAAGGACTCTGACTTTTTTTTTAAGAACAAGGAGTTGACTTTTGATTATCAATTAAACTCTTTAACTTAATTAATTCTCCTTTTCTTTTTTTTCTCGGTCGACACGGATTCTATTTTGAGAAAATCTAATAGTCCACTCAAAAAAATTGGTCGACCAAAATTAAGTTAGTCGACTAACATTAATTTTCTTGGTCCTTCTTGGTCAACCAAACCAAGAAGAAATTCTTCTTGGTCAACCAACATAATTTTGGTTGACCAAGAAGAAACCTGCCATGTTTTTTTTTATTGTTTTTATTATTAATTTTTGTCCATTTTAATTATCTTATTATCTTGATTTTTGTTGAATTTTGTAATATATACCTTTGGGTCGACCCATGTTGCTTTCCTTTGGGTCGACCCAAAAGCAAAGCAACAAGGGTCGACCCAAAAACAACAAGGTCTACTTTGTTTCGACTCAGCTAAATATGTGATTCATATGTTAAAACATGTAATATTATATAACATTATTGTGAAATTGTGATTCATATGTTAAAAACATGTAACATAGTTGTGAAATTGTTATTCATATGTTAAAACAACATGTAACATAGTTGGTTGTGAAATTGTGATTCATATGTTAAAACATGTAACATAGTTGTGAAATTGTGATTAATATGTTAAAACATATAACATAATTGTGAAATTGTGGCTCAGATGTCAAAACACATGTAACATAGTTGTGAAATTGTAACTCATATGTCATAACATGTAACAAAATCATGTAACGTTATAGAACATACTTGTGAAATTATGTGATTCATATGTTAAAAACATGCAACATTGGTCAAAATTGTGTAATTATCCGTCAAAATTAAGCAATTATCGGTCATATTTGTCAAATATATGGATTCATGTGTTAGAAAAAAGATCTACCCAAAAGCAACCTTGATCGACCCAAAATCAACATGGGCCGACCCAGAGATCAACATGGTCGACCCAAAATATCAACATGGATCAACAAGGTCGACCCAGAAATCACCATGGTCGACCAAAAAACTGACCAACAACAAAATTCCACCATAAATACTTAATACTTAAATCGAAATAAAAAATATTTATACAATGTCCAATAATTAAAAGATCAATACAATGTCGAATGATTATCAAACATATTACAATGTCCAATAATTATAAAGATCAATACATTGTCCAACAATCAACAATATTCGACTGATGAGAATAGAATGGATGACTGATGAGAATGAATTACGTGTTTAAAGTAAATTTATATATATAATCAAATTTAATAATATATTTATACTTAAAACACATAAACATTTAAATAAATTGACTTATAGATTTTTTTTTTAAATATTTGATATCGCACGTCCTTTTCCCTAAATTTTCCCAATGTCTTATATTCGTTATTCGAACTTATACAAACAGAATACGTACGTGTGTGTGTGTTCTGTTTCCTTGAATGGAAGGTTAATCCAAAGCTGTGGATTTGCAAATGTTTGTGATAAGCACGCCAGGAATTCTTTCTAGGATTCTGTGTGTTTTACATGTGTTCGTGCCCTAGGAGATGATGAAAATTGATCTGATAAATGTTGTTCTACCGGACGAATTGATACAGGAAATCTTCGGTCACTTGGAGTCGAAGTCGAGCCGCGATGCCTGTTCTCTGGTTTGCAAGCGGTGGCTCAGCCTGGAGCGGCTTAGCCGCTTTGCAATCTCTATCAGCTCCTCCACGCCTGAGTCGTACATCAGGTTGTTGAGCAGCGTATTTGTCAATCTGAGAAGTGTGTATATCGACGAACGCCGCTCCATGTCATTGCCTGTTCAATGTGTAAGAGTGTCACGTTATGATTCTTTTTGAACTATTTGATAGTTAATTAGTTTAGATTCAATCATGCTTGAATGTTATTGGGTAAACACGACTTGAAGTTTGTACAAAGTTTTGAGTTTTGAATTTGCTCAAATAACTGATGAGGTTCTGTTGCTCAAGTTATTGATTGCACATGGTGAGAATACTCGAAGTTTTTTTTTATCGTCTCTATGGAATATTTGTTTTGGTGCTTGGAAAGGATCTAATAGAATATTTGATGTTGTGATCTTTGTGGTGCTAATTCGTAAATGTATCGATTTCTGAGAGGGGAAAATGCTGTTGTCTTGGAAGCCATATCTGTTTAAATAAAGAGTACTCTGGTTTCCACTTCTTTAAGATGTTTTATTTCCATGCTGGGGCTAGTCAAATATTGGAACACGTTAAACAAGCAGGGCTCAACTTTGTTAACGAATGTGCCAGCGTTTTTGGATGTAGAAACATTTTTAGTGCAGATCTTTTCACATCTTTTTTGTCATATATATTGTTACTAAATCCCCTTGTTCAATGCCACTCATGAAATATTCTCAGAATTTTTTAATTCTTTGTTTATAGCACCTATTTGCTATTCCATATTGTCACGGCAATTCAGTCAGCCATGAGATTGGAACCATTATTTCTTTCAACAGATTATCAGTGAACTGGAGAGAGAAAACGGCATCTATGTGCTGCTTTATAGAATTAAATGCTGCGTGCTTTTTTCGCTATCGGAAAATGTGTTATTTTAAAAATATTTCCGCTTTTCGAGAACAAAATCCAAAATTAGTTGACTATCATCATTACTATTGCTGAGTTGGTGGGGAAGAACGCTTTTTCACTTTAACGTACGAGCTAAGTATTACCTCTATAAATTAAATCTGACATACATTTTCAATCAAACAAAGAGTCTGATGGAAGATCAGATAAATTCTACATTAGCAGATGATGAACTAATAGAAATTTTCCGACATTTAGATTCAATATATAGCCGTGATGCTTGTTCTCTCGTTTGCAAACGCTGGTTATATCTTGAGGGGCTGAGCCGCAACACTGTCCAGTTTGGTAGATCTGGCAAGACTGACACCACGATCAGGCTGTTTGCCGATCGTTTTGTGAATATCCAAAGTGTGTATATCAATGAGACTTCTAGTTCCAGCTCCACCAAATTGGTAAGTGTACTGGCGGAAGTGTGAATTCTCAATGTGGTTTTTACATTTTCCTTGCTACCGTGTTCGTAAGTCTTGACTTGTGCCAAAGGAATTTCCTTAACAAAAACCTTCTTGTTCTTTGGCAAAAATTGGATATATTTTGTAGATCTGAGATCTATCTTTCTGAATAACCTGCAATCAAATCTTTCGCTTAAACGATAACTCATCCTTGGGAAATCTTCGTTATTTTTTTTATTTTAATGGGTTATAAATTCTGAATGTCTGATTGAGATAATACTTTATTTTTGTGTTTGGAAATTTTATTTATTAGCAGATCTGAGAAAGATTTTTTAGTTTTCCCCCATTTTACTGATTTATTTTGTTAGAAATTCGTTCAATCACTCCAAAATCTCATCTCTGATCAGATTTACCATCCAAGCATAATTCATCGTGATTCATCAAATTTGCGATGATAGCATGTGATTGATGGCATCAATTAGTGTTGCTTGTTTGCAAACTCTCAAAAATTGCTTAAATTAACGCACCTTGAGTTGTTTCCTCGTGGTTTTTTATTCTGATTTTGAAGTTGAATTGATATCTATGAGCATCTGTATTATGAACTGTTGGTGATTTTCTTGCTTTCGGAGAAATTTGTGATGGATTGTTTGAAGTGGTTGGAATCATGTGCGTTGAGCATGATGTTTAATGAGTGAAATTCTGATGTAAAATTCTAGAGTTGTCACGATGCTGATTATTTACGTTTAGAATTTGTTGAAGGTTCGTGAATCTAAAATTCCTTTCAGTTACTTTGCTTATACAAAATCATGCCGAACTTTGTTCTTCTTGAGTGATTTTTAAAATTTGAGTTTAAACTACAACCATATCCCCTTTAACTGCTTTGTTTCAGTCCTCTGGAATCATCTTTAGGATGTCATTGTTTTCTTATTGTGGAGCAGGGGAAAAGACGACGTGGCATTGGCTCTTCTACTACGACCAGGTTTGGCCGTGGGTCTAATAAAAATGCGTGTGATAGCAAGACAGGAACTAGCTGTTTGTCAGACTCTGGGTTGGAAACTGTTGGTGGTCGCTTTGCAAAACTAGAAAAATTGAGCCTTATTTGGTGCTCGGATGTAACAGATTTGGGGCTAAGATCTTTTGCCGAGAAATGTAAAACTCTTAAATCTTTGGATTTACAGGTGATTGTCAAAAATGTTACATTATTTGTTTTTTTGTCCGAATAACACTTTGCGACAGATATACCCTGGTTTGGATCAACATGTTTGGTAGTGTTATCTTGATCAGTCCAAAACACTATTTTTTCTGGTATCAAGATCTGAAATCACCCTCCCATTCTGCCTCGGTTGTTAAGCATTGTGGATGGTGTGAAACGGAATTCAGAATTAAATACTACAGAAACCTCGTCTGGTGGAAAGGAATTTTGAGAGGGAGGTGTATTGAAATGCTTACTTCTCTTCAAGTGACATTTATTAACGCTGCAATGATGTTATTTCTGAAAAGCCTGAATCCCTTTTATTTTCAAGGATTTTTTCTGTGCACCAAACAAAAGAAGATATATTTTTCCTTCCATGACAGGGGAAAGGTCTTTCATTCCGGCTATACTTTGTGCCCTTCTTATCTCATATGAATGAATAACAACAGTCTTGTCAGTAGCGTGTGTTTTAAACACTTAACCAGTTGATGTGTTGAAGTCTATATTTACTAATCTGTGATTACAAGTTGAATATGCGCCATGACTGACTGAACTTTTGTTGTATGTCTTCAAGGGCTGCTACATCGGAGATGAAGGTTTGGCTGCGGTGGGAGCATGCTGTAGTGGGCTTAATGATTTAAATTTGCGGTTTTGTGAAGGCTTGACTGACAAGGGACTCGTTGTGTTGGCCCTTGGTAGTGGGAGGACTTTGAAATCACTTGGAGTCGCTGCTTGTGCAAATATTACTGATGTCTCATTAGAAGTGGTGGGTTCTCATTGCAAATCTCTTGAAACTCTGTCACTAGACTCAGAAACCATCCATGACAAAGGCTTGCTTGCTGTGGCCAAAGGATGCCCTATGTTGAAAGTTCTGAAACTACAGTGTATAAATCTAACGGATGAGGCTTTACAAGCTGTTGGTTCTTTCTGTTTATCGTTGGAGTTATTGGCCCTATACAGCTTCCACAAATTCACTGACAGGTCACTTTTTTCTGTTTTCTCTTTGTTCTTTCTCATTAGGTGGTGTTGTAATGGTTATTAACACAAATCCTATTGTTATTATCGTCACTTTGATATTACATAAACATGCAGAAATATTCAAATGCATATACAATTGTGGTCATGCAGCTCACCTTTTAATAATTTGTTTTTATATGGAAAAGGAGATTGGTGACCTGATTACCTGAAAGTGGTTACGCATGTCCCTTCAAATAAGTTTACAGGGGTTGGATCAGTTAATCTTCAACTCTATGTTACAAGCATTGTATTTTATTCATCACTTTTTTTCTTTCATGGATGTGTGGTCATTCTATTCTTTCCATTGGTGTTTATTAAATGTATCCATATACTAGAGTTTAAGTTAAACGCATTATGTGGTTCTTAATCGAAAACCTACATTAATCTGAAAGCAATGCTATGTATTCTTCCGTCTATTTCTGCTTTTTTTTGTCTCTTCTAGGTTCCGGGGTAGGGAGAATTTACAGAGTAAACCAGGATGACTGTTTATTTCTAGCTGACTGGCAGTCTTTATTGGATATTTGTGCAGGAGCCTGTATGCCATAGGGAAAGGGTGTAGTAGACTGAAAAATCTTACATTGAGCGACTGCTACTTTTTAAGCAACGAGGGTATGCATTTTGTCGCCATTGGTTGCCAAAAACTTGTGCATGTTGAAGTTAATGGCTGTCACAATATCGGAACAAGCGGATTGAAGTCTATTGGAAAATTTTGCAGGCAAATTTTTTTTCCTCTCATCTCATACTTGTTGCCTCATCGATACATCTGAACTATGTTTACTCTTTTATGCAATTTTTTTTTCTATTTGTTTTGTCATAGTATATGGATTATCATTCATCCCATTAACCATCTCCTTATCTTTGCTTGTCTTTGTGCCGGGAGACTTGCATTTGCTGCTACTAGAACCGTGACCATTTGTGTATCACCTGGCTGGAACATCTTTTTATCTTGGCATGCTGCTTTGGCTACCCGTTGATCTATATTAATTTGATTTTTTTCCCTATTGGACAATTAACTGCAGTGGTCTTTCTGAATTATCCTTGCTGTACTGTCAGAGGATAGACAATGATGCTTTAAGTGAAATTGGTAATGGATGCAAGTTCCTACAAGCTCTTCACTTGGTGGATTGCTCCAATATTGGGGATTTTGCCATATGTTGCATAGCTAGAGGATGTAGCAACTTAAGAAAGCTTCATATTCGCCGATGTTACGAGGTACTTTGTCCCCACATTTCTGGTGCACCAGATTCAGAATTTTTTAGTACTCTTAAGTGATTTCGTATGAATTGCATCAGTAACTATCTTTTAATTGTAAAGTTCCTCGATGTTTGCATAAACTTCGTTTTTCTTTGTTCTAGATGATTAATGACTAATTTATAGTTCTACTTGAGTTTTGTAAATTTTTGTTGTAAAGCGGGACAGAGTACATGTACTGAATGATGCCAATGACCTGGGCAAGCTTCCTCCAGCTCTCTTATTTACTAATTAGTTTTTAGATACACATTTTCAGGTGATTTATTACGTGAAGTTATCTTTAGTAGTCACTCTGCCACAATTATTGACCTTCCGATCTGGAAACAGTGATTAATTTTTAAGGGTATTATATGCCAATGCAGGTGGTTTAATTTTGGATATGCTACTTACACTATGGAGTTGCTCATATTGATTGACCTACTTTATCTCAACCATTTGCCAGATTTTTTATTCTAAATACAGTTGCAAAATTTCATTTTTGTTGACCCTTCTGCTGCAATGCACGGTGTATGAATCTTAGTTCTGTAATAAGAAATTTTATACATAGATATATATGCTAGTATATATACATATATAAGAGTATGTGCAAAAGTTCATATTTTAACGACAGTCTAAATTGTTCGAGTTTCTTCAGTCCTTTCATTTGCCAAATATTAGATATGTATCATACCTTTTTCCTTTCTTTAGTTATTTCTTTTTAATGAGTTGCAGTAAATGTCTTCTTTAGTTTTAAATCAAATCACTCCTGCATGGTTGTGCCTTATTTGTCAAAAACTTGAATATTTCTGCTAATCTTTATACCCTCACACGCACATTAATAGGTGGGGAACAAAGGGATTACTGCTATTGGTCAGAACTGCAAATTCCTTTCAGATCTCAGTATACGCTTCTGTGATAGGTTGGAAATTTTCCCTCTTTCTGCTTTTCTTTAAATCATGGAACACACAAATAAAAACATTTGAATGCATTTTAACTTTTCTACGTTAATTTATTCCATTTTAGGTTATTATCTTCATCTCTTTTATATATATTTCATACTCCGATGCATTCAGAAAGGCGATGGTTGAGAAACACGCTTTTTTATTGTTTGGAGCATTTCCGCTTTTGTTTAAAGTTATTCTGGCAGTAACGTCAAATCAGCTTCATCATTGCCATTTTCACTTTAAAATTAGCATTTCAACTTTCTTTCTGAATTATTGTTCTTGCAGGTATTCTTTATCCTCTGATATATAGTTATATTTTGTACCTAAACAATTTTTTTGGTTCGTGATTACCAGCATAGGCAATGAGGCGCTGATTTCAATTGGTGAAGGTTGCCCCTCATTGCAACATTTAAACGTCAGTGGTTGCAACCAAATTGGGGATGCTGGAATAATGGCCATTTCTAGAGGTTGCCCTCAACTCAGCTATCTGGATATAAGCGTTCTTCAGGTGGGTGGCTTAACTCTGATATCCTGCATTTACACATCTGTTTATTTTGCTGTTGCTGTGGAACGGAAGGTATTCTCAATGAGAATGTACATGCATGATCAAACATGATAATGAATGTTTGTCTGAACTGTAAGAAACTGTGTGCTATGTGATTAAAAACTAGTTCCTGCTTCTATATCATTCTACTAATGGCTTCGTAGAAACAGTACAGATCACTGCTTGTTGATGATTGAAATTGTCAAAGCATCGGTCTGTCCTTCAGAGGATTTTAGGATAAAGAATTAAATGATTGGTTATCTGAATATGTGATGATTCTATGTGCTTTGCAAGGTGTAAGGTCGCACATGGAAATGTTGAAATTGTTGCTAGTAATTAGACTGAGAAAATGTTTCCACATTGCTGCAATTTCATTCAGTAACATATGAATAGGCCTAGCATGCAGGCACAAGAAATTTTAAGTTTTTGACCTCCTTTTGACAGTGAGTTTGATAAATGACTTTGTTAAAAAAAATCCTTGATCAATGTTATATTTTTATCTATCCCTGCAGGCACATCTATATACACAGCATTTAGAAATCTATTTATCACTATATATATAACAATGCCATGCAATCATGTATATTTGTGTCCATTTTGTCAATCCATACTTAGCTTCTGCTTGCTATGTCTTACAGAAAGTGAGCGACAGGGCCTTGATTGACTTAGGCGATGGCTGCCCCTTTCTAAAGGACATAGTGATATCGCATTGTCGAGAAATAACAAACATAGGCCTCAGCTATCTTGCTCGGAGTTGCATGCTACTGGAATCGTGTCAATTGGTTTACTGCCCGGGAATCACAGAAACTGGCATAGCCACACTGATTACAAGCTGTACGAGGATGAAAAAGGTGTTGGTCGAGAAATGGAAGGTTAGTGAACGTACCAAAAGACATGCTGGATCCATCATCAACTACCTCTGCGTCGACCTTTAAATGGTGAAAAATTCAAGCCACATTTCTACAGATGATGGCAAGTTTAACTGTGAAGTGTTGTTACCTTTGTTTAAATTATCTCAAGTTTAATCTCGACTCCCTAATAAAGTCACTATCTATATATAGACTATGTACTTTGTGTTGTGAACTTGTGGCTAGGGTTGACGAATGTTGTTGGTACTTAATTTTATTTTTAAGAATTTGAATTTGGTTAATTTTGTTTGAGGCCACTGTTAAGTTCTCTCTGACGAATACAATATGGGATTGGTGACCGATGAGAAATGAGGCTAGTTGCTAAAATTTGGAGAGTTTTCAAATTTCATACGTCTTTTAAATTTTAAATTTCACGAATACAAATATTTTTAAACATATGTGCTATTTACACTCCTTTTTATATTTTTGTACTATTATTTGACAAAAATACCTTTAAATATTACTTTCTTTACATACAAAATTTTGATTGACTCTCCAAAATTATTTTTTCCCGTGTTAACTATAACTATTAGAAGTGTGATATTAAAAGCTTTGAATTTTAATTATACATGTAATCAATTTAATATAAAATTTTAATATATTTTTATTTATATATCGAGTTTCCTAGGAATTAGGAATTGTATTGAAACTTTGATTAAATCAAATTATAATCAAATATTAAATAAAATTGTACGTATAACTGGATTTTGTTATCCTAATATCTTGATTTTTATTTTGAAAAAATTTATTTATTTTTATTTCATTCATAAACAAGAAAACAAATAAAGTGCTAGAAGAAAATATTTTTTATTCATGTCTTGATTTAGATTACTTTTTTTTAGGAAGAAAAACTATCTTACTTACTGATAACATTAACATGATTTTATTAGCTTAAAATAAATTTGTTGGAATCGAAATAGAGTTTATAGGGGTGGATATTTTTTTTTGAAATTTCTTGGAAATCTTGAGTTACAATAGCTCGTCTTTGAAAATATTGAACACCGAGAAATTAAATTGATATTGGTTTTTAAATCAAGCAAAAGACACTTAAAATAATCCATCTAAAAATCGATTATACATTTTGCAAAAATATTTAAAAGATATGCAAGTTAAATCAATAAAAATATTTTGATTGAAGCATTTCATCAAACAATTTGTATGCAATATTTTGGTACTTGAAATAACAAATAAAATGCTTCAACAATGTATCTCAAAACAACAACACTAAATAAATGCAATAAAGTAAATATGCCCAAATTTGTTTAGAAATGTTCGGAGATCAACAATTCATATGTCACTTTTTCTTCGACTAAGGAATGATCTTTTAGCAGACTTTGATTTATAAAAAAACATTGTATAAACTCATTTCGACTTAGTACTTATCTCTTTTCTAATCGAAACTCCTAACACATTCTCAATTATAGACCGCAACCTCACAATCCGCAAAATGTTAACGTCTCTTATTCCAAGACTACAAACACAATCTTTTACGTTTTTGTATAAAGACTATCACTCAACTATTCATTGAAGCTCAACTCTCTTTTGAATGAGGATTTGTGGGTGAGGATTTAATGTTTTACAATATATTTATCTTTCAAATGTATCCTCACAATTTGAATTTTCTCTCATTTTAACTAGTTTTCTTCAATTAAGTTGTACGTGATTTGAATCTTTATATGTGACGCTTGTTCATAAACTCAATTATAATATATATTTCATTGAGCATAATGTCATCAATTGAAAGTAGTTTACCATATACGGTTCACATATTAACACAAGGATTAATAAGAGAATGTTAAACCTAAAAAATTTGTATTTTGGTTATAAAATTTTCGGCAGCACTTACGGACATAACCAAAATCCCAGCTAGCAAGTTGATAAAATTCCATCAAAATACATACATAGTCTCACTTCAAACACATTTAAAATCACCAATTCGTGAAATATTTTGCAACAATCTTCATCGGTGAGGCTTGTTCATACATTCAATTGTATTATATATTCCATTGGGCTTAATGAAATCATTTGAAAGAAGTTTACCATATATGATTCACATATTGACACAAAGATTAATAGGGAAAGCTTAACCTCCAACACTTGTATTTTGGTTATAAAATTTTGGCCAGCATTTTCCCGTATTTCTGACATATCCAAAATTTGAGACAAGAAGTTGACAAAATTCCAAAAAAATACATTCTTACCTACACAGTCTCACCTTCAAACATGTATTCGTAAGTATCATATTAAGCGGAAGCCATTTAGTTATCTTCAGGTTCTTGTGAGGTAAGACACTCTGCAAGTCTCCGCTGGAGGCTCTACATTCTACTTATCATGCAACATCGTTTAAAACATATAAAATCAATGACTATAACAATATTCACTTTATATGGCATTCACAGTCATTACGACACAACTGCCAACGTAGTAAACATGGTAGAACTACCACCGTAATCATTTTACTTATGCCATATAACTTCCATATTTAGCATAGTACAAAAATACACATTCATAAAACATCATTTGGCCCAAATTCAAGATTACTCATACATAATTATTCATATATTGATGCCTTCATATAGGATGCAATAAAATCTTGTTAGTCAAATGAGACTTGTACCATATATAACTATATGAACAATGAGGAACAATGCTATAAGCGTCAAAAATCATGAAAGGAACTTTATACCTATTTACTGAAAGGGGATCGTTTACGGTGCCGGATGCGCAACGGAAGTTTCAAAAATTGTTTTTAACAAGAACAAAAACTGGCACCTAACAAAGTGTGTAGCAAATATACACAAAATATGTCATACATATGGTGTTTTAAAGATATTACCTATCAATCTTAAAAGATTGATGTTGGCTCCAACTTAGTTGTCAAATAACTAAGCTCTTGAAGGGATGAGTTGATCTACAAGCTTCCTTCTTTCCTTCAAATTAGGTCCACCACTAATAAAGTAGAACCACTCTAATTTTGCACTAGAAAAATTAGAGTATTTTTCATTGAGAGATGTAGGAATTCCTCAACAATTGAAGAACAAAATTGGGAGAATAAGATGCAAAGTTTCGGCCATTGCATGATGAGAGGAGAAGAAAATCATTTTTCTTGGTGTATCAAAAAGTTAAAGTGAGCATGGAAGACACATGCCTTGTTAATTTAAAAAGGTTGTCTCCCAACTCTTCACCTCCCCATGCATATTATATTATTTGGGCATGTAACATTTACAAAGCCCATGGACTTTTATTTTAAATATCTCAAACACATTTGAGACTATTTAAACTTTACTTGATTTTACTCAAGCCCACTAGTTAAATAATTATTTCATATTGGGCTCTATAAAACCCAATATTATTTAATTAATTCAACAATTGAATTAATTTAATTATTTGGACTCTACTAGGCCCACTAGTATTTAATTAATTCAACACTTGAATTAATTTAATTTAGTCCATAATAATGATTATGAAAATCACAATTTCAAATACATTACTTATTTGGTCAACTTTTATTTTAGGAACACTTCCTCAAATTAAAAGTTACATTCTCCTTATAGAATTCATACTTCTATTTTTCTTTACACTTATAAACTCCTTTATAAGTCGTTCAACACATTGAACTATTTTACTTCTCAACGGGATCTAAAAAGTTAGCACTTGTGTGACCCTCAATGGTTCATTGATACAACTAGCCGTGGGTTCACATNTCCTCCAGGGACCGGGCTTCCTTGCCGACCTATTCCCCCATACCGGCTTTACTACGTCTCATGAATAATCACCTTCCTTGACCCGGGCACTATCCATGACCCCCGGACCTTCCCAGGGTATCACCTAGGGAAGGATTTCTATGTAGAACTTGAATATATCTTCGATTTGATAAATACTTGGATGTTGCAGAATGATTTTGGAGGAATATTTTGGAAACCCTTGTTCTTGGCTCTCAATTTTCGAGTTTGAAGTGTTAAAATGAAGTATAGATTCAGAAATCCATGTTTTAAAGCTGGAAAGCAGTGTTTCTAGGTTGTGGGATGCAAGATCGGTCGTTTTCTACCTCTAGGGCGAGCGTGAGGAAAAATATTCATGGGGACGATGAACCAGAAAGATAACTTCCATTGATTATAATGTATGTAATATATACAACCATCAATACATCCAATATAGGAAAACAAACAATCAGCAGCTAAGCTTGCGACTAAAGAATTGGAATCAAGAAATATAGGAAATAAAGATATTCTAAGATATGGAACATCTAAATAAGGAACACGAATCTCAACCGAGCCAAGTTCTGTCCGAGAATATTCCACAGGCCTTGGGGCGTGAGGGTGGTTGTTATTCAGCACATGGGTGCGTCTTGTTCTATCCAAAACATTATTTTTCTTTCGAAATTAGCAAAAGTGGTAAACATGAAAGTTATATAGCTATGTCTTGGATTCATTTTGCTTTAACCTTACTCAATTTCAATATGGGACGACAAAGGTATGTTCATTATACCAAAATGTGTCAGTGCAATAAAAAATCCAACACTTAGGGCACTTTGAGTCCTTTTTATAAAAAGGTGCAAAACATAAAAGTTATTGTTTTATACAATGAATTTCTAATTAAAGTGGTTTCATCTCATTTGGACTATTACCCAAGCTATTATTCTAGAAACTGTAACTGTTGTCGCAACATTTTATATTATTTCATGCACTCCATGCCTAAATTCTTTCCATCCCCATTTTAGGAACTTGTAAACGCATTGCTTATCATTAATATTTTTCCATCCTCATTCATACCATCACATCAACACAATCCAACTATAAAATCCAACATGACTTAGGCAATCAACATGTCATAGCACTAGGGGTGTCAAAATGCGACACGACCCGTCAACCCGACACGACCCAACACGAAAAAAATCAAGTTCGGGTTGGGGTGTTTCGGGTTCGGGTTCGGTTCGGGTTAGTACTATGTTAGACGGGTTTCGGGTTGGGTCGCGGGTTGACCCGAGAACTTTTTTTTTGAAAATGTTACCTATATTTTTATATATTGTATGTTTGAACAAAATTTATTGTATATTTATATGATAAATTTTCATCATTTAATATTTATTTGTATTTTTTTTATTTTTTTAACAATTTTTTATTTAATTTAGTAAATATACTTTTAATTTTCCACCATTAAACTTTCAAATTTAAATCGAAAATTTTGTTATTATGTGTTTAAATTAAAAAATTACTATTTTTTTTATTTTTTCGAATTTTTTTCATTAATTTTTTTAAAAAAAATTCGGGTTAGGCGGGTTAGACGGGTTGAGTCGGGTTAGACAGATTCGTGTTCGGGTTGGGGGTTTTCGGGTTGCTTCGGGTTCGGGTTGGGTTCGGGTTGGGAAAAAAATAAAAAATTTTCGCGGGTTGACCCGAAACCTGACCCACCCGACCCGATTGACACTCTTACATAGCACTAAGTCAACAACATAATCAACAAGGCATCATTAACATACTCATTATTATAATCGTGTGAATAATCAAACAATTTAACGATTAAATCATTTGTAAGAATGACCGGGTATTACACTATCAAATCTTGTTGCTTGATCTTCAAAGTATTATACTTACGTCCTCCAACAATTTTGAAACAAGAACATAACTGTTTGGAAAAACTATGTCTGGTTTATGAAATTTAAACGACATATTTGAGTTGATGGCCATCTTTTTTAATAGCGGATGATTTTATGCTGGAGAGACTAGAGTTGGTCTAGTCCAGCTGTGGCTGGAGTTGGTCCAAGTCTAGCTGCGGCTGAATTTGGTCTGATCTGACTGCAGCTAAAGTTGGTCTAAGTCTAGCTGCTATTTTCTCTTGATTATAAATTTTGATATGTCGATTTCTAGACAAAGTGATGAACATGAAAGTTATAATTTTTTCTTTAATATTTCCAAAAAATAAAAAATCACTAAAATTTGAGTTTTTATGAAAGATATATACTCAAAATACCTATAATATGTTACTTGTTCTTCATTCAATCCAAAGCTAGCAAATTCATTGTGGTTTTTCACCATCTTAAAATCTAATATGGGCGTCGAATTTGGAAGATGATTTGTAGATCATTGTGTTAATTTCATAACACATATTGAATGAATCCACTTACATAATCGAACTAAGAGATATGACCAAAATAGCATAATTGTTCATGTCTAACCGACAGCTGTATCTGTGTCATCCAGCTTGAACTTGAAACCACTATTTTGCCAAACAACCGAACTAGTTGATCCGGCTAAAATATGACTTGTAGATAATTGAGTTTTCTCTTCTAGTGTGTTGGTTTTTGGTAATTTGCATCACCAAGTTATGATATATCATTGAAAAACTTTAACTCGCCAAAAACTAAATTGTGCTTAAATTATTTTCAACTGCTTATTACCAACTGCACACTTAATGCAATTTGTTAACAACACAATAACAAGTTCGTTATCATTAAAATCAAGATTGTTAGTATTTTTTTAACCGAACAAAATTTGAATAATTTGATTTAAGTGGTAACCCAAATCAAGACTATGTAAATTATATAGTATACACGTGAAATAAAAACTATGAATTCACAATATAATTAATGAATAAGAAATTATAAAAACATAATATTATGATCTCAAGGTCTTAATTAATATAGTATTACTATACTTTTGAATAGAGTAAAATATAATTAAAAAGTAATAATATTAATTCAATCGGTTGTTAGAATATATAATAATATAAATTGATATAGCATCTTAAAATTTGTAAAAATAGAAGTTTTCATATTATTATAATTGATTATATTTGAAAACAGTTGATGTAAAGGTTTTCTAATTTGAGAACTAGTTTTATTAAAAAAATTGATTATTTTTTATGTATTTATTATTTATGAAAATTGTATCTTATATTTTATGTCAGATATAATTTTTGGTAAATATATGAAATAAAATAAGAAGTGTATTGTCAATGAGACTAGCCCGAATTTAGACCTCGGACATGCTCTGGGCCAGAAATCACAAAGGAGACGGGCCGGGGGTGTCCCGGTATAGCCCCTCCGACGCTCAAGTCAGGTAATGAGAATAAAAATGAGAGAGCAGCTAAAGACGCTGCTAAGAATCAATATAGTGAATGCCTAAATTAGACTCTCAAACATGGTGTTTATAGAAGAGTGCATGGGATCCATTGTAGGCCACCTACTTCGGTGAGGATTGGGCTGGGGGTCAAAAGTCTGGCTTGTGCCTGATTTTGACGGGCCCATTCATGGGGCATCACCAGTCTCTCCCTCTCAAGTCGAACTGAGTCGCAGGTTCGAAGTTCAATTAATTGTGCTGACCTTGGCTTATAATATGCGAGTCGTGCATTCTTCTCTAGTTGTCCATTAGTCTCCAAAAACTTTAGAACAAGATGAAAAAATGTTATAAGTTGAATCACCTTCTCATATCCCTAGACAAGACATCCATCATCCTTCATTTCATTTTTTTTTGTTTTGAGTTCTCCTATAAATAGATGTCCCCTTCTCACTTCATTCTCCTCTCTCACACAATATTCTCTTTCCTTCCCTCAATAGCTTCTCCCATTTGCATCTCCTCCTAAAGTGCTCATCCTCGCCCTTGCCCTCGCCTTCGTCCACACCTACGCCCAGCATCTTTGTTTTGCCCTTCTTGCTCAACAATGCACCCTCACGCCCGCACCCACGCCTCGCTCCAACTCCCCACCTTCCACCTGTTTATCGGATCGCCTCACTTAGCCACCACCGCCCCCTCGACTCGCTCTCGCCTCTCTCTCACCCGTCGCGCCTTGCCTCCCTCTCCACATGACTCGTCCTCGCCTCTCGCAGCCTTGACCTCTCACACGCCTCGCCCTCGCCCTCGCTTCCTCGCCACAACTCGCCCGCCTTGCCTCGCCTCTCGCACTCGCCCTAGCAGCCTTGCCTCTCGCCACAATCTCCCCTCTCCTCTCGCCATTGCTCACCCGCCTCACCTCTTGCCCTTGTCCTAGTCGCCTCGCCCAAGCCTCTCGCCCGCCTCATTCCTCGTGTAGCCTCGCCACAATCTCCCCTCACCCCTCGCTGGCCCTAGCCGCCTCGTCCATGCCTCTCGCCCCCCTCCTCCCTCGTGCAGCCTCACCCTATCACCTTCGCCACGGCCCTTTCTTCGCTAGTCCCTCGCCTTTGACTCTCGTTTTTGTTCGACAATTTACCAACATCGGTTATACAAGTTGCTTTCTTCTCGGGCCAACCTTTTGTCCAACTCCAACGGTTCACTCACTCGTTCCCCTAGTTGTCTACCTCAAGTATTTTTCTACACTCTTTCCGGGTAGGTTTTCTCCCCTACTTGCTTAGTTACCCTTAAAATCCATGTATTCCTCTGATTCTGATTTCAATTCTTCGAGTGATTCCGAGAGATCTAGTGAGTTTGATGAGACTAGGACTTCCTTTGAAGATACCGAATTTTCTCCTGACTCCCAAGAGGAGGAGATCGTAAGTCATAGTTGTCCTGATAAGAAAATCCGTCACGTGAATCAACAGATGAACATAGCCAATGCTGATACACTATGGTATAACCACCTATCATCCCACATTTCTCCTACTAGTGAGTCAGACCTTTGGGCTTCATGGCACATTCCCTCTTTCCACAAAATCATCATTCCAACCTCTGAAGACCGACCATATCTAGCTCCCAAGGGTTGCTATACCTTTCTTCCAACATCAATTAGATGTTGGTCTCCGCTTTCCTCTATCTGAGTTATTTCAAGAGTTGATCAGTTATTACCAAGTGCACCTAGGTCAACTCACCCTCAATGCCTTCCGTTTGATATATAGCTTCATTATATTATTACGGGCTCTTGACCTTCCTCTAGATTACACTATTTTCTCCTACTTTTTGGTCTTGGCCAAATCAAAGGAAGGGACCTTCTACATAACCTCTTGATCGAGCCGTAAGCTTTTAGATGAGGCTCCTAGTCACATAAAAGATTGGAAAAAATACTTCTTTTTTATCCAACTTTCCAAATAATGGACTTGTACCACAGAGTGGTATCTCACTTTCACCAAGCCTACCCTTCCCAAGGCTTTCAAGAAGGATAAAGAATACCTACGCATATTGAGTGTAATAGGGGACCGATGTTTTAATATTCTCAAACTTTTATCTGAAGATCTCATGTGTTATGCTGGGTTAAGTCCTGAAAAAATTAAACTGAAATGGGAAGCTGGTAGATATTCTTTTTTTCTTACACTACCTTATTTTATTTTTACTTATTCTGCTCTTTGATAACATTCTCATCTGACTCATTGTTTTTATTAACAGGCACTAGACTCATAAATGTCATATTTCTATTTGAGTTTATTGTCCATCTGACACATCGACCTCTTCTCAAGAGATGTCCAGATCAGATGATGAAAATCCTTTGGGCCGGAGATACAGCCCTTGTATACCCCAGAATCGTTTATTGTCGGACGAGGTCCTACCCACATAGCCTAGAAACTGTTATTTCAACTCCCTTCTCACGCAGATGTTGCGTTCTTGAATTCATTGGGATTATCTGATCTAGCCTGCCGGACATGCAGCAGTCTCATCGAGGTATGTTTCTCCTTTTAAACTTTAACTTGATGTTCAATATATTATTAATTTTCCTCTCATCTTCTCATTCTCCTCTCCTTTGTTCAGGGCGTCATGTTCTAGGTTTTCATAAAACAAAGGATGATTTCCTTAATCACAATACACTCCTATTTATAGACCAATTTGGGAAGACAAAAGAAAATAAAATATTATTTTCTACATATAATTGATGCAATTTTTTCTTCATGAATGACTCAAGTTCTTATTGCATCTTGCACTCCATGTTCGATAATCTTTCCAACGGATTTAGTTCTTCTACATAAAACAAATGTTGTTCATAATTGAGTTTTCTGAATTGTGGTAAAATTTTATATTTTTTTACCAAGTATTTTGGCATATATGGTCAAAATTCTCAAGCTTGGTAAAACTATAATTTCATTAGTAACACTTTCATTTGTTGCTCAATTTAACCTCAATTGTGGGAAGAATTATATCTCAAGTTTTTCATCAATATTGTGGACATTGAAATCAATTTTATACATGTTTATGTATCATCTCATTCTCATTTATCAAAAAATTATAGTTGATAGTAATTGTGTAACTCAAATATTTTAAACACAAAAACTTTACTACACTATTTGCAATCTATACAAATCGAACACATAGCTCTGACTTTATTACCGATTTTACCAAAAGTTATGTATGACAGTAACATTGTAACTAAAATATTTTAAACGAGATAGCATGTAATGTACCGTACTTTTACTATTTAAAATTTGCGGAAAAATTAAAAATTTTCTTAAACAAGACGTGAACCTTCAAAATTCGATAAAATAAATTGTACGTCTCAAAAGTGTTTGCAACAAAAGATCTAAAAATAAAGTTTGCCAAAAGTATCTAATTAAAATCTCGTAACCAGTAAAATAAATCAGAGTATTTTGATCATTTCATAAAACTTAAAACATGGCGGTCCTCGGGATTAGCCTTCCGCTCAGTCCAAGCCAGCTCCTTGGTCCCCACCCCTAGTCTCCTCAAAATCATCCTCACCTGCATCGATCAAGTCTAGTGAGTCTAAAGACTCAACACGTATAAACTGGAAGTAACGAGTAGTACGTAATTAAACCACATGCAAATTTCAAAATAGAGCGTACATACGTGAAACTTGAACTTGCAATTAAACTTGAACATACATACATAACATAGACGTGCCATAACGTGAAAGCTTTTCGTAAACATGCTTGCATACTTGTACATACATAACTTCATCATTTTGCGTAGAGGCATGTTTCAAAGCAAGTGACCCATAACATAAATCGCCTTATCAGACTAAACCACAGTACTGGGCTGATAGGGAAAAATCCACTGCCACATACGTGAGATCCCCGTTCATGCTTTAACGGACGGATTGGTCCCCGTTCATGATTTAACTCTTTCCAATCCGGATCTAAACCCGTTCATGCTTTAACGGGGTGGGTTGGTCCCTGGTCATGCTTTACCGCTTTCTAACCCCATACATAATTTCGTCACAAGATATTTACCATACCTCAAAAATTAAAAGTATTTTTTTTGCACGTAGAACATACTTACTTGGAGTTGAGGGATTCGTTGGATCTCGCTTGGGGACACTGCTGCACATACTAACCAGATTTCAAGCGCTTAATTTCCATACTTAGACATAACAATCGTGCTCACCACCCAAAATGACAATTTTCTTATGACGTTCTAAATCGCTTGGGACTTGACCTCTTTTAATCATTGTACTAAACCATAACGTCAACTCCCGAAACAAATCCTAAAATGATGTGTGAACATTTCCCAAAACATAGAAGACATGAGCCTAAAATAGTGGTTTAAAAGTCATGCTCAAGTGCCTAGGCGCTGGGCTTACTGCGCTGCGGCGCTAGGCGCTAGGCTTCTAGCTCCGCGGCGCTAGAGGACCGCAAGTCTAACACTGCGGCGCCACAAAGGCAGTGCCTTGGCGCTAGACTTGCGCAGGTCGGGCGCTGCGGCGCTCCCTAGTGAGCGCTGCGGCGCTAGTCCTGCATACTAGCAACCAAAATAACCCATTTTTGATGCAATTTGAAAAGTAATGCTCCAACGACTCAAACTGATGTGACGAGACACATCTTATGACTCTAATGCAGTGATTCAAACCTCACCCAACGCCCAAAAACAGGGATACACCACGAATAACGCAACACAACCCGTGAATGTGACACTTTGACAACAAACGATTCGCACGACTTCTAATGCAATCAACGACTATTGACACGAAACGAAGCATCAAAACTCATCTCAAACTCATGCTCCATATACCTAAACACAGCAGTGGTCACCCGACGGTTTCCAACGAAGCCTGCAACAAATAAACTTCAAGAACACATCAATAGTATAATTTTCGGAAAACGCAGTTTGAGCAGTCCTACAAAAATCACCACAACTCGCTCAATTTTTATCCAAATATTTTGAATTTTATATCAAATCGAAGGTATCAAAAAGTTCTATGTTTCATATGTTGAAAGTTATCTCAGAATCACGACCAAAAAATAGCAGTATTTAAAAATACAGCAAAAACGTGATTTTAGATCCAAAAATGGTTTCAAAAGTGATCTAAACATGATTGCTCAAACTTCTACACAACATTCACATGATTTTCATACAAAATACATCGCAACTCATACTATGACATGATCTACGCAGGAAAAACAGATTATACGTGCCTTTTGATATTAAAACTCACGATACAGCGATACCGAAGCGGAGATGGCGCATGGATTGATCCGAGACGAACGTGGCGCTAAAATCCTTGAAGAAAGCTAACGAAAATTTGATGGGAAATCAGATGGATAGGGGCGGCTGTTGTATGAGGAAGAACCCTAGGTTTTCTCTCACAAAGAATAAATTCTGAAATAAAATGTGTAGGTGTGTGTTGTGTGTTTTAGCCGATGGTGTGTGTGTGTTAGTGGGTGCGTGCGTGTGTTAGGGTTAATTAGGGATAAATTAGTGCTTAATTGACTAATTAAAAATGTTAATTAAACTACTACTTGAAATATTAATCCCCCTTGAATTTACTACCCAACCCAAATTACAATTTAAAACACAACATGGATAAATTATGAAGGTTTTAAATTCCTAAATCACCAAATAATTAAATTAAGCTTTTAAAATGGTGAAACTAAATAAATTTTTTAAAATGCCCCAATCCTCACTTAAAATAAAATACCACGCTAAAATCGCCAAAATCATCACCAGTCTCTTTTCCTCAATCCCGCCTCGAATAATCGCCTGAAACATGAAACTCGAAAAAATATTTTAACGTGCATCACATAAACATAAATAATTTAAAATAATGCATTTTAAATAAATCATGCATGGTTAATACTCAACTCAAATTTAAATAAATGATTAAATAATTAAGTAAATGCATGAGTTATACGTGTACTGAATTTGGGCTCTACATAGCAACTCGTGCTTAATGTGTGGATTCACTACAACATTGCATTCATGAAATAATTCACACAAGTACTCTGCAAATTAAGAATCATCGTTTCGCAAAGGCAACGTTTAGAGAGAGAATGCTCTCCCTTCTCTCTATGATGGAAGGAATGCTTCCTACTGTTCTCGATTGTGCTCTTCCTTTGGGGCTCGGTTTTTTCCCTAACTTTGCTAGCATTTTTCTCTTGGTTTGACTGCTGTTAGGGTTCTTCGGCGATTGCGGATTTCTAATTTCTGATTTCTGTTGGTTCTGTTTTGTTCTTGGTATTGTTGGGTTTTATTCTGATTGTGTTCGATTCTGATTGTTGGGTTTGTCTTGATTGTTGAGCTTTGGTTCTGTTATTTTACTCTTCTTCTCATTTGTGCCGAGTTTGTGTTCGACGATTTTCCACAATGAGTGTTCAGAATATTGCTTCTAGTTCTCGAGGTGCACAACAGGCTTCTGAGCATGAGATTTCGGAAACAGCTAATGTCATGAATTCTGAAGAGACCACAGTGGGTATTACTACTGATGAGAAGGCTTTTCCTAATGGTGATCTTTCTCAATCGGGTAAGTGATGAAACTTAAAATTAATAATTTATTATATGTTAAAACCTATATTTTAAAACTTAAGTTTCATTAAAATTATAAAATTATGTTATTTTAGTATTGTGTGTTTAAATTTAAATGTCTTACTAAATATGTTTTATTTTCAGATTTTCTATGTGTTGGTAAAATAGTGATAACTCAAGCTAGAAAATTCAAATGGAGGTGCTTCAAATATTTTTGGAATCCTTGAGAAATTATCTACAACTTTACAGAAGACATGATTGCCTAAAAAGTTGGTTAAGATGATCAAATTGTGAAAATATCAAAAGGAGGACAAATTTACTTTCACCATGACCAGCATATAGTAAAAAAATCATAACTATTTCAATATTTACCCAAATGAGGTGAACCAAGTGGCCAAATTCATCTAGAGACAATTTCTCACATGTTTGCTGTTTTGAGCTGAGTCAAATTCGGTGATTAAAGTCGTGGAACAAAGCATTGAAAGAAGGGGCATGGAATTGAAGTTGGAGGAGACAAAGACTACTATTACAACTACATTGCATTAATAGAATTTTTGACCATTTCTCTCATTTGGCCTATAAATAGAGGCATTGTGCTAGCTTGAGAATCATTCTATCTCATTGTAAAATATAGTGTGAGTGTGTATAAAAGTTCTAAGTTCCAATATATTTTTCATTTTCCAAATTATGAGTGATGTTTTTAGTGTTGATCAAAAGTAAGTTCATGGAAAGCTAAATCTATTATGTCAAGGTGAAGAGGATGAATTCTTGGTGAATTAAGATTGTTTATATTTTGTATATTCTTTCTTTATTTCTTTTCATTTTGCTAATTTCTTTTTATTGTAGGTATAAAAATGAATTATTTGTTGTTATCAATTTACATCAAATGCTTGATACCATTTAAGTGGTTATCTTGATTTGTTGTTTAATTTTGATACAATAAATATTTCATCAATTATTATTGTTATATTATACATA
>NC_133311.1:4298323-4299803 GCF_012295235.1 Primulina huaijiensis
AATAATAATAATAATAATCAAGAACATGATCAATTAAGAACACTTAGGCACCATATGAACCCTATTAGAACTAGTGCCACATCTTGTTTAGTTTTTCCTCCTGATGCATCTAATTTCAACTTTAAACCTCAAATTATTCAACTTTTACCAAATTTTCATGGCTTAGATTCTGAAAATCCATATTTACATCTAAGAGAATTTGAGAAAGTTTGTAACACTTATAATGATCAAAATTGTAGCATGGATATAGTTCGATTAAAGCTTTTCCCTTTTTTTAAAATATAAAGCTAAAACATGGCTACAAAATTTGATATCAAGTTCAATAAGATCATGGGAAGAAATGCAACAACAATTTCTCAAAAAGTTTTTTTCCTTCCCATAGAGCAAACTCTTTTAAAAGACAAATTACTACTTTTTCTCAAAAACAAGGAGAAACATTTTATCAATGTTGGAATAGATATAAATAATTACTTAATACATGCCCACATCATGGTTTTGAAACATGGAGAATAGTTTCTCACTTTTATGAAGGTCTAATACCTAAAGATAGGCAAATGATAGAATTCATGTGTAATGGAACTTTTGATGATAAAAACCCAAATGAAGCTATGGAGTATTTGGATTCATTAGCAGAAAATGCTCAAAATTGGCATAATATAGACACAATAGAACCACCAACAACTAAAATCAATAATTCAACAAATGGGGGTGGTATCTATAATCTTAAAGATGATATGGATATTCAAGCTAAACTTGCATCTTTAGCAAGAAAAATTGAGTCATTAGAAATGAAAAAGAGTGGTCAATTAAAAAGTATTCAAGAAATTGTTTGTCATATATGTGATACACATGATCATGCTACAAAAGATTGTCCAATATTACCTTCATTTAAAGAATGTCTCCATGAACAAGCAAATTATGTTAACAATTATAAAAAAAATCAATATTAGATCCTTTTTCAACATCATATGATCCTGGATGGAAAAATCATCCTAATTTTAGTTGGAGAAATGATAATAATGCACAACCCTCACAACAATATTTTCAAAATAACCAAAATCATCAAGGTTATATTCCTTATGTTACACCTCCAAGAAAAAACTTTGAAGATGTTATTCATGCATTTATCCAAAAGCAAGAATCTATCAATATTCAAAACAGTCAATCTATGACTGATTTGAAAGAAACTCTTGCAAAATTTGCATCTGCACTTAATATTCATGAAAAAGGAAAATTTCCATCTCAACCTCAACCTAATCCTAAAAATCAAAATCAAGAATTAAAAAATGAAAAAATTGATCAAATAAAATCTGTTATTACCCTTAGAAGTGGTAAAATAGTTAATGATCCATATAGTAATGAAAACAAGGATCATTTAAAATCAAAGAGTAAGGATGATAATCCTGATACTTTTGAGAATGATGATACCTTAAATTCTAAAAATAATATGTTGAATGATAAATCATCTGAAATAGTAAAT
>NC_133311.1:4300493-4300938 GCF_012295235.1 Primulina huaijiensis
AAAAAATTGATCAAATAAAATCTGTTATTACCCTTAGAAGTGGTAAAATAGTTAATGATCCATATAGTAATGAAAACAAGGATCATTTAAAATCAAAGAGTAAGGATGATAATCCTGATACTTTTGAGAATGATGATACCTTAAATTCTAAAAATAATATGTTGAATGATAAATGATCTGAAATAGTAAATGAATCAAATAAACCTCCACCATTTCCTCATGCATTAACAAATCATAAAAAACAAAAAAATGATTCTGATATCTATGAAGTTTTTAAACAAGTAAAGATAAATATTCCATTATTAGATGCTATTAAACAAGTACCTTCATATGAAAAATTTTTAAAAAACTTATGTACTGTGAAGAGAAAATTACATGTGAAGAAGAAAGCATTCTTGGCTGAACAAGTAAGTTCTATTCTTCAAAATAATTCTAGTTTAAAATA
>NC_133311.1:4305337-4368994 GCF_012295235.1 Primulina huaijiensis
GTAATCTAGGTTGTGATTTTCCGATAAATTTTATTACTAAGGGGCTAGTAATAAGATAGTGTGGGGGTGTGATGAAACTTAAAATTAATAATTTATTATATGTTAAAACCTATATTTTAAAATTTAAGTTTCATTAAAATTATAAAATTATGTTATTTTAGTATTGTGTGTTTATATTTAAATGTCTTACTAAATATGTTTTATTTTCAGGTTTTCTATGTGTTGGTAAAATAATGATAACTCAAGCTAAAAAATTCAAATGGAAGTGATTCAAATATTTTTGGAATCCTTGAGAAATTATCTACAACTTTGCAGAAGACATGATTGCCTAAAAAATTGGTTAAGATGATCAAATTGTGAAAATATCAAAAGGATGACAAATTTACTTTCACCATGACCAGTATATAGTAAAAAAAATCATAACTATTTCAATATTTAATCAAATGAGGTGAACCAAGTGTCCAAATTCATCTAGAGACAATTCCCCACATGTTTGCTGTTTTGAGCTGAGTCAAATTCGGTGATTAAAGTCGTGGAACAAAGCATGGAAAGAAGGGGCATGAAATTGAAGTTGGAGGAGACAAAGACTACTATTACAACTACATTGCATTAATAGAATTTTTGACCCTTTCTCTCATTTGGCCTATAAATAGAGGCATTGTGCTAGCTTGAGAATCATTCTATCTCATTGTAAAATATAGTGTGAGTGTGTATAAAAGTTCTAAGTTCCAATATATTTTTCATTTTCCAAATTATGAGTGATGTTTTTAGTGTTGATCAAAAGTAAGTTCATGGAAAGCTAAATCTATTATGTCAAGGTGAAGAGGATGAATTCTTGGTGAAGTAAGATTGTTTATATTTTGTATATTCTTTCTTTATTTCTTTTCATTTTGCTAATTTCTTTTTATTGTAGGTATAAAAATGAATTATTTGTTGTTATCAATTTACATCAAATGCTTGATACCATTGAAGTGGTTATCTTGATTTGTTGTTTAATTTTGATACAATAAATATTTCATCAATTATTATTGTTATATTATACATATATATATATATATATATTTATATAATTATATCATATATTTCATTTAGACGATAGCGTGGCTCTGCCGGTTGTTCTAAATGAAATATTATGATATCTAACAATCTAACATTTACTTTATCGCAACTAACTTTTACTTTCCGCATCTAACATTTACTTTATCGCAACTAACTTTTACTTTCCGCATCTAACATTTACTTTATCGCAACTAACTTTTACTTTCCGCATCTAACTTTTACTTTATTGCAACTAACTTTTACTTTCCCGCAACTAACTTATTAAATCATATATTTCATTTAGGCAATAGCGTGGCTCTGCCGGTTGTTCTAAATGAAATATAATGATTTAATTTAACATTTATTTTATGCAGTTATATATTTATATAGGTACCATATATAAAATATCGGTGAATTCGGTATTTTCTATAGTGGGAACTATATTATATTAGGTGTGTGTTTAAATATTTTTATTTTCTTGGAACCATTATTTATTGTGGTTTCTTTTGTTTTGCTTTTAGTTAAACAATATTGCATAAACCAAGAATAAATCCTCGAACATTGACCAAATTTATAATTTGTATACTTCGCTCTTGCATTTGATAATCTATAAATTAATAAATTTAAACTTAAAATAACCTCTCTGTGGATCGATCTCGTACTTACGAAATATATTACTTGCAGACAACCTACACTTGGGTGAATTATAATTTAAGTAGTAGCAGTAAGAACAATTCTCTTAACAAGACCACAAAAGGTTTAGGTGATTTGGGTAATAGGAAGTTCCGAGCTTCTTATGTGAACTTATTCAAGAACAATAGAATGGATAAGGTCAACTATAAATTTGATTATATGGAAACCGGCACAAATAAACTGAAAATTTGCTTGGATGAGATTGATTCTATAGAACAAACGTATGGTATTTGCTTGTTGGGATATGTAATTAGTGGGAAACCATCTACTGCTACTCTGTTTGATTTAATTAAACGGTGGGGAAATGATATCAAGTTTCAAACCCATGATAGTGCATGGATTGTTTTTAATTTCCCGAACATTGAAGCTAAAGAACGAGTTCTGGAAGGAGGCCCCTACATGGTGTTTGGGTTCCATATTTTCCTTAAAGAAATGCCGCGCTGTTTTAGATTTAGGGAGGAAGACATGAACTCTGTGCCATCTTGGGTTCAGATTCATGGACTTTCACCCGATTGTTGGAATTATAGCATTCTTAGCAAATTGGCTTCTAAAGTTGGTAAACTCATTCACATGGATATGCTCACTCATGAAAGGAAGAGAGTCAAATATGCGTGTGTCTTGATTGAGATGGAGGTCTCGAAACAAAGAATTGGTGAATTAGATGTTGAATTACCTTTTGGTGATATCAAAATTAGATTTGAATACGAGCAAGATTTCAAAGTTTGTGAGATATGTCACCATGCAGGCCATAATTTGGCGCATTGCAAACGTAAAGTGATGCATGATGGTGATGTTGATGAAGATATGGTAACAAACTCGAATTATTCAATGGCAAGCGCCGGAGATCCGCTAGTGTATTGTGGAGGAAGAGTAACTCGAGGGGCAGATCAAGACTCGGTATGAACTACAATCATGCACCTCCTCGACATAACCCCACTACTATGAAACATGCTACTAAAATTCCAGTGGTCATCCATGATAATGATAAGAATGCAGACGAAATGGTATAACAGACCGTTGATGCTTCGGGCAGTGGTGGATGTGCTACTACTACTGGCAGTGATTGTGCGAATAAATTGGCAGATAAGGGCAAGCATACAACTCAAACAGCAGCTAATTCGATGAAGGGTATGTGTGATATCAAAGATATTGATGATGAGGGATTCAAGGAAGTTACAAATACAAAGAAGAATAAAAATAAGAAAAAAGGGAAACAATCGGTGAGCAATCAACAACAAGCTAGTAAGCAAAGTGCAGTATTTTTTGAGGATATGGAAGATTCTAACCCATATGATACGGAATATGTTAATGTGGAAGATCAAAATGAGAAAAAGAGGTATTTTGGAAATCAAGAAAAGGGGCGGCAACCCGAAATTGCCTCCGGTTCTCAATGAAAGTTGCTTCTTGGAACATCAGAGGTTTTCACAAACCTCTAAAACAAAAGAGTGTTCAATCTCTTGTGAACACTCATAAGATTGATGTCTTTGGAATTTTGGAATCTAAGATGGATGAAAACGCTTTGCATAATCTTCTTCGAAGCCGTTTTCCAGGTATGTATGTTATCCCCAATTTTGACATTATTAATAAGGGTCGGATTTTTGTTTTGTAGAATCCGAGTAAAGTTGGTGTGAATGTGCTAGGTATCAACGAGCAAGCGATCCATGTTAGCATACAGTGCTTGCTTACTAATAATATGATTTATGCATCTTTTATTTATGGCTTTAATATTATTGTTCAACGGAGATCTTTGTGGGATGACTTGAAATTGATAGGGGCTAATTGCACATTGTCGTGGCTTGTTTTGGGAGACTTTAACAGTGTGCTCTCTCCGGATGAGAAGCGGGGTCTCAATGTTAAGAATTATGAAACTCATGATTTTATTGATTGTGTTGCTACTCTTGATTTGTATGACTTGCAGTTCACCGGTTGTTTCTTCACTTGGAGTAGTCCTAAAGTCTGCAGTAAATTGGATTGTGCACTTGTTAATAATTACTGGTTATCATCGAGTATGGAAGGTTTTGCTGAATTCTTAACCCCGAGGTGCATTTCGGACCATGCTACTTGCGTTGTAACTATGTTTGAACAACGAAAGAGGAAGATGAAACCATTCAAATTTCAGAACATGTGGACTCTCTGTGATGATTTTGAAGAGATTGTTAGGGATAAATGGTTGTTCCATGGGCACGGCACCTCCCAGTTTTGACTTAAACATCTGTTCAATGCCCTTAAGAGACCTCTTTAACAGTTGAACATCAAGAAGTTTAGTAATATTTCTTCTCGTGCTCATGCTGCAAAAGTCAATCTTGATAATTTGCAATTGGACATGCTGACCTATGGGGTAATTGCAGATAATTACGGAGATGTTAAAAGGAACACAGAAATGTTATTAGAAGCGAAGCGGTTGTTCATTGCTCAAAAAACGAAGATCAGGTACTTGCGGGATGGAGATAGGTGTACAAAGTTCTTCAATGATTTGATCAAAAGAAACAACAAGAAAAATGCTATTGTGGCCATTCAAAAGGGTGATGGACTTACAACGATTGATCCGAAAGAAATAGCTCAATGCTTTCTTGATTATTATACGGGGATATTGGGATGCAAAGTGGATAGACTTCATATCGATCATGATATTATTGATGAAGGGCCGTGTATACAGGAGCAGCAGTGGAGTGTCCTCACTGCACCGATAACGGTTGAGGAGATCGAAATGGCACTGCGTGGTATAGATAATGACAAGTCTTCAGGGGCTGATGGGTTTGGTGCTTCTTTCTTAAAAAGTGCTTGGAATACCATTAAAAGCGATGTTTGTGCAGCGGTGATTGAATTTTTCTCATCAAGGCGGTTGCTTAGACAGTGGAAGCATTCGGTGATTGCTTTTGTACCAAAGAAAACAGTGGCTTCGAGTGTTCATGAATATCGTCCTATTTCTTGTTGCACGATGTTTTATAAGCTGATTTCGAAAATCCTTGTTGACAGGTTGAGAGGTTTGTTGGGAGATATAGTCGATGAGGCACAAGCGGCCTTCTTACAAGGCCGTTCCATTGTGGATAACATTCATTTGGCTCATGAACTGATGAGGAAATATGGCAGACTAAGAGGAACACCTAGGTGCATTTTACAAGTGGATATCCACGAGGCCTATGACACGGTCGATTGGGATTTTTTGCATGAGATACTCAATTTCTTGAACTTTCCTCCTCGTTTTATTCAGTGGATTATGGAATGTGTTACTACAACATCCTATTCCATCGCCATTAATGGCCATTATCATGGGAATTTTGATGGGAAAAGAGGCTTAAGAAAGGGAGATCCTGAAACGTCTGGCCTTTTTATTGCTTAAAAAGTACTAGAAAAAAAAAAAAATTTACCCTCAATTTTCGGTCATGTCCATTTACCACATGAAAATATTTTTATAAAATATTTTGCACCACTTTAAAAATAAACTTCAACCACTAAAATTTGAAATACCAAAGGGGAACGTCAAAACATGAAATCGCCAATTGTTTTACCAACCTAAAAAGCAATAAATTTGAAAAATATATTCCATACTAAACCTCTCAAAAATCTCTCTAAAGAATAAATAAATTGTCTTAAATTCTTTAACGTAAATCATGAATCATAAATGCGGAAAAGTAGAAGCGCTGGTCCTCGGGTTGTGTGCGCCTTCAGTGAAGTCCAATCACCCATCAAGACCTCCCTCAACCTCACCTCATCCATCACACCTAGTGAGTCTAAAAACTCAACACACCATAATCTTTATAACAAATAATACGTATAAAATCACATGCAACAGTGAAAATACTTTTACGTAAAACTAACTTTTTCATGACATGCAAACATAAACTTTAACTTTTTCCTTATTCCTCAACATGACATAAACCTTTAATATTATCAAAAACATTTTTTCCTTTTCCTTTTCCTTAGTTGAATTCAGATCGTTAATTGTGACTTTCCTCAAACCTCAAAAGTCGATGGATCCATCTACATGTAACCATAGTACAGGGTGGCGGGGACATCTGCGACACTCTCACCAGTCAACCGAGCCTTGGCCTATCCTTTTTTGAATAGAAATACGATCGTCGGGGTTCCCTCTGGGCCTTTTCCCATAAATGGGTTCCCTCTGGGGCCTTTTCCCCTCACGATATTATCATTTTACCGTTACCTCATACCGTTACCTCATATCCTCATATTCGTAATAATGGAAATACGATCGTCGGGCTCCCACTGGGACCATCACCCTCACGATATCTCCAAAATTATCGAATTAGTCACAATTACTTCACTTCCTTCAACGTTTACATTCTCATCACTTTATAAAAATCATGTATATAATTTTGTTTTTGAAATCAAGCATGCAACATGTCTTTTAAATGTCCTCTTTAAATCATAAAAATCCCATAGACATTTAAAAATAATAATTTAATCATGAAAATTTCATAAATATTTAAAAATAATCATAATATCATAAAAATAGCATTCAGAGCATTGCCATGACGTTTACTAATTTTTAGGTGTTAAAAAGACCGTTTTACCCCTAGATGTAAAATTCCTCGATTTGGAATTTTTCTTAAATTCGTTGACTCTAACATGTCCCAAATAATTATTTAAGCTTACATCAATTTTCTCATATTTTTATTTAGCTTAAATCGAGGACTTCTAAATAAATCTTTAAATGTGACGTATTAATGCGTTTTAATCCCGAATTAAACCAAACCTTAATATAAAACTCCCAAATTAAAAACTTAGACTTTTAATAATTATTTGATATTAAATATAATTTTTCATAATTTTATTAATCTTGAATCTAGGCGTTTCCCGATTCGTTTTTAAACTTAGACGTACTTCTCGGTTTTGACACGTATGGACTCGGAACTTAACCAAAACTTACCAAACTTGGACCAAAGCTTAATAACACATAACTAACCCATATACAACCAAATTCCAGCCCATTAAGTCCATTGAACATGTCTAGGAAGCTAGTGAATTTTTCTGCACAAGAGTCCTAGCCCTAATATGATTCGAACCTAGGCTAGCTTCGCCTCCAGCCCTTAACCACCATGTCCAGCCTCTACCCATCCCTCCTATGCAGCCCACTTAAGTCTAGTGGACCCTCCATAACCGCAGCTAGCAGCAGTGACCCTCAAAGACTCCTAGTCGAAGAGTCCTTTCTCTTAAGGAGTCTATTTTCGTTTTTATTCCTTCTCTATTTTTTTAAGCCTTTAAACATACACCTAGGGACCATTAAACATGTGGAAAAAAATCCCTTCAAGTACCCCTACCATGGCAGCCCCTTTGTGCATCATTACGAGGAGTTTTAAAAGATGAAAACACTAGTTTTGTGCATGTATAGCCATAAAAACGAAAATATAAAAGTTGCATCATGTTTTTCATGCACTCATGTATCAAACAAATAATATGGTGTGAAAGATGAGAAAAAAGGAGATTAAGGCGTGCGGCGATTAAATCCCGAATAAATCCAAAACTCGTTATTTTGATCCCAAATTTTAAAAATAACATTTTTTAGATTTATTCTACCCTTCCAAGTCATGAGCCACCCCCGTGGACCCATGGATTAAATTTTAGTCTAATTAAATTCGAAATTGACATCTTATCAAACACACCGAGCCATCTCTTAATTTACTCGAGCCACGCCCGAGCCACCTTGAGCCAAAACCTAGCCAACCCACCTAGGGACCCTACTGACCAAGCCCAGCCCAAAAACCCGGCCCATGCTCGCTCAAAAACCTGCTGGACAACAGACCAGATTGCATGTATATGTGCGTGAGTGCTTTCTAGCTTATCTAGGACTCCTAGTTGCCTTAGGACCTTCCAGCCCTTAACCACTTGACCCCTCATGACCCTAACCTCCCTGGACCACGCACAGCCCAAGCTCAGACCAACCCACTCCCTAGAACCCAGCAGCGAAGCTGTAAGGTCCAAAATAAAGACGACGTAATCCAACTGCATGCGAATCTAGGAAACATGAAAAATGGCTAATTAACTGATTTTATTTGCTAATTGATTATGTGACATACATGTTTATATGAAAAATATTATTTTATTATCATCATTCATAAAATTGTATTTTTAAGGAATATTCAAATGGCGATCGAGGAACGGAGAAGGTAAAATGTTTTTATTAAATAATTATTTTCAATTATTTAAAATATTGTTGATAATTTTCCATATTTTTGAAAATAAGGGGTTTTGATGTGATTTTATACGCCGAGACGAAATTTTTATCTGTGTCAGTTTTTCAACTAAAATGCAAACTTTTTGGCAACCCGGCTAATAAATTCATAAATTTATTTAAACAAAAACAATTATTATAATTTAATTAAATCCTAATTAAGACTAATGGGCTAATTTTATTGGCTTAATAGGCCTAAGCCTAGTTAGTAGTTTAATTAGTATTTAATATGTTAAAACCCTACACTTTACAAGAAAAACTCACGGCCACACACTCCATACAATATCAAACTCTCCCCACCACCCCTTACACGATACCCACTTACACACCACAAAGTTGAAGGATTTTCGTGAGGTTCAAGAGAATTCAAAGCCAAGGTTCTTGCCCGTTCTTCGTCGTTAACGGTTTTTCTTGCGTTTAAAACGCAAAGGCACGCCATATTTCTTTCCTTCGAACATCTATCACACCATAATATTTATTTGAATATGTTTTGAAAGAAAACAAGGCACACAACTTGAATATTTTCGTACATGCATATTAGATGATTTTTAACACTTGTGTTTAGATTTAAAAACATGATTATTGTGTTTTTAAAGGGGCTGTCATGTATTAAGATGTTAAGGGGTGGTTTTACACGAGATTTGGGTCCTAATAACACGCCAAAAACGTTGGGCAAACTGAAAAAAATAAGCTGGAAACCATCGGGTGTCATGTGGATTGTAGGGGTCGGTTGATTTGCATGGTTCCTTGGGGCTTGGCCAGGACGGGCAGGGGCTCGAGAAGGGTCAGGGGAGAGGGTTTAGTAGAGTCCTAGCATGTGTAGGACTCGAGGAAAATGCTAGAGAAGAGTCCACGGCGGTAGGGACTCCTCCCCATGCGCGAACAGGTGGGTCTCGAGCTGGGGGGCTCTCGGCTCGATATGGGGCTGCGTTGAGTGGTCTATTCGGTACCCTAGGATGGTCCAGGGAGGGTTAGGAAGGTCTGGGTTCAGAGGTGTGTCTTGGTTCAGTGAGGGCCGAGCAGAACGTGAAGAAACCCAAGCACGCTGTTGTCTTCTACTTCAGGTTGTTCGCTACATGGGTTAAGGGCTTGGGCTAGACTGGGCTCAGGTCTGGGCATGGTCCAGGGTTGGTGAGGGTCCGAGGTGATCGATGGTTAAGTGGCTAGAGGAGTCCTAGGGTGGCTAGGAGACTTAAAGAGCAGGCATGCTGGTGCGCAGCTGGAGTTTCTGATTCAGGTGCTACGTGCGCGCAGTCAAGGGCTGGGCTAGGTATGGGCTGGGTTTAGGCGTGGTACAGAGAAGGTTAGGGTCAGGTGGACTCGGTGGTGGCTCAGCTGGAGGTGTCCTAGTTGGCTAGGAGTCCTAAGATAGGCTAGGAGGCACTCACGCCCACATGCAGAAATCGGGGTCAAGTTTAAGGTGGGTTTGAGCAAGTTAGGGGCTTTTTCTTTGGGCTGGGCTTGGTCAGGAGGGTCCCTAGGTGGGTTGGCTAGGTTTTGGCTCAAGGTGGCTAGGGCGTGGCTCGAGTAAATTAGGAGATGGCTCGGTGAGTTCGATAAGGTGTCAAAAACAAAAATAATAAAGCTAAAATTAAATCCAAGGGTCCACGGGGATGTCTCATGAATTAGAAGGGTAGAATAAATCATAAAAAGGTTATGTTCAGAATTTGGGATCAAAATAACGAGTTTTGGATTTATCCGAGATTTAATCGACTCACGAAACGTTAATTAAAGAATTAATTGAAACGCCTAGATTTAAGCTTAATAAAATTATGAAAAATTATATTTAAGCTCAAATAATTTTTAAAAGTCTAATTTTTTAATTTGGGAATTTCTATTAAGGTTTGGGTTAATTCGGGGTTGAAACGCAGTAATACACCTTATTTAAAGAATAAATTAAAAGTCATCGAATTAAGCTAAATAAAAATATGAGAAAATTTATTTAAGCTTAAATAATTATTTGGGACATGTTAGAGTCAATGAAATTAAGAGAATGTCAAAAACGGGAAATTTTACGTCCAGGGGTAAAACAGTCATTTTACACCTAGAAATTTAGTAAACGTCATGGCAGTGCCCTGAATGCTGTTTTATGTGCTAATACGATTATTTTCTATAGTTATGGATGTTTATGTAATTTTATATGTTAAAATTATATTTTAAACATTTATGGGATTTTATAGGTTAAAATGATATTTTAAATGTTTAGGGAATTTTATATGTTTATGATTGAATAAGTCAAAATGTTATTTTAAATGTTTTGAGGTTAAAATGATTATTTTTAAATGTTTATGAAATGTTCATTATTAAATAATGATTTTTAAATGTCAATGGATTTTTTATGATTTAAAGGTTGATATTTAAAAGACATGTTGCATGCTTGGTTTCAAAAACAAAATTATAAGTTATGCATGATTTTTATAAAGTAATGAGAATGTAAACGTTGAAGGAAGTGAAGTAATTGTGACTATAATGATGTTATGTGGAGATATCGTGAGGGTTACGGTCCCAGTGGGAGCCCGATGATCGTATTTCTCGTGACACCATTGAGGATTTGAGGTTATGAGGTTTGAGGTAAGAATGGGAATATTGTGAGGGGAGAAAGCCCCAGAGGGAGCCCATTTATGGGAAAAGGCTCCAGAGAGAGCCCCGACGATCGTATTTCTATTCGATGAGGATAGGCCAGAGCCCAGTTGACCAGCGAGAGTGTTTCTAGTGTCCTCCGCCGCCCAGTACTGTGGTTTCATGAAGATGGATCCATCGACTTTTGAGGTTTGAGTAAAGTCACAATTAACGATCTGAATTCAACAAAGGAAAAGGAAAAAGAAAAATTTTTATGATCATGTTAAAGGTTTTATGTCATGTTGAGGAATAAGGAAAAAGATAAAGTTTATGTTTGCATGTCATGAAAATGTTATTTTTACGTAAAAGTATTTTAACTGTTGCATGTTGTTTTATACGTATTATTTGTTATAATGATTATGGTGTGTTGAGTCTTTAGACTCACTAGGTGTGATGGATGCAGGTGAGGTTGAGGGAGGGCTTGATGGGTGATTGGACTGGACTGAAGGCGCACACAACCCGAGGACCAGCGCTTCTACTTTTCCGCATTTATGATTCATGATTTACGTTAAAGATTTTAAGACAATTTATTTATGCTTTAGAGAGATTTTTGAGAGGTTTAGTATGAACTATACTTTTCAAATTTATTGCTTTTAGGTTGGTAAAACAGACGACGATTTCATTTTATGACTATCTCATTGATTTTTGAAATACTAGTGGTTGAGGTTTTATTTTAGCGGGTAAAATATTTCATGTGTTAAATGTCATGGCCGAAAATTGAGTGTAAAGAAAAAAATAATTTATAGTACTTTTTAAGCAAAAGAAAGGCAGACGTTTCAGTTGGTATCAGAGCAAAGGTCCTGTAAAGGGTTGTGCCACCATCAGTTCCAGGAAGATCAGTCATCAAGCTTCAAGTCGTAAGTTTTACATGCTTTATGTGATTTAATATGTTGTTATCTGCATGACGATATGAATAGTATGTTTACGTTACATGTTTATTAGCTCTTTGAGTACTTATGCCTTGCATGCTTAAATTGCTAAAACGAGTGAGGATATGTCACATGATTAGAGAACTTAGACTTAAATGCATGTTGGTTACGTTCGAATTTGGAAAACGTTCAGATAAAATGCCTCCTAGACGTGCTCCCGTTAATGGAAACCAAGCAGAGAACAGTGTGAATCATCAAGGAAATGCACCACCACCCGGGGATCCTGCTACTCGTGCATTAGAGGGGATGGCTCGTCTCTTCGAGCAACAATTACAGCAGCAGCAGTTACAATAGCAACAGTTTCAGCTGCAGTTACAACAGCTACAGCAGCCACCTAGGCCACAGAATGATATTTATGAACAATTCCGAAGGCTAGGGCCGAAGGAATTTTCTGGCACTTCTGATCCCTTTGCTGCTGAGAGTTGGATTCGTTCACTTGAGGTACACTTTCGCTATCTGGACATGGGAGATGCTGACCGTGTGAGGTGTACTACTTATCTGTTTAGGGATGACGCTTCTTTATGGTGGGAAGGAGCCGAGCATGGTGTAGACCTTGCTACACTCACTTGGGCATAAATCAAGAAAAAATTCTATGGGAAATACTTTACTGCTGATGTCAGAGGACGAATAAAGAGGGAATTTATGACTCTCCGTCAGGGAGAGGTATCTGTTGCTGATTTTGTGAAGAAATTTGAGAGGGGTTGTCACTTTGTAACCCTTATTGCCAGGGATGCGGAATAAAAGCTTAGACATTTCATGGATGGCCTTCGACCTACCATTCGGGATAAAGTTATGATGATGTGTCCTGTGGATCATGCTACAACAGTTACCTACGCATACCAGGCTGAGCAATCCTTGAAGGACATTGACTTTGAGTTACAGCGCAAGAGGCAACTACACCAAAGTAACAATCAGCCGAATAAGAAACCATATACGGGTCCTCCTAGACCTCAAGGGCCTCAAAAGCCCCAGGGTCCAGTCAAGAAGCCAGCACCACCTAAGCCACAAAATCCTGGAGCACCGAAGCCTGCCGAGAGGCAACCATGCAAAGTGTGCAACCGTCTACATCTTGGCAAATGTGAATGGGGATCATTTAAATGTTTCTACTGCAAGGAGGATGGACACAAAACTAACGATTGCCCAAAGAGGAAAGCAGCTACTACGGCACGAGCTTATGTTATGAATGCCGAAGAAGTTGAGGAAGAGGCAGACACTACACTCATCACGGGTAACCTAGTCATTTAACATTTTTTTTATATTGCTTATTTTTGCATGAAATGTTAAATTGGTTATTAGAAGATTTGGAAACAAGATCTAAACTAGTTGAATTTAGGTTGCATGTTCTACCCTAGTTGGATGTAAGTTATGATTTTAGGAACAATGGGAAATGATATTGATTTTGTGCCTTATTTTATGTAAAGGATGACTTAATTCCAAATAAAAAGTTTAGGGTCAAAATTTAAAAGAAGATCATAATAAAGGGGATTTGGGAGAATTTCGAAATTTTGGGATTTAAATTGTAATTTTCAAAAAAAAAAGTCAAGGGACCAAAATGCAATTACCGAATTCTTAAGGGCCATGAATGTAATTTTTGAAATCTTCAAGGGCTAAAATGAAAAAATTCGAGGAAAAAAAATTTGGAGGGCTAAAATGCAATTTTCAAGAAATGTCTAAGTTCAACACGCAATCTACGTATAATTTTGGGAATTAATAATATTAAAATCCTTAAGTTTCAACACGAAAAAGATTTAAAAGACATCTTTCACCGCAGGGAGGATCATCATTCTAGGTGTAGCTACCTATGCATTGCTAGACTCAGGAGCTACACATTCTTTTATATCTTAAACCTTCATCAAAAGACTGAAAATTACTCCTCAAGATATGGGTTTGGGTTTCAAAGTTTCTATCCCATCCGGTGACCAAATGCTCACGTTTAAGATTGTTAAGAATCTGGAGCTTCGTTTATTCAAGGATGTGGTTCGGCAGATCTTATAGTGCTTCCTATGCCCGAATTCGATATTATACTTGGGATGGATTGGCTATCAGCGAATGGAGCTTCGATTGATTTCCGTCAGCGATCGGTATCTATTAGGCCACCTAGTGATAAATATTTTGTCTTCGAGGTGGCAAGAAACAAGCAAATGCCGCACATTATCTCTTGTCTATGTGCGAGGAAGCTTATTAAGCGTGGATGCCAAGCTTATCTAGCATGTGTCACTACTACACATGAATCCATCAGTCAGAAGTTAGAAGATGTTGATATTGTGAGAGATTTTCCTAGCGTCTTTCCCGAGGACGTTTCTGGTATTCCGCCCAATCGTGAAGTGGAATTCTCTATTGATCTAATGCCGGCACATTTCCTATATCAAATGCACCTTATCGTCTAGCACCTGCCGAAATGAAAGAGCTAAAAGATCAAATCCAAGAATTGCTAGACAAGGGTTTCATTCCCCTAGTTATTCTCCATGGGGCGCACCGGTGTTATTTGTGAAAAAAAAGATGGTAGTATGCGTCTTTGCATCGATTACCGAGAGCTTAATAAGGTCACTATCAAAAACAAGTATCCACTGCCAAGAATTGAAGATTTATTTGATCAGTTGCATGGAGCATCGATATTTTCTAAGATTGATCTTCGATCGGGGTACCATCAGTTGAAAGTAAAAGAGTCAGATGTCCACAAGACAGCATTTCGCACGAGATATGGGCACTATGAGTTTATGGTCATGCCATTTGGGTTGACCAATGCGCCAGCGATCTTCATGGATCTCATGAATCGCGTATTTCAGCCGTATCTGGATCAGTTAATTATTGTCTTCATTGACGACATATTGATCTATTCCAAGAGCAGAGAGGAGCATAGCCGTCACTTGAGGATTGCACTGCAGATACTGCAAGACAGGAAGCTATATGCAAAGTTCAGCAAGTGCGAGTTTTGGCTTGATAGAGTGGCGTTCTTAGGCCACATCATTTCTAATGATGGTGTGGAAGTTGACCCGAGTAAAGTTGAGGCAGTGAAGGAGTGGCCAGGACCGAAGAGTGTTACTGAGATTCGCAGTTTCTTGGGACTAGCTGGCTATTATCGCAAGTTTATTCAGGGGTTCTCATCTATAGTGGTACCTATGACCGCTTTGACAAAGAAGAATGCAAAGTTTGTTTGGGAATCCGAGTGTCAAGACAGTTTTGACAAGTTAAAGCAAGCCTTGATTTCAGCACCTGTGTTATCTATGCCATTGGGGCAAGGGCAGTACATTCTGTATACCGACGCTTCTAAACTTGGATTGGGCGCAGTTCTAATGCAAAATGACCGAGTTATAACCTATGCGTCGAGACAGTTGAAGATTCACGAGAAAAACTACCCTACTCATGATCTTGAGCTTGCAGCAGTAGTCTTTGCACTAAAGATTTGGAGACACTACCTCTATGGGGAGAAGTGCAAGATATTCACCGACCATAAAAGTTTGAAATACTTCTTCACCCAAAAGGAGATGAATATGAGACAGCGCAGATGGCTTGAGTTAGTAAAGGATTATGATTGTGACATTAGCTACCATTCGGGAAAAGCTAATGTAGTGGCAGATGCATTGAGTAGAAAAGCAGCAGTTATCACTCATCTATCACTCCAAACACCGTTGCAGTTCGAGATACAGCGGTTTAAGCTTACAGTGTATGCTAGGGGCGAGGCCCCTAATCTTGCCACATTATCAGTACAGTCAACCTTGAGAGATAGAATTCGTGATGGGCAGTCCACTGATGAACAGTTGCAAAAGTGGAGAGCTAGAGATGAAGCCGAGGGTCGGAAATTATATTCAGAGGTGGATGATATAGTTCGTTATCGAGATCGGTTATGGGTTCCTAGTGATGATTCTTTGAGAGATCTTATTATGAAAGAAGCTCGTGACACACCTCATTCCATTCACTCGGGTAGCACGAAAATGTAAAAAGATTTGCAGTTGCTATATTGGTGGCCAAGCATGAAGAGAGACATTCTGAAGTTTGTATACGAGTGTTTGACTTGCCAACAAGTTAAAGCAGAGCATCAAAGACCAGCGGGGAAATTGAAGCCACTCCCTATTACCTAGTGGAAATGGGAAAATGTCACCATGGACTTTGTTGTGGGATTGCCAAAGACAGTTAAGGGATTCAATGCTATATTGGTGATAGTTGATCGTCTTACTAAATCAGCGCATTTTCTACCTATCAAGACAACTTTCACCATGATGCAGTACGCCGACTTGTATATTCGAGAGATAGTTCATCTGCATGGGATTCCTGTATCCATTGTCTCTGACAGAGACCCGAGATTCACGTCATCTTTCTGGAAAAGTCTACATGCAGCGATGGGGACCAAGTTATTATTCAGTACAGCATTTCATCCTCAAACCGATGGACAGTCAGAAAGAGTTATACAGATTTTGGAAGATCTACTTCGAGCATGTGTTATTGATTTCCAAGGCAGTTGGGAACCAAAATTACCTCTAGTGAAGTTCACCTAAAATAATAGCTATCAATCATCAATCGTGATGGCTCCTTTTGAAGCACTTTATGGAAAAAAATGTAGATCTCCTATTCATTGTGACGAAGTTGGTGAAAGAAGAGAGATTGGTCCAGACGTGATTGAAGAGACTACCGAACTTATAGTCAAAATTCGCGATAGAATGAATACGGCGCAAAGCCGACAAAAGAGTTATGCGGACAAACGACGGAAAGACTTAGAGTTTGCAGTGGGAAATCATGTATTTGTGAAAGTAGCACACATGAAGGGTGTTATGCGCTTTGGCAAAATGGGGAAGCTAAGCCCAAGATTTATTGGTCCATTTGAGATTTTGGAGAGGATTGGGACACTAGCTTATATAGTGGCATTGCCACCAACACTTTCAGGAGTTCATAATGTGTTCCATATTTCGATGCTGCGGAAGTACATGTCGAACCCCGCACATGTACTAAATTATGAACCTCTTCAATTAACTCCAAATATGACATAAGAAGAAAGACCCGTTTAGATCTTAGCAAGGCAAGAAAGATGATTGCGAAACAAAGTCATTCCAATGGTCAAGGTCAAGTGGCTGAATCACTCGGAAGAGGAAGCTACTTGGGAAACCGAGAGGGACTTGAAGAGTCTCCATCCTGATCTATTCGTTAAGTTCTAATTTCGAGGACGAAATTTTATTTAAGGGGGAGAGGAATTGTAAGGTCCAAAATAAAGACGACGTAATCCAACTGCATGCGAATCTAGGAAACATGAAAAATGGCTAATTAACTGATTTTATTTGCTAATTGCTTATGTGACATACATGTTTATATGAAAAATATGATTTCATTATCATCATTCATAAAATTTTATTTTTAAGGAATATTAAAGTGGCGATCGAGGAACGGAGAACGTAAAATGTTTTTATTAAATTATTATTTTCAATTATTTAAAATATTTTTGATGGTTTTTCATATTTTTGAAAATAAGGGGTTTTGATGTGATTTTATACGCCGGGACGAAATTTTTATCGGTGTCGGTTTTTCAACTAAAATGCGAACTTTTTGGCAAACCGGTTAATAAATTCACAAATTTATTTAAACAAAAACAATTATTATAATTTAATTAAATCCTAATTAAGACTAATGGGCTAATTTGATTGGCTTAATAGGCCTAAACCTAGTTAGTAATTTAATTAGTATTTACTATGTTAAATCCTTACACTTTACAAGAAAAACTCACGGCCACACTCTCCATACAATATCAAACTCTCCCCACCACCCCTTACACGATACCCACTTACACACCACAAAGTTGAAGGATTTTCGTGAGGTTCAAGGGAATTCAAGCCAAGGTTCTTGCCCGTTCTTCCTCGTCAACGGTTTTTCTTGCGTTTAAAATGCAAAGGCACGCCATATTTCTTTCATTCAAACATCTATCACACCATAATATTTATTTGAATATGTTTTGAAAGAAAACAAGGCACACAACTTGAAGATTTTCGTACATGCATATTAGATGATTTTTAACACTTGTGTTTTGATTTAAAAACATGATTATTGTGTTGTTAAAGGGGATGTCATGTATTAGGATGTTAAGAGGTGGTTTTACACGAGATTTAGGGTCCTAATAACACACCAAAAATGTTGGGCAAACTGAAAAAAATAAGCTGGAAACCATCGGGTATCATGTGGATTGTAGGGGTCGGTTGATTTGCATGGTTCTTTGGGGCTTGGCCAGGACGGGCAGGGGCTCGAGAAGGGTCAAGGGAGAGGGTCTAGTAGAGTCCTAGCACGGCTAGGACTCGAGGAAAATGCTAGGGAAGAGTCCACGGAGGTAGGGACTCCTCCCCATGCGCGAACAGGTGGGTCTCGAGCTGGGGGGCTCTCGGCTCGGTATGGGGTTGAGCTGGGTGGTCTATTCGGAACCCTAGGATGGTCCAGGGAGGGTTAGGAAGGTCTGGGTTCAGAGGTGTGTCTTGGTTCAGTGAGGGCCGAGCAGAACGTGAAGAAGCCCAAGCGCGCTGCTGTCTTCTACTTCAGGTTGTTCGCTACATGGGTTAAGGGCTTGGGCTAGACTGGGCTCAGGTCTGGGCCTGGTCCAGGGTTGGTGAGGGTCCGAGGTGATCGCTGGTTAAGTGGCTAGAGGAGTCCTAGGGTGGCTAGGAGACTTAAAGCGCGGGCATGCTGGTGCGCAGCTGGAGTTTCTGATTCAGGTGCTACGTGCACGCGGTCAGGGTCTGGGCTAGGTTTAGGCATGGTCCAGGGAAGGTTAGGGTCAGGTGGGCTTGGTGGTGGCTCAGCTGGAGGTGTCCTAGTTGGCTAGGAGTCCTAAGATAGGCTAGGAAGCACTCACGCCCACATGCAGAAATTGGGGTCAAGTTTAAGGTGGGTTTGAGCATGTTAGGGGCTTGTTCTTTTGGCTGGGCTTTGTCAATAGGGTCCCTAGGTGGGTTGGCTAGGGTTTGGCTCAAGGTGGCTCGGGCGTGGCTCGAGCAAATTAGGAGATGGCTCGGTGTGTTTGATAAGGTGTCAAAAACGAAAATAATAAAGCTAAAATTAAATCCAAGGGTCCACGGGGTTGTCTAATGAATTGGAAGGGTAGAATAAATCATAAAAAGGTTATGTTCAGAATTTGGGATCAAAATAACGAGTTTTGGATTTATCCGGGATTTAATCGACTCACGAAACGTTAATTAAAGAATTAATTGAAACGCTTAGATTTAAACTTAATAAAATTATGAAAAATTATATTTAAGCTCAAATAATTATTAAAAGTCTAAGTTTTTAATTTGGGAATTTTATATTAAGGTTTGGGTTAATTCGGGGTTGAAACGCAGTAATACACCTTATTTAAAGAATAAATTAAAAGTCATAGAATTAAGCTAAATAAAAATATGAGAAAATTCATGTAAGCTTAAATAATTATTTGGGACATGTTAGAGTCAATGAAATTAAGAGAATGTCAAAAACGGGAAATTTTACGTCCAGAGGTAAAACGGTCATTTTACACCTAGAAATTTAGTAAACGTCATGGCAGTGCCCTGAATGCTGTTTTATGTGCTAATATGATTATTTTCTATAGTTATGGATGTTTATGGAATTTTATATGTTAAAATTATATTTTAAACATTTATGGGATTTTATATGTTAAAATGATATTTAAATGTTTAGGGAATTTTATATGTTTATGATTTAATAAGTCAAAATGTTATTTTAAATGTTTTGAGGTTAAAATATTTATTTTTGAATGTTTATGAAATGTTCATAATTAAATAATGATTTTTTAATGTCCATGGATTTTTTATGATTTAAAGGTTGACATTTAAAAGACATGTTGCATGCTTGGTTTCAAAAACAAAATTATACGTTATGCGTGATTTTTATAAAGTAATGAGAATGAAAACATTGAAGGAAGTGAACTAATTGTGACTATAATGATGTTATGTTGAGATATCGTGAGGGTTACGGTCCCAGTGAGAGCCCGACGATCGTATTTCCCGTGACACCATTGAGGATTTGAGGTTATGAGGTTTGAGGTAAGAATGGGAATATCGAGAGGGGAGAAGGCCCCAGAGGGAGCCCATTTATGGGAAAAGGCCCCAGAGGGAGCCCGACGATCGTATTTCTATTCGATGAGGATAGGTCAGGGCCCAGTTGACCGGTGAGAGTGTTGCTGGTGTCTCCCGCCGCCCAGTACTGCGGTTTCATGAAGATGGATCCATCGACTTTTGAGGTTTGAGGAAAGTCACAATTAAGGATCTGAATTCAACAAAGGAAAAGGAAAAAGAAAAATTTTTATGATCATGTTATATGTCATGTTGAGGAATAAGGAAAAAGTTAAAGTTTATGTTTGCATGTCATGAAAATGTTATTTTTACGTAAAAGTATTTTAACTGTTGCATGTGGTTTTATACGTATTATTTGTTATAATGATTATGGTGTGTTGAGTCTTTAGACTCACTAGGTGTGATGGATGCAGGTGACGTTGAGGGAGCTCTTGATGGGTGATTGGACTGGACTGAAGGCGCACACAACCCGAGGACCCGTGCTTCTACTTTTTCCGCATTTACGTTTATGATTCATGATTTATGTTAAAGATTTTAAGACTATTTATGCTTTTGAGAGATTTTTGAGAGGTTTAGTATGGGCTATACTTTTCAAATTTAATGCTTTTCAGGTTTGGTAAAACAGACGACGATTTCATTTTTATGACTATCTCATTGATTTTTGAAATACTAGTGGTTGAGGTTTTATTTTAGCGGGTAAAATATTTTCATGTGTTAAATGTCATGGCTGAAAATTGAGTGTAAAGGAAAAAATAATTTCTATTACTTTTTAAGCAAAAAAAAAGGCAGACGCTTCAGAAGCCCCTGAACCAGAAGCACAAACCTGCGCAGCTTCCTTGCTCACTCACGGTTTTCTATCTCCTCTCGAGCCAGCAGCCACCCAAGCTGCACCAGCCCCTGCCCAGCCCTTCTAGGACCCTAATGACTCGTCTTGGCCCAGCCCAACGACCCCCCAAGCCGAGCCATCACTCTCTGTCCCTCTGCAATCCCTGCGCTCCTTCCCCTTAAAGCTCACGGGTTGGAGTCCTAGCTTGCTAGGACTCCTTCCCAACCTTGGTGTTTGAGTCTTAGCGTGGCTAGGACTCTACCTTTGACCCAAGCATGTCCCTAGCTTAGCCCGGTCCAGCCAAACCGAGCCATGCAACGAATTCCCCCCTTAACCGATTCACCTTGACCACTAAACACCAAATTCTGTCCAGCTTATGTTAGCTTCAGGATGTGCACGTTTTGGTGGAGTTTTATGATCCTAAAGCTTCGTGTAAACACCCTTAAATATACTCCTAACATGGAAGCCCCTTTACCACATACAAAACATGATTTTTGGATCAAAACCCATGTTTTAAAAACTCATGTTTGAACAAAAACGAAAATAATTTAAAAGTGTCACTTGATCTTCATGCAATTCATAGTTAAATACATAATATGGTGTGATGATGAGTAAAGGAAAGAATATGACGTGCCTTTGCATTTTAAACGCAAGAAAAACCGTTGACGACTAAGAACGGGCAAGAACCATGGCTTTGAATTCCCTTGAACCTCACGAAAATCCTTCAACTTTGTGGTGTGTAAGTGGGTATCGTGTAAGGGGTGGTGAGGAGAGTTTGATATTGTATGGAGTGTGTGGACGTGAGTTTTTGTTGTAAAGTGTAGGGTTTTAACATATTAAATACTAATTAAATTACTAACTAGGCTTAGGCCTATTAAGCCAATCAAATTAGCCCATTAGTCTTAATTAGGATTTAATTAAATTATAAAAATGGTTTTTTTTTTAAATAAATTTTTGAATTTATTAGCTGGGTTGCCAAAAATTTCGTATTTTAGTTGAAAAACCGACACCGATAAAATTTCGTCCCCGCGTATAAAATCACCTCAAAACCCCTTATTTTCAAAAATATGAAAAACCATCAAAAATATTTTAAATAATTGAAAATAATTATTTAATAAAAATATTTTATGTTTTTCAGCCCTCGTTCTCCGTTCCTCGATCGCCACTTGAATATTCCTTAAAATACAATTTTATGCATGATGATAATAAAATCATATTTTACATATAAACATGTATGTCACATAATCAATTAGCAATTAAAATCAGTTAATTAGCCATTTTTCATGTTTCCTAGATTCGCATGCAGTTGGATTACGTCGTCTTAATTTTGGACCTTACAATTCCTCCCTCCTTAAATAAAATTTCGTCATCGAAATTAAAACTTACCGAATAGATTAGGATAGCGACTCTTCAAGTTCCTCTCGGTTTCCCAAGTAGCTTCCTCTTCCGAGTGATTCAGCCACTTGACCTTGACCATTGGAATGACTTTGTTTCGCAATCGTCTTTCTTGCCTTGCTAAGATCTGGACAGGTGTTTCTTCACATGTCATGTTTGGGGTTAATTGAAGAGGTTAATGATTAAGCACATGGGACGGATTCGACATATACTTTCGCAGCATTGAAATGTGGAACACATTGTGAACTCCTGCAAGTGCTGGTGGCAATGCCACTCTATAAGCTAGTGTACCAATCCTCTCCAAAATCTCAAACGGACCTATAAATCTTGGGCTAAGCTTGCCTTTCTTGCCAAAGCGCATAACTCCCTTCATAGGTGCTATTTTCACAAATACATGGTCGCCCGCTGCAAACTCTAAGTCCCTTCGTCTTTTGTCCGCATAACTCTTTTGTCGGCTTTGTGCAGTCTTCATTCTCTCACGAATTTTGACTACAAGCGCGGCAGTCTCTTCAATCACATCTGGACCAACATCTCTTCTTTCCCCAACCTCGTCCCAATGAATAGGTGATCTACATTTCCTCCCATAAAGTGCCTCAAAAGGAGCCATCCCGATTGATGATTGGGAACTATTATTGTAGGTGAACTCCACTAGATGCAACTTTGGTTCCCAACTGCCTTGAAAATCAATAACACATGCTCGAAGTAGATCCTACAAAATCTGTATAACTCTTTCTGACTGTCCATCGGTTTGAGGATGAAATTCTGTACTGAATAATAACTTGGTCCCCATCGCTGCATGTAGACTTTTCCAGAAAGATGACGTGAATCTCGGATCCCTGTCTGAAACAATAGATAATGGAGTCCCGTGCAGACGAACTATCTCTCGAATATACAAGTCGGCGTACTGAATCATGGTGAATGTCGTCTTAATAGTTAGAAAATGCGCTGACTTAGTAAGACGATCAACTATCACCCAAATAGTATTGAATCCCTTAACTGTCTTTGGCAATCCCACAACAAAGTCCATGGTGACATTTTCCCATTTCTACTTGGGAATAGGGAGTGGCTTCAATTTTCTCGCTGGTCTCTGATTTTCTGCTTTAACTTGCTGGCAAGTTAAAAACTCGGATACAAACTTCAGAATGTCTCTCTTCTTGCCTGACCACCAATATAGCAACTGCAAATCTTTGTACATTTTCGTGCTACCCTGGTGAATGGAATAAGGTGTGTCATGAGCTTCTTTCATAATAAGATCTCTCAAAGAATCGTCTCTAGGAACCCATAACCGATCTCGATAACGAACTATACCATCCATCTCTGAATATAATTTCCGACCCTTAGCTTCATCTCTAGCTCTCCACTTTTGCAACTGATCATCAGTTGAATGCCCATCACGAATTCTATCTCTCAAGGTCGACTGTACTGATAATGTGGCAAGATTAGGGGCCTCGACCCTAACATACACTGTAAGCTCAAACCGCTGTATCTCGGACTGCAACGATCTTTGGAGTGATAGATGAGTGATAACTGCTGCTTTTCTACTCAACGCGTCTGCCAATACATTAGCTTTTCCCGGATGGTAGCTAATGTCACAATCATAGTCCTTCACTAACTCAAGCCATATGTGATGTCTCATATTCACTCCTTTTGAATGAAGAAGTATTTCAAACTTTTATGATCTGTGATGTTTCCCGGATGGTACGAAACGGTTTCAAAATTCCTAACTGATCATGATTTTTCAGTTGGATCAGTTGATAAGACCTTGTTCAAATTCTCTAAGAATGATCATATTCTACTTGTTCAAATTTACGTTGATGATATTATATTTGGGTCAACTAACCCCAAATTATGCGAGAATTTTGCTAAGTTGATGTAGGACAAATTCGAAATGAGCATGATGGGTGAATTGACATTTTTCCTTGGACTGCAAGTGAAGCAACTGGAAACTGGTATCTTTATCAGTCAGACCAAATATGCGAAAGAATTGCTTAAGAAATTTGGCATGGAATCATGCTCAGCAGCAAGCACTCACATGAGTTCATCAGTCAAACTAGACAATGATCAAGGGGGAATATAAGTTGAAGCGACATTATACAGAGGTTTAATAGGTTCATTATTGTACCTAACTGCTAGTCGTCCTGATATTGTATTTGCTGTATGCATGTGTGCTCGATTTCAAGCAAATCCTAAGCAATCACATTTCTCAGCCGTCAAAAGGATTTTAAAATACCTTAAGGGCACACAAAATGTTAGGATGTGGTATTCTAAAGACTCATCTTTCAATTTAGTTGGATATTCAGATGCAAATTATGCAGGATGTAAGCTTGATCGAAAAAGTACAAGTGGATTATGTCAGTTTCTAGGAGACAGACTGATCTCTTGGTTCAGCAAGAAGCTCCAGATTCTTAACAATCTTAGACGTGAGCATTTGATCACCGGATGGGATAGAAACTTTGAAACCCAAACCCATATCTTGAGGAATAATTTTCAGTCTTTTGATGAAGGTTTCAGATATAAAAGAATGTGTAGCTCCTGAATCTAGCAATGCATAGATAGCTACACCTAGAATGATGATCCTCCCTGCGGTGAAAGATGTCTTTTAAATCTTTTCGTGTTGAAACTTAAGGATTTTACTATCATTAATTCCCAAAGTTATACGTAGATTGCGTGTTGAACTTAAAAATTTCTTGAAAAATTGCATTTTAGCCCTCCAATTGTTTTTTTCGAAATTTTTCATCTTAGCCCTTGAAGATTTCGAAAATTACATTCATGGCCCTTAAGAATTCGGTAATTTCATTTTGGTCCCTTAAATTTTTTGAAAATTACAATTTAAATCCCAAAATTTCAAAATTCTCCCAAATCCCTTTTATTATGATTTTCTTTAAATTTTGGCCCTAAACTTTTTATTTGGAATTAAGTCATCCTTTACATAAAATAAGGCACAAAATCAATATCATTTTCCATGGTTCCTAAAATCCTAACTTACATCTAACTAGGGTAGAACATGCAACCTAAATTCAACTAGTTTAGATCTTGTTCACAAATCTTCTAATAACCAATTTAACATTTCATGCGAAAATAAACAATATAAAAAATGTTAAATGACTAGGTTACCCGTGATGAGTGTAGTGTCTGCCTCTTCCTCAGCTTCTTCGGCATTCATAACATAAGCTCGTGCCGTAGTAGCTGCTTTCCTCTTTGGGCAATCGTTAGCTTTGTGTCCATCCTCCTTGCAGTAAAAACATTTAAATGATCCCCATTCACATTTGCCAAGATGTAGACGGTTGCACACTTTGCTTGGTTGCCTCTCGGCAGGCTTCGATGCTCCAGGATTTTGTGGCTTAGGTGGTGCTGACCCTGGGGCTTTAGAGGCCCTTGAGGTCTAGGAGGACCCGTATATGGTTTCTTGTTAGGCTAATTATTATTCTGATGTTGTTGCCTCTTACGATGTAACTCAAAGTCAATGTCCTTCAAGGATTGCTCAGCCTGGTATGCATAGGTAACTGCTATAGCATGATCCACAGGGTGCATCATCATAACCTGATCCCGAATGGTAGGTCGAAGGCCATCCATGAAATTTCTAAGCTTTTCTTCCGCATCCCTGACAATAAGGGGTACAAAGTGACAACCCCTATAAAATTTCTTCACAAAATCAGCAACAGATACGTCTCCTTGACGGAGAGTCATAAATTCCCTATTTATCCGTCCTCTTACATCAGCAGTAAAGTATTTCTCATAGAATTTTGTCTTGAATTGAGCCCAAGTGAGTGTAGCAAGGTCTACACCATGCTCGGCTCCTTCCCACCAGAAAGAAGCGTCATCCCTAAACAGATAAGTAGTACACCTCACACGGTCAGCATCTCCCATGTCCAGATAGCGAAAGTGTACCTCAAGTGAACGAATCCACCTCTCAGCAGCAAAGGGATCAGTAATGCCAGAAAATTCCTTCGGCTCTAGCCTTCAGAATTGTTCATAAATATCATGATGTGATACCTTATCGAACACACCGAGCCATCTCCTAATTTACTCGGGCCACGCTCGAGCCACCTTGAGCCAAAACCTAGCCAACCCACCTAGGGACCTTACTGACCAAGCCCAGCCCAAAAACCCGGCCCATGCTTGCTCAAAAACCTGCTGGACAACAGACCAGATTGCATGTGTATGTGCGTGAGTGCTTTTTAGCTTATCAAGGGCTCCTGGTTGCCTTAGGACCCTTCCAGCCCTTAACCACTTGACCCCTCATGACCCTAACCTCCCTGGACCATGCACAGCCCAAGCTCAGACCAACCCACTTTTTAGAACCCAGCAGCGAAGCCCCTGAACCAGAAGCACAAAGCAGGTTTCCTTGCTCACTCACGGTCTTCTATCTCCTCTCGAGCCAGCAGCCACACAAGCTGCACCAGCCCCTGCCCAGCCCTTCTAGGACCCTAATAACTCGTCTTGGCCCAGCCCAACGCCCACCCCCCAAGCCGAGCCATCATTCCATGGCCCTCTGCAATCCCTGCGCTCCTTCCCCTTTAGGACTACTTCCCAGCCCTGGTGTTCGAGTCCTAGCGTGGCTAGGACTCTACCCTTGACCCAAGCACGTCCCTAGCTTAGCCCTGGTCCAGCCAAACCGAGCCATGCAACGAATTCCCCCTTAACCGATTCACCTTGACCACTAAACACCATATTCTGTCCAGCTTGTGTTAGCTTCAGGATGTTCACGTTTTGGTGGAGTTTTATGTTCCTAAAGCTTCGAGTAAACACCCTTAAATATACTCCTAACATGGCAGCCCCTTTACCACATACAAAACATGATTTTTGGATCAAAACCCATGTTATAAAAACTCATGTTTGAACAAAAACGAAAATAATTTAAAAGTGTCACTTGATCTTCATGCAATTCATAGTTAAATACATAATATGGTGTGATGATGAGTAAAGGAAAGAATATGACGTGCCTTTGCGTTTTAAACGCAAGAAAAACCGTTGACGACGAAGAACGGGCAAGAACCTTGGCTTTGAATTCCCTTGAACCACACGAAAATCCTTCAACTTTGTGGTGTGTAAGTGGGTATCGTGTAAGGGGTGGTGGGGAGAGTTTGATATTGTATGGAGTGTGTGGCCGTGAATTTTTGTTGTAAAGTGTAGGGTTTTAACATATTAAATACTAATTAAATTACTAACTAGGCTTTGGCCTATTAAGCCAATCAAATTAGGCCATTAGTCTTAATTAGGATTTAATTAAATATGAAAAACCATCAACAATATTTTAAATAATTGAAAATAATTATTTAATAAAAATATTTTACATTTTACGTTTTTCAGCCCTCGGTCTACGTTCCTCGATCGTCACTTGAATATTCCTTAAAAATACAATTTTATGCATGATGATAATAAAATCATATTTTACATATAAACATGTATGTCACATAATCAATTTGCAATTAAAATCAGTTAATTAGCCATTTTTCATGTTTCCTAGATTCGCATGTAGTTGGATTACGTCATCTTAATTTTGGACCTTACAGATCCATTGTCCCCATTATTATTTTCCTTGTGCCTCGAAGTTTTGTCGCGATCTCTGAAGCGAATGTCTGCATCTCCGGGCTTTGGCTTCCATCCAAAATGTGGTAATCTTCGTATTACTCACCTAGCGTATGCAGATGATCTCTTATTATTGTCACATGGGGATAAGAGGAGTATAATGATGGTAATGCATTGTTTGAGTAAGTTTGGTGACATGGCTGGTTTGAGAATTAATGCTTTGAAATCAAAAATTTTTATGGCTAGCATGGATGACTCTGTGAGACAGGAAGTTATTGAAGCGACTGATTTCGGGGTAGGTGTAATACCATTTAGATATCTTGGTGTACCGCTTGCAGCTAGACGACTTCGAGCCTCTGACTTTAGCGTTCTTGTTGACTCCGTAGCTTCAAAGGTGAGTGCTTGGCCTCGACACACTCTTTCTTATACCGGGAAAGTTGAATTGCTCTGATCGGTTATACAAGGGATTGAGTGTTTCTGGTTGTCTATTCTTCCTATACCGAAGTGTGTGATTGATATTATTAATTCTATTTGCCGCAAGTTTGTTTTGCCCACCAAACACCCTCCGATTGCTTGGCATGAACTGTGCAAACCTTTGACAGATGGGGGTTTTGGTTTAAAAATCTGAAGGCATGGAACCGCGCTTTATTGGCAAAAACGTTGTGGAAAATTCATGCTAGGACAGATTGCCTCTGGATCAAATGGGTGAATCACATTTACAGCTGCTTTGGAGATGTATGGAACTGGCAGTGGTGCAAAGATACATCCCCATTGATTAAACAAATTATTGACATAAGGGAAGAAATGATTCGGGAATATGGATCGATAGGTGCTGCCTCTTCACAGCTAGATTCTTTGTTCGGTACTACCGGCGGAATACGTTGTGCTTATGAATTTTTTGCGAGGGCCAAAGGAAATTGGCCATGGAAACCACTGATATCGAAATCTTGCTTACTCCCCCAAACATCGGTTTGTTCTTTGTTTGATGGCTCACCGGAAGTTGCTGACTAGGGACAGATTGGGTTTTGTTCAAGACAGAAAGTGTGTGCTTTGCAAGTTGGAGGATGAATCTTTTGCTCATCTGTTTTACGAATGTCCTTGCACTAAGATCATTTGGGATAGAATTCGAAGATGGCTAGGTATGAAGAAGTGTATGGGATCTCCTTCGGCAATATTGCGTGTGTTTCGTTCAGTTTACAGGGGCAATTCGAATATAGCAAGACTGAGATTCACGGCTATGGCAGCTACGATGTACCACGTCTGGAGCATGCGCAATCGGGTTATGTTTGATGGAGAAAAACTGCAGGTAGACGATATTGTCCGGAAAATACAGATTCATTCTTATCGATGTTTACCACAAGTTGTTGAAACAATGTGTGTGCTGCCTTAGTCTGCGTTATTGATCGGATTTTGGTGAGATTATGGCCTATTGTTTTTCGATACTCGTGTGTTATGATGCGTTTTCTTCTTAGCCGTATTCTGATTTCCTGGATATGCCCAGCGTACTTGTATCTGTAAACTTTTTACCTTTTTAATGGAATTAGTTTTATTTTAAAAAAAAATTCACACAAGTTAATTGTGTTGCAATAGTATAGTTAAATATGGCATGGTCCCAATTGACAGCGTGCGCAACCAAACCCCAGATAAATAAAAATTAAAGAAAAAAAAAGAGAACAAATTGAAATTTTCAATTCAATGCTGGAATAGCTGAGAGAATATTAAAATCGCTAACCAAGAAAATCGGGAAAAAGAAATACAAACGAATCCAACTATCAATAATCTCTCTGCTTTCATCCGATGCTTTTGGATTTGTTCAACGTATGTTTGCGCGAAAAATCATAAGCTGAATCGGGTATGAATTCGATCGTGTAATTATCCCTAGGATTATCGAAGATTGATTATTATTCCACTCGCTTATGAGATCTTAATTTTTCATCTATAAGACTGAATTTACTATGAATATGTTTTGTGGGCTACTCTCGAATTTGATTTTCATGATCCATCGAAACTTTCTTGAATTTATAAGCTGTTAATTTGCGTTGATTATTGGATGGTTGTTTCTAGATTGTGTTCCTGCTGTTTATTGATGCACGGTTTTTTGATGCAGATTATTTGATTTTTTTTTGGTAGTGAATGAATCAGTGATGTGCTTCGTCAGTATTTTATTTTTATTATTTTTCCTGGAATTTAGCTGTTTTGATATGTTCTTGGTCTTGCTTGAATGCAAAGATGAAGAGTATTGATTGTGGCTTATTGTTAAAACAACTATGGTGGTACCATTTTTTTCCTCTTTCTTTTGGTATTGTTTTTACTTTTATGAGAGTTGGAAATAGAGCATTGAACTAATTCTTATATATCAGCAGCCATTGCGTGGGATTAAGGATAGTGTTGTTTGTGGAATGGAGTGTTTGTTGAATTTGGAAATTGTTGAAAATGTTCTTTTGTGCTTTTTAGATATGGCATTAATGGTTGCAAAAGCTTGTAGCAGTACTTCGGATATGGCTGTCCAAGAAAAAGGAAGTAGAAATAAAAGAAAATTCCGAGCTGATCCTCCGATCACTGATCCAAGTAAAATCATCCCTTTGCCTCTGAATGAGTGCAGCAATTTTGAATTCTCTGCTGAAAAGTTTGAGATCATCCCAAACTTTGGGCACAAGAATGAGTGCGATCTATGCTGTGTCGATCAAGATAGTTCTGTTGCTTTAAAACTGGACCTTGGATTGTCTTGCACTATGGGGACATCAGAGGTGGAGTCGAGCCAGCCTCCAGAGGAAATACATGCATCATCCAACGAGTTTCATGATGCAGATTGGAGCGATCTTACAGAATCCCAGCTGGAAGAACTTGTTTTAAGCAATTTGGACGCAATTTTCAGGAGTTCGATTAGGCAAATAACTGCAAGTGGTTACAGTTCAGAAGTTTCTAACAAGGCTATCTTAAGGTCTGGACTTTGGTACGGGTGTAAAGACATGGTGTCAAATATCGTTGACAATACGCTGGCATTTCTTAGGAGTGGCCAAGATATTGATCCATCAAGGGAACACTATTTTGAGGATTTGCAGCAGATGGAAAAGTATATATTGGCAGAATTGGTTTGCCTTTTAAGGGAGGTTAGACCTTTTTTTAGCATCGGGGATGCAATGTGGTGCTTGTTGGTATGTGATATGAATGTATCTCATGCTTGCGCAATGGATAGTGATCCTTTGTCTAGTTTCCTTCTTGACTCATATTCAAAAGGCAATTCCTCCATTTCTTCTCGACCCCAATTTGGAACAGAGTCCAGAAGTTATGAGTCCAATATAACGGTTCCTTGTACACCAAATGTATCTTCTTCTTATTCTCATAAATCTATTTCTGATACACCCGTTTTAAATTCAATTCAGGATGGTCATAGCATGCAATCTGATGCATCTGGTGTCACAAATCATACTAACTTGATTCCAAAAACTACTTTTGTTCTCAATGGACTGGTACCAGACAACGAGTGTCAAAATTCTTCATCTAATAATAATATCAGACCCTTTAGCGCTTCAGGATTACCCCACCCTACAATTTCAGAGGAAACGTTTGTGGCGAGTAGAAAAGTATCTGGAATAACCAAAAAGGAGAATGTATTGCGTCAGAAATCGACTCACTTGGAGAAACACTACCGTACTTACGGTTCTAAAGTTACATCTAGAAATTCGAAACTTAGTAATTTCAGTAGTCTAGTCCTTGATAGGAAACTTAAGGCTGCAGCTGGTTCTACCGGTATCAATGCTAAGAATGGCTCCTTCAAAGTCAGGAAGGGAATCGAGTTTGATGCGCCTCAAGACAGTGTGAATCAGAATCTTTCAGCGAGCCAAGAATGCACTTCAGTTCCCACGTTTGGTTCAGAAACTATTAATGGCAGCTTTTCATTGCCTAAAGCCAGTATCTCGTCCTCATTTCCTGTCGTGCCGGGCGATACCTCTTCTTCATTACCTACTGCTGATACAGAGCTTTCTCTCTCATTCCCTTTAAAAAGCACTGCAAATCCAAAACCAATCGATCATAACATCAAATCTGCCAAGTCCACTATTGTCAGTGCTTCAAGTGATAAGTCTCTAGGTCATAGGGCCCCGCTGGACCGTAAGGATGAGATGATTATGAAGCTGGTTCCTAGAGTACAGGAATTGCAAATTCAGCTAGAAGAATGGACAGAGTGGGCAAATCAGAAGGTCATGCAAGCTGCTCGTAGACTGAGCAAGGACAAAGCTGAGGTCAAGGCACTTAGGCAAGAGAAGGAAGAAGTAGAGCGGCTCAAGAAAGAAAGGCAAACATTGGAAGAGAACACCACAAAAAAACTATCTGAGATGGAAAATGCTCTTCGCAAGGCTGGTGGGCAGGTGGAACGAGTGAATGCTGCTGTCCGCAGGCTTGAAGTTGAGAATGCTGCATTATGGCGGGAAATGGAAGCTGCGAAATTGCGTGCTGCGGAGTCAGCTGCAAGCTGTGAAGAAGTGTTGAACAGAGAGAAGAAGACGCTGTTGAAATTTCAGACTTGGGAAAAGCAGAAGATAATTTTTCAGGAGGAGCTTTCAGCTGAGAAGCACAAGTTGAAGCAGCTGCAACAGGAACTGCAGCAAGCCAAAGAGATAAAAGATCAAGTTGAGGTATGCTTAGCTCCTAACATAATTTAACTTTTCCCTTCACATTAATCCAAAAATTTTTTCACTGATATGTGCCTAGAATTAATCGACTTCCATCAAAAAATTCCTCAAATGCCTGATGAAGAGGCTTTAGTGTTCAAAGGTTAACAGTTGTATGTGGACACGTTTTTATCACCTCTTATGCATATTTGTCTTCCTATGGTTACCAAATTGTTAGTCTTCATGGAATTTAATTGTTAATGACGGAACGACATAATTGGAGGAGCGTGTTGATCAATATACTTCCACCATTAGGATTAAACTTTTTAATGAGTCAAGTACCACCATGTTGTTCTCATGGTACTTGAAAGATAGCCATGGTCAATCTTGGACCTTTTCTAAGTAAATTTGTGACTGCTTCAAGTAAAATTTTTGGTATATGTTGCCCTCATTATAGTGTTCTTGCATTCAGTTGAACATCGGATACAGCTTCACTTGAGAATATGAACTCAAAGATTTCTTGTTTGGGATCCGTGACCATAGATTAATTTATGAAAGTACAAATAAGATTTAACTAAAGAATGATCTATGTTTCTAATTTAATGTAAAATATGAAGTCTTATATTTTCACAAAACTGTGAAAGCATTGTTTATATTTCTGGAGAACCATATTCTTGCCCTTGTGGCTTATTCTTGGTGATATTTGCACGTTTAGATTGCAAAGTTGTTAAAATGACAGGCAAAACGGGATCTAGAGGAGAAGGCCAACAATGAAGTACTTACACTAGCCAATTCATTTAGAAAAGAAAGAGAGCAAATTGAAGCCACCGCCAAATCCAAAGAGGATGCAATTAAATTAAGAGCAGAAAACAATCTACAGAAGCATAAATATGATATTGAGAACCTTGGAAAAGAAATTGCCCAGCTGAGGTTAAAAACCGATTCATCAAAAATCGCAGCTCTTAGAAGAGGAATAGATGGAAGCTATGCCAGCAAGCTCACCGACCTCAGAAAAACTCAAGCCCATCAAGATCCCATAACCCCTTACATCTCAAATACACTGACATCCACCAATTTTCACGGCTCTAATGGAACAGGAGGAGTAAAACGTGAACGGGAATGTGTGATGTGTTTATCCGAGGAGATGTCTGTCGTTTTCTTGCCATGTGCACATCAAGTTGTATGTACAATGTGCAATGAGCTGCATGAGAAGCAGGGAATGAAGGACTGCCCGTCGTGCAGGAGCCCAATTCAACGACGTGTTAGTGTACACTATCGATCTTAATATGTGAGTCGGATTTCTTTTTTCAGTAATTAAATATGTGGGTTTTGACAATAAATAATGGGTTTGGATGATCTTCTCCAAAGTTTAGGCCATCTATACATATATGGCTTGAGTGAAGTCTGGTTTATTTATACTCTGATTTCCCTTTTCATTAAATATATACCTATTGTGGCTTTTTCCTTATGCTAATTTATCATGCAAACATTAGATCTCAAATCTCTTGGCTTTATACTCAACCAGACTTTATTTGTGTGAATATTCATGCATTTAAGTGGATAATTCAGTGTTTTCTTGAGTTTCAACACAAAATAAAAACAAATTTCACATGTATTTGTTCTTGAAAATTGAAATCATGTCTCACCTCTTTATTTATTTTAATTTACCTTGGAATTATTATATTGCACTTACCATTTTTTCCATCAAAATTAATCTTGTTTTGTAGAGCACAAGAAGCTCAAATAGTTCAAATTTTATTTTAAGAAATCTTGGAAATCGGAAATTAATTGTAACGTATGAAAAACCAACATACGTAAACCACATGCATGCAAAATTATTTTAATTGCTTAATTACTTTATTTAATTGCTAGCATGATATTTATTATATGATTAAAAGTATGATTGCATTATTAAATGATAATATGACATGATTACATGAAATTTAAGGATTTTACCCGAATATTCGATAATAGGCAGGGGAAAGGAGACCGGAGACGACCAAGACAAGAATAATTATTTTTCATTAAATAATGGCAAGGCTTCCTAATATGATTAAAAATGGTTTAATTTTTCTAAAAATGTGGAGTTCGAATTATTTTACGAGTCAAGCTCGATTTTTCTCGGGAAGCCGGTTTTGGACAAACAAGGAGTTTTAAAAAATCAAAAATATTATTTTTGAGAAACTTAATTTATAAAATTTTATTATTTAATTAAATAAGTGTTATTGAGCTCAATTTAATTAATTTAAGTAGGCCCAATTACCCTTAAGCTTGCAAGCCCAAAACCAAAGCCCATTATCATGTTAATTTATTTATAAATATGCTACCTAGGTTTGCAAACCCCATAATTCAGCCCCCTAATCAGCCGAAAAACACACTCACACACACCTAATATTTTCGAGAATTTGGAGGAAAAGAAAGGCTTGTGTTCTTCGTCGTCCGGTCGTCCAACGTCACACCCTCGCCAACAATCGTCTATTCGAGCGTTATAAACGCAAAGACACGTTTCCTAAATCCTTTTAAACATCATACAAATCATAATATGTGTGTTTTAAATTTTAATTGTTTTTGCATGAATAAAATAGGTATTTGATAATTTTTACGGTAGAACGTTTATACGACATTTTTGCGCTTTTATGAAAAACGTATTGAATCCAACGGACACACTGCCAATACATGATAAATTATGAATCATTATTGGTTAAAACATGATAAAATCTAATAAAAAACAGGCTGGAACCGTGGGAACAGAAGCAAAGACAGGAACTGTGGGTTTGGTTGGATTGTACAATTCAAGGAACTCGGTTCTTATGCATGGGGGCAAGTGGCTCGACCAGGTATGGGGGTTGGGTCCTAAGAGTCATGGTTAGGTCCTAGGAAGAGTCCTAGCATGGCTAGGACTCGTGTACCAGGCTGGGGAAGATTCCACGAAAGCTAGGACTCTCCCCAAGATCTTCCGCGAGCAGCTGTTGTGCAGGGGGTGACGGCTCGGTTTGGGGCTGGGCTAGGTGGTCCATCAGGGTCCTAGGGTGATGGGCAGGGGTCGGGCCAGGGGCTGGACTGGCTGGGTGCGCTATGGCTCGAGCCAAAAGTGGAAACCGTGAGGGAAGCTAACGTGCGGCTGCTGTCTTCTGATCCAGGTGGCTCGCGCGTGGGTTCCAGGGTCTGGGTTGGTCTGGATTGGGTCTTGGCGTGGTCCATGGATGGTTAGGGTCAGGTGGGCTCGGTGGTGGCTCGGCTGGAAGTGTCCTAGGTTGGCTAAAAGTCTATAGGCGTGAGTAGCAACCATGAGCAGTTTCGGGTCTTCTGTCCAGGAGTGATTGAGCGAGCTAGGGTCTGGTTCTAGGGGCTGGGCTTGGTCAGTAGGGTGCCTAGGTGGGTTGGCTCGGGTTTGGCTCGAGGTGGCTCGACCATGGCTCGAATAAATAAGGAGTTGGCTCGGGTTGTTCACTTAAGGGTCAAAAACTTAATTTAAAAGATTAAAATTAGAACCATGAGTCCACGGGTGTGGTTCATGGCTCCCAAGGGTAGAATAAATAATAAAAATATTATGTTTAAAATTTGGTATCAAAATAATGAGTTTTGGATTTATCCAAGATTTAATCGCCTCACAAAACGTTAATTAAAGAATTAACTGAAAAACCTAGTTTTAGGCTTTATAAAATTATGAAAAATTATATTTAAGCTTAAATAATTATTTAGAATAAACCCATGTCATTAAAAGTGAGAAAAAGATAAATTCGAGAATTTTTACGTCCACGGGCAAAACGATAATTTTACACTTAAGAAAATACATAAAAGCTTGGCAGCGTCCCGAATGATCATAATGTTTGTTAAATGATATTTTATGATTTAAAATGATGATTTTGATGATAATATGTTATTTTATGATTTATGGTAAATCTGTGTAATTTATACTGTTTAAAATGCTATTTTTGGAAAGTTATGTTATTTTATGATTTTTAAAGAAAAGGAAAAAATATTTTGAGGGATGTGAATTGACAGTGACATATGATATATGATTTGTGGGGGATCCGTTTATGTGAGGATGGTGAACTTACGATTTTGTGTAGATGTCGCGAGGGGAAAAGGCCCCAGAGGGAGCTCATTTACGAGAGAAAGCCCCAGAGGGAGCTCATTTATGGGAAAAAGCCCCAGAGGGATCCCGTCTATGGGAGAAGGCCCCCGAGGGAGCCCCGACGATCGTATTTCCATGGTGGAGCCTAGTGCCCACCCCTATAGGCCATGTGGAGCTGAAGACTGATCAGTCGACCGAAGGATAAAAGCTAGTCACTTTCAAAGATCAAACTTCACCCAAAATAATATATGATTGAAAGCTTTACGATTTTAATGATTTTATGATATATGATTCATGATGATGATTAAAACTATTTTTAAATAATTTTTAAAATGATTTATTTATGCTCAAAGATTATTTTAAAAGATTTTTAAGTGATTTATTTATGCTTAAAGTTATTTTGAAATGATTTTACGATTTTCGATTTATTTATGTTTAAAAGCTATTTTAAATAAAAATATGATTTTTATGCATGTGATTGTATATGTAATATTTGTTATCCATGTTTAGAACGTGCTGAGTCTTTAGACTCACTAGGTTTGTATGATACAGGATTTGATGATTTATGGGAGGTACTGACGATTGAGTGGATCGAGTGCAGCAGTACACACCCGATAGCCTTTATGTTTCCGCACTAGCTAGATAGATTTATGATTTGAAGATTTATGTTAATGATTTTTATTAGAGATGTTTTTATGTTCTGTTTTATTGTTAGTTGATCTTTTTAAAGGTCAATTTAGGAAGTTTTGATCAGTCGATGATTTAAGATTTATTTTTATGCACTTGAGATCTCTTATATTAATTGATTGTGATTGTTAGAAATGTTAAGTTATTTTATTTAGTTAGTATTTTCGATTTTATGATTTATGAATAGAAAAAAAAAGTTGAGGTCGTTTCATTAATTATCACGGGGTTGTCTAGATGATATTTGCAAGAAGATGAGGCACCATGTAATCACAAGTGGTTGCTTTTTATTTGAAAAATGACTACTAAGTGACATACAACCTAATTTAATTTTATTTTTTGGGCAAACTATTAATAACTCCTCATCTTTAAACATATCTTTATCCTCACTCCTTATTTCCCCAAATGTTTGTTTGAGCTCCCTAATCTTATAAAATTTTCAAAAATATCATCAATCTTCATAATTATGTAGCCCAAAGACATGCATCTATACAAGGTTTTCAGTCTATATATCATTTTTCATATTATTGATTTTTTTAATGGTCCATCATGCTTCTGTATAATAAATTGAACAGTTTACCTATTTGCCCGGAGTGCCGTCGGGTTGTATCCACCAGGTTTTATAGACTTCTCCTCATAGTCCAACCACACAGTCACAACAAAATGGTTTCTGACGTAGATTCCTTCAACACCACCTAGCACAACTCTGTTTCGTTTCCTACCTCGGGTTGTATAATAAAGTAGTTCAATTTGAAAATAATACATGAGAGGGGCAGTAAGTATTGATCTTTTTATTCAAACGTACAATTTATTAATGCACAATAAAGAAAACCATTACAAGTTTATTTTGAGAGAAAAATAAAGAGGTTGAATGATGTCTTCATCTTCATTCTGCTTTGGTATTTATAGAAGTCTCAGTGGATTTGAAATCTGGACTTCAAATCTTGTGAATTATGCTGCTAGTTGTGGCCGACAACATCTTATGAGTGGTGGTCTCTTCAACCACTAGTTAGTAGCTTGTCTTTATGGGTGGTTGAGTGATCCAACTTCCACTAATTAGTGGAATCTTCTTTTAGTGGTGGTTCAACCTCCATTAATGAAGTGGTTGGATCACATACCTACTTTATCTTTGTTGGGGAATTTTTAGTTTTTGTACGGTCCATGAGGAAATTGTTTTTATTTTTTTGTGGTTCTTCACCACTTGGTCCTATTTCTGCAAGATTCTTTCAGTCAGATCTTGACCGAAAACCTTTCTCGAATTCTGGCTCCTTCTGGTTCGGGCATTCTGGGCAGATGCTTTCTGATCATCTTATCACATGAGCCATGTTACAGAATTTCCGACGAGTTTCTTAGATCCACGGCAGTTTGTTATTTCACAAAGATTTTTTTATTTTCAAATAAGTCTTCTGAAAAACTTGTTGTTTTTATTGTCATATTGTTTAAAAAAAAAAGGTTCATTCATAGAATTCTGATAAAAACTTAAATGAAAATTTTACTTTGTCTATCTCGATTGGACAGACCCATAGACCACATGCTCTTCTGGTAGAGACGTCATCTTCCGTTAATGAACCAACAAAGGGTGTTTCTTCAGTTGAAGGATCTTTGATAAATTTTTAAATATTTGTATCAATGAAATGCTTCATGTGATCCTTTTTCTTGTTAGTTTTGGTTCTGCACAAAATACAGTTCCAGAATATCTCTTCTGGGCAAATAATCATTGTTTGTCCATGCCTCGTGCACTGCTTCTTGAATCCACTTAAGTAATCATGAAATTTCAAGGAAGCTAGGTGATGTAGTATAAACTAAGGCCAGAGCCCCTAGTTCATACCATGTCTTGACTTCCTTTGGATATGAATTTGGTTTCATTCACACCATTTGATATTTCCTTGCTACATCAACCCGAATGGATTGACTTAAAGACTTGAGATAAGGATCTAGAATCTCAAATTTTTTTGACTGACTCATCTAGAGATTACTTCGACTTAACACTTGTGCTAGGGATATTTGAATCCCCTGTTCCAGGTATATAGTCATGTACTCGAAAATTCTTCATTTGGGAACCAGTGGCTTCTCGATGCCTTGGAGGATAGGCCTTTGTATTACAGACCATAGCTGGGTATAAGCTTGTAAACATCATGCAATTCGATCCGAGACAATTCTTTTATTGGCTTTCTGTAGCCTACCCGCAACTTCTGCATTTAGAGTAAGCTTTTTGAACTCGTTTTGAAACGTTTTAAGGTTTTTCCTCAAGTGTCTCTGTATTTTTATGATAATATCGATATCATTGTTGTACATCTCTTGTTAAGAAATCTATAAAATATTTTCAAGAGATTTAATAATCATAATATCAAAAATATAATTTTGACATAAAGCTTGTCACCTTAAAAATATAGCTTTCTCGGGTTTTGATTGTATTCTATTTTTCAAGAAAGCCTTTACCCATATGTTATCAACCTTTAAGGTAAATTTCTTGCTGGTAAAAATAATGGTCATTTTTAAAAGCTTTTTTACTGCATAAAATTTATTCTCGTTGATATGCCATCTTATGGCTTCTATTTCTTATAATATACCATTGCAATACATGTATAGTTGTTCTTCTTCACTTGTGAGCTTTGTTAAAAGTGCTGCCCACCAATGATCACTAGGACTGTGTATGATACCAGATCATATTTATATTGAGGAATGACCATTTTTGCAAAACTTTTGCAAATCTCCTTTAGTTGGTTAAGTCTCTTCGTGTGTTCTTCTGTTCATATAAATCTTGCATCTTTTTTCAGTAATTGAATAAATATTTTCATGTGTTTTGTTTGGTTTTTAATAAACATCCCTGCAAAATTAACAACTCTTAAGAAACTTTGTAGTTTTTTATTTTCTTTCAATTTGTCTGGAAAATTATGTACTTCTTCCACTATGTGTTTTTGCATAATTATTCCAGACTCGTCGATATGTATTCCGACAGATTCAATCTTTCTTGTAGCAATAACTACTTTTTTTGCAAATAGAACAGTCCTTTTTTTACAAACTTTAGAAAAAATCTCTTAGTGTTTGATTTGTTTTTTCATATTTTTATATGATACTAAAACAACATTAATATAGACAAACATAAATTTGAGATAATCCTCAAATAGATTATCTATTTTTTAAAAAATATATGGGGTGAATTAGTAAATCTTATTGGTAAGACTTCCCAAATATAATGTCCTTGTAGTGTGGAGAAAGCTGTGAATTTCTTGCTTTCTTGATGCAACCGGATTTGATAGAAACCAGAATTACAATCATATTTAGAGAATATTTTAGCGTAATGTTCTCTACTAATTATAAAATACCCATCGAACTACAAGATTTTATTAATTTCTTGATAATTAATAATCAAACTAGGTTTGTTTCTTTTGATCTCACCATGATTTCCTGCTTTATGGTGAAATTCCTGCTTTGATTAGTCCAAAGTTCAGATGTTCCTTGATAATAATCTGCATAGCATTTTGATCAAAAATGTTCATTGAGATAGGCTTGCATATGAAAAATTCATACTTTGTCTTCCTTGATTTTTAGGTTCGATTTAAGTTGATTTTTATCTCACCATCTCAAAAGATCTTCATAGTAATTTCTTTGATCTTTTTATTGACATCTTATAGGTCCTTATTTGCTCTTAATTGGAGCACTTTTTCTCCAAAACATCTAGAATATTTCATTTTTGGGTTCGAAAGTTATCCTTCATAACCACGCTTGTTGTGAAACTGGATTGGCTTTTCTGTAAAATGACTCTTTTAGTTTCTGGACTATGACTTTATGATTTTATGATGTTGTGAACAATAATCTTCTAGTCACATTTTCTTGTGTATATGACTTAAACATATGTAGGAAATTGTTTCCTAACATAATGTCAGCTCATGTATCATGAAAATATATCGGTGGTATTTTTACTTTGTACCAAGATGTTTGTCCAGCACCTCCGATTAATATTTCTGTCATCTTAATCATGTTACATAAGATTAAGATTCGTTTACAGAAATCTCATCCAACAATCCGGGGTAATTCTTCTTCCAATTCTTTTGAAAAAACTTCTCTTTTTAGTATACAGATTTCAGCCACTGATTCAATATAAGCAACAAAATATTCTGCTTTATATTTTTCACATAGCATCCCTACTGGGATGTATATCGAGAATGAGATCGTGGTCATTGGATCTTTCACATTCTATTCCCTGCCATAAATTTCATTACATTCTTAAGTCGTTTCCAAGGTTTGTGTTTCTCAAAAAACTTTAGCTCAAGAATCAATTGATCTGGTTCTTTTCTTGGGATTCTTTTGATGTGAACTTCCAATTCTCCGATATTGATAATTTCTTGGTAAGTTCTTATATCATAGATTGTTCTAAATAGTATATAGTGCTACAAGGAAATTGATTTCTTTGTCTTATAATATCAAATAATATTTCGACTTCCGTCCATCCCTCCGGATATCTAAGTTTTCCTATTGTTGACAACTTTTTTGTTCTCGGTTGGACTTCATGGAGATGTTTTTCCCCTATCTTTGACTTTTTATTATATCTCCTTGAAATGATAATCTTCTTGGTTCCATTTTAAGACTTTGATTCTTTTGTAGAATTGGTTTGTCTTAAATTTGGATATTTGTTTCCTATATTAAAGAAAACTCGATTCTTTCTGGATAAATTGTCTGAGCAGCTTTTTCAAACATTTCTGGTATTTCAATAAACTCATTTCTAATAAACAATGTTGAATGATGTGTATTAGATAGAGCATATGAAATTTGATAGGTAATAGAATATGATCTATTATCCTATTTCATCAGCCTTTTTTTCTTTGAAGTTTTGATGCAAGGTCAAAGCTTGACTGAAATCTCGATCTGCCATGATGTAAGAAATTCTTGGATAAATTACTCCTACGATTTTTCTTGCATAGAGATTCACTGAGATAGTTCTCAGTATTGAGTCTTGAAGGTTATCCATTCTTTTATCGTGTATAGCAATACCAATGAGTGAATCTATTCCTTCTTTAAAAGTATTTTTTTTATCATAATCTAGATTGCTCCGATATAAATCTATGACATGGTTCGTGCTATTTTTATCTTGAATATTTGTAATTCTTTCTTAATTTCTCCAGAAGGAATTAATTGCATCTCTATCCAGTTTCTCATAAGTTCCATTAAGATTGTCATTTCCTTTCTCAAAACCTTATAGATTAGATGATGCTTTCTATTTCTTAGGTCAAGATTTTCTAAGAATTTTTCTACATATCCTACAGAGAATCTTTGATATCTATGTAGGCTAGAATTTTTTCTCATGTTTTTTTGGACCATGTTATGAGATATTGTTGTCTGGCTAAAGAAACCGGACAAATCTTCATGTGTTGATATAAAGTGTTTCTCCTGTGATTCACATAACCGAATTCCAATCATCTATGTGATCTTTTCTGTTTTTGAAGTCTAGTACATCAATGTTAAGCAGAACCACATAAGGATGCATATGTTCCAAAACAGATTTTCCATAGGGTGTTTGGTGCAAAGAAATTTGACTTCTCCTCAACAATATTCCCACTAGGTGTGCTTCTTCACCAACCTGAAAATATGTTTGCGGTCCTTTCATATTGTATTATGAGATCCCATACTTTTCTTTGGTTGTTTATGAGAAGATGGCCAGGTTATTGCGGGTGGTTCACCCAGTTGTGTTCATCTTCATATCTACGACATCAAGATTTGCAAAAGATTCTGCAAGATCTTGGAGATCATCGAAACCAAACTTTTTTAAAGTTGTCATCCGATGAATTTCTTTTCTAAGACATTTTTAATTAGATTGATCATTTTTTTCTTCGTCGGTTAAAGGTTTTGTCATCACCTTAGTCATCCCTCATTGATGTAATAAGGGTTCGGTACCAAAAGATGATGATATCTTTCCTACCGAAGTCATTTTACTAAAACTTGTTTGTTGTTCCAGAGTTTGGATTATTGTTTAAATATCATTTAATGTTATAAGAATTTTTTCTTATTTTTCAAGGAATTTTTTCATTTGATATATAATACAACATATTACCATAATTTTATACCGTCTTTTGGATTTCTATAAGATCTTTAGAGAGCTTAGAGAAATCATGTATTGTTTCCAAGAACTTATTAGACAAAATCATAAATTTACCGTTGGATTCTGATAAGTTCCACATTGCTCCTGATATCTAACATTGGTTAGATCTTCTTGTTTCAAATATTCCAAAATATTATAATAATTCACGCAAATAATTAATTTCGAACCTATGTTCGGATCCGTATTATTTGAGAAAATTCTCCTCCTCAAATATTTAATTACACATTAATAATAATTTTGGATGTTTGAAATAATTTGACATCGCTCTGATACTATTTACGACTCAGGTAAATCAATCAATTAAACTCAACAAATATAAGAACATTTTTATCATTTTTATTATTTTAGGGAGTTTAAACAAAGTTTTTTGAGTGTAAGAAGTTAACATAAATTTATGTTTTGATTTATTTACAATAATTTATAACATTTATCTCTATTTTATTATGGGTTCATACTATATAAATATATATAAAAGACAACAAATATGGAAAAATAGATATCAAATAAAAGGAAAAAAATCAAAGCTTATAATATAGTTTTCACTAAAAATATTAAATAAAATGGAAATATTTCAACTAGAGTAGATAAGATAGGTAGGAGTTGGGCTTACTCTCCTCTCTTCTTATGTGTCTTAAACTAAGCCACGTGTCGATCATTTCTTGGCATAGGGTATATTCTCTGACCAATAAATGGGCCCCATTTTAGCACTTTTAAAAAAAACAATTATTTATAATATTGTCATCGATCCATTTATGTGCATCACTCAAAACTAATGGTCCGATCAATAAACTTGATAGATGAGGATTCAATCTAATCACATAGTTTTTTTTGTTAGTTTTTTTAGCTTTATCTCATTTTTAACCCACCTCATTTGAATTGATCCGATGGATTTGAATCCTACCAGGCTGTATAACGAGCGGCATAATTTTAATGTATTAAATTAAATTTTTTTTAAAAAAATCATAAAAATTTGAAGACCACTTATGTAAGGCCCTGTGATTAATTATCCGGTAATTTGATATAATTAGAATAATTATTGAGTTGTAAATTAAAATAATTATTTATGCCAAATAAATTCAAGAAGTGTGTTAAAAATATGTATTTTAGAATCTCGGAGAATTTAACGATATAAAATACATATAGAGTTTAAATAACACACGAGTTCTTAAAATACGTAAAATTCGGATAAAATAGACTCAATTTATTAAGTGTTGTGGTCAATTATTACACACATATACACAACTTATCTTACGCATAAGAGAGGGAAGAGAGGAAATAGAAATAAAGAAGAAAACCCAATTCCCGCAACCCTTGGAGCAGCTGCGGGAAAGTCGCGATATCTCCTCCGTCCGGCGTCCAAATCTCGAACGGTTTGAGAGGTTTTCTTCCTTACTTCAGTAGCTTCGTTTTGAACCATGAATCGCCACTTTTGATGCTCGTTTCAGTCCCAATCAAACCCTGTTTCAGGATTGTTCCTGTTCGAGTTTCTTGTTCGATTCTAGGTGAGCTATTGTTTGGTTCTTTCTTGGTTCTTTGGAGTATATTGAGCAAGGATTTGAAGCTTAAATCTTACCTTGCTGTTCCTGCATTTTCCAGCTAGTTTTCAGTTCGGTTGTTGGTCGTGAATAGTGTTTTCCGACGTCTTTTCTGGCGAGTAGCAACATTGGACCGCTAGCGACTAGTTTATACTTCGATCTTGGTAATTTTGGATCCAATTCCAGATTTTTCGGTGCATAAGTAGGCTGCCCCGAAGTGTAATTTTACTCGCTTCGATTTAATTTCGCTTTGTCGATTTTAATGCATTATATTGAAGTATATATTGGGTTTATATTGTAGGTTCGATCATTGGAGAGCTTTGAGGTATAAATCGAAGAGTTTGTGAATTAGTATCGAGTTAATCATGTGATTAATTTGGAGAATTACGGTTATTTAGTTGAAATTTCAGAATTGTTGAAATTGATTAGGGAATTAAGTTTTGATAATTAAAAATCAATAAGTTGGATTAATTTAGTTTTATTGGTGAATTGTGAATTATTCGACCTATTTTTTTTATCATTGTTAGGTCGAAGAGATTAAAGTTGAGCTTGTTGTGATTTTAGAGTCGGTTTAGGTATGTTACAGCTCGGTAATTTACGACTGTAAAACATAAATTATGTTTAATTGTCATTCTGTGTTACATGGATCGTGTTTATGATTTGTTGACTGTTGTAATATGTTAAATGCCTTTGTTGTGATATATGTTTATTATTGTGACATATTATTGGCATTTAGCATTGGGCATACTGTTGTGACATTCATGTTGAGCCCTATCGTTCTTGTTAGCCCATTGTTGATATCCGTTGTTATCTGGCACTGTTGTTTATCTCGGGATCATTGTGTGGCTGATAGGCTTATACACATGAGACCGTAGATGTGATTGAACAATCCCGTGGTTAGTGCAGCCTTTTGAGGTGAGCGCTGGGATTGTGTCATCTAGTTTGTTCTGTTGTGCCATCATGTTATAGCATATCAGCTGTATGGAGGCCGAGTCAGGGGTGTTATTCAACACAGCTTGGCATACCTCGCATACTTGGCAGGGCGGTTTAGCTGCATGACGATGTAGCTCCCCTGTGTTGTTGCTCGAGCATTATTCCAGTTGTTATCGTACCGTTTGTTGGCTCCTGTTATCCCGATTATTCGTTGAGCCTTTCATGCATTGCATATTACATTTCATTATATGATTATGCATGATTTATGTTATTGTTGTTATTGTTGAACTGTTTCATACCAGAATCCTAACCTTAGTTGTTTACTGGGGGCTGCTGTGGTTGCTATTGGGCACCATGGTAGATCTCCCGAGTCGTATTGCAGCATCAGGCCGAGGTTCCGCCAATGGAGCTCGGGATTGAGGTTGGATTGCTTGGTTCTGTTCGGTGGAGTCTCCCAGTTAGTCCATATATATGTCTTGAGTTTGTTTCAGTCTTGTATTGTATTTTATTTGGCAGGGAGATGCCCCGTGTATCTGTAGTGATATTTGGTTGTCCTTGTTATGTTCTGAGGCGTCTCTGTGATTTTATTGATCTGGTGAGTATTTGGTAAGTTTTAAATTCTGTTTAGTCCTAGCCAGTGCGGCTATAGGTTGTTGACTTTGGTTTTGTTTTAATGACTCTAGTTGGAGTATATTTTGATATAAAATGTTGCTTGAGTTTTCGGGATGTCCTACTTACGGGGAGGTCATGCCGAAATTTTTCTAGGCCCTGAGATCAGTTTTAAAGTATTTTAAACCTTTTTCCGCTACACCTTTAAATCAAACCATTATTGTTTGATCATTACTTGTCATTAGAGTAAATGGGCCTCACAACTTATATACAACATAGTAATAACTATCTCCATTCTAATTATATAAAATTATTTGTTTTTATCCCATAATTTAAGGATATTATTTGAAAAACAGACTTTGCAAAAACAATTTTTTTTAAAATTTATCCATTTTTTATTCATGCAATAAATGGTAGCATTAATAGAAGCAGTGTTCTAAAAAGCCCGCTTAAGTGCTTAAGCTTGAATCTCGACAAAAACGCCCCGCTTCGATGAAAAACAGAAAAAGCGGTCAAACTTTAATTAAGCGTGTTTAATCACAATTAATCGCATCTGTTTATTTTTAATTTTTTTATTTTGAAGGTATGTCTTTTTATTTTAAAATAATAAATTAGGTTTATAATTTAGATGTATATTTTTTAATTTTAATTATTATTAAGCGTGTCTGACAATGATTTGACAAATATTTAGCAATTTTTAATGTGCTCTAGTTATAAAAACAAATAACGATTGTAATTTTGATATTTTTATGTTTTTATAAATATGAGAATTAATGCATCAGATAATTACAATTAAACTAAAGATAAAAAAACATTTTTCACGCTTAAGCCCATGCTAATCTGGCTTAAGCTTGAAAAGCTTGGAGCTCGACATCCGTGCTTCGGGGCACTTCACGCTTTTTAGAACCTTGAATAGAAGTAAGTATTTTGAACACTCCATATATTTTAGTGGATGGAGTAATAAATTATATATATATTTTTTAAAAAAATGTCAAATCCAAAACCTAAACAATTTTCAATGCCAATATCAATCACCCTGTTTTTTTTGTAAATTTGAAATCTTGAACATTATCCGACTCCTTGTAATGCGTGTCCCACAGTGCGGGAAAACAGACAATGCCCAATTAATGGATCTCAAACAATTGCCAATGTATCTTATCTTTATTACAGAAATAAAATAGGAAAAATTTTAGTCCTTAATTTCTTGGATGTGGGTTATATATCCAAGACAAACCATTTCAAGAAATGACTATTAGCTTCATAGTAAACCACACAATATACTCGATCAGCCGAAGCACCAACCGCCATTTTTTCGGGCTTCGAAAGACCTCTGAGCTTTCTGTACACTTGTGGTCTTTTCATTCCCTTTCGTTAATTTAATCAAAATAAGGTGATTCGTTGCAACAACTTGATCATTTTTCTTCACAAGCTCGAACTTTTTCTTTGAACAAAAATTGCTAGACCTTTCTTGAATGGACGTAGTATATGAGTGTTACCACGGAAACTGCATAAAGAAACACGCAGTGCACACACAAGAACGTGGAATATAATCCAAGGATCAGAACTTCTTTCTAACTTATTTTGTTCACGACCCATTTGGGATTATGTTAGTTTCTTTCCGTTTTTTCGGTTATTCAAATATAAGAATATAAATTAAAGATCTCAAATTGATTACATGCAGTGCTAGCTAATCCAGTTGGTGACTCCCTTTTCCTTTCTTGACATAAAGTTTGATCCGGTGATGCTCTAGAGAAAGAAGTATTTGATTTGAATGCGTGTTGCTGTTTTGCAGGGAGATATAAAGATCAAGAAATATCAATTCACTGTGAAAAAAATGCTGATCAGGTGCACTGCGAATGATGTGCATACAAGAATAACATTGAAGGAGAAATACACGGATCAAATTGATCTTCTCAGGATGCATCCATGTCGTGCTCGAGTTAGCCGGAGGTCGAGCCCAGATCGAGCCACCTGGTTCCATGGTTCAAGAATCAAGCTAACAAAACCTGAGCCGAGGAAAAGGGCACAAGCCGTACTTAGTCTTGTATCAGACCCCACTCCAGCCACCACAAAGGTTAGATTTTTACGAGAGTTTTAAGGGATCAGGAAAAAATAATTAATGTAGCTTAAATTTTGCTAAGTATTTTGCGAGAATAGATTTTTTTTAGTGCTAAAATTTCATATGACAGTTGGAGGGAATAGCCAAAAAAGTCCCTGTATTACATGAAAATTTTCAGTACTTCTGTGTGAAAAATCAAACGGTAAATTATTATTATTTTTTTGTTTTGTTTGGTTTTTTGTTTCGTTAATTTGTTATATGTTAAAAGCTGCGACAAACCAAAGTGTTCTCTTCAAATTTTCTGGGAAAATATGAATTTTTCTTATAAGGTGAATAAAACATGACTGAATTTCACTTTCATCCTGAGTTGAATTAGAAGCATTTGATTATAATTTTTTTTTTGACTTGCGCTGAAACCTTAAAACGGACATACTTAATGTGTTTGTGCTGCAGTTGTCCTGTAGTGGCTTGAACTATCCATCTGGCAGTAGAAATAACACGTGTATCTGTGGTGTTAAATCTTTTTCTTGGCTCTCACCATTGCCCACTTGACACTATAAACGCTGAGCCTCTCTGCTATCACTATTTGAAATTTGCATTTACAGGATTTATTGGTTTTTCTCCGTAAGTGATAAGTGACACCATGAAGGTAGTTCATTTGTAAACTGCTGTTATTCTTCTTATTCTTTTGTTAAAATTTCAGGGTAAGCCATTTTATATGTTGTAACTGCAAAACTGAAAAGTATGCATCAATTGTGTATTCATTATGTTATGCTCTTAATATAAAAATCGTGTTTGGATTTTGGCTAATGTTTGATTTTATTTCTGATATTTGCCTTAGATTTTCGTCTGCTCCTGTGATCCATGTGTATTTGTTGATAAATTTTTGTATTTTTGTTTGCGAAGAGAGTATACACATTTGGCAAGGGAAGGAGTGAGGGGAACAAGGGTATGAAGTCCTTGGTAAGTCGGTAAATCTTGGAATAAGAGTTTATTTTTTCCTGTTGTTATTACGCTTTAAGACCCTTCCTTTATGTATATGCTGTGCTGCAAACGTATTCATAACTGATGGGCTACTTAAAACTTGAAATATCTGGCTAGATATTAAACGTAGCATAAAAAGATGAAGGATTTCGTATCATTTTGCTTTGAAGAAAAATTCCAAATATTGTGTTTGTCACTTAATATTGTGTACCGTCATGTTCTTAGATGGAAATGGTGCATGCCAGATAAGTACTAGGATCAAATTATGCAGCATATTAGAATGTGATTCATTTACCGAAATAAACCCGATTCATAATCTGTACTAGTTAGGAGGAAAAGGTGCAAATCTTGCTGAAATGGCGAGCATTGGTCTATCAGTTCCACCCGGATTCACCATTTCTACAGAGGCGTGTCAAGAATATCAGCAAATAGGCAAGAAGCTGCCACAAGGATTATGGGACGAGATATTAGAAGGTTTAAAAATTGTGGAGGAGGATATGGAAGCTTCACTCGGTGACCCCTCGAAGCCTCTCCTCCTTTCGGTTAGATCTGGTGCAGCGGTGAGTTTTGTTCTTTCATAAACAATTTAATGTGGATCAAAGTTTTTAGCTTACTGTCATCTTAATATGAAGTTTGATATTCAAATGCTTCTGGTTTAATGTAATATAATCATCGAATTCAATCATAGAAAATAGAAAAATTTTGATTGAAAAAGACTATCTTAAATACATCCAAGAGATCAAAAGTTGTGTTTCGACCGCTGATAGGTTTAATGAATCACCGAATCCATTTTTTTAAATTAGATTTCTATGCCTGGCATGATGGACACGGTTCTAAATCTCGGGCTCAATGATGAAGTAGTTACTGGTTTGGGGGCGAAAAGTGGAGAGCGGTTCGCATATGACTCATATAGACGGTTTCTTGATATGTTCGGAAATGTTGTAAGTTTTTTTCTCTCCTCGTTCGGCAGACATTTCTTGTGCAAGTTCAAAATTTATAAATGTTATGGTTTGTTGAAGGTAATGGACATTCCACATTCATTGTTCGAAGAAAAACTAGAAAAGATGAAAAGTAAAAAAGGCATAAAGCTTGATACTGATCTAACAGCCTCTGATTTAAAAGAGCTGGTGGAAGAATATAAAAGTGTCTATCTTGAAGCTAAGGGTGAAAAGTTCCCTTCCGGTATGCTTTCCCTTTTCTTCAAGAACTTATAGTTTATTAAAAAGAATCAAAACTTGTACTATTTTTGTTCCGATCTTTTTCAAGAACTTAAGCTGTGTTTTTCGTTCTATTCGTATCAGATCCAGAAAAGCAACTGGAGTTGGCTATAAAAGCAGTTTTTAATTCATGGGACAGTCCAAGGGCGATAAAATACCGAAGCATTAACCAAATAACTGGTCTGAAAGGAACCGCTGTTAATATTCAATGTATGGTATTTGGAAACATGGGAAACACTTCAGGAACAGGTGTTCTCTTTACAAGAAATCCGAGTACTGGGGAAAACAAGCTCTATGGGGAGTTTCTGATTAATGCTCAGGTCTTGATCACGTGTAGTCATTTCTATTTATGTCGAGAATATACACTTTTGATGGATTTTTTGTTTTATAGGGAGAAGATGTTGTTGCTGGAATTAGAACCCCAGAGGACTTGGATACCATGAAGAATTGTATGCCTGAAGCTTACAAAGAGCTAGTGGAAAACTGTGAAATACTAGAGGGACATTACAAAGATATGATGGTACTGATGACTTATGTATTGTATGAATTTTCGAATTAAATATGTTTTAAGTTTGGCGCAGATAAGGATGTTGTTGTATGCTGCAGGACATTGAATTCACTGTCCAAGAAAATAGGCTATGGATGTTACAATGTAGATCTGGTAAGCGTACAGGTAAAGGTGCTGTAAAGATTGCAGTAGACATGGTAAATGAAGGGCTCGTTGGTTCCCGTACGGCAATAAAAATGGTCGAACCTCAGCATCTTGATCAACTTCTTCATCCACAGGTACAAGAGTGCGTATATAAATATTCTCCAAGAAACTACCCATTGTTTTATAGAACTTCACGCTCTCATTAACATTAGCTATTTTTGTTTAGTTTGAGGATCCGTCTGCTTACAAGAATTCTGTTATAGCCAAAGGTTTGCCTGCATCTCCCGGTGCGGCAGTTGGACAGGTCGTTTTTAGTGCTGAAGATGCTGAAGAATGGCATGCTCAAGGGAAGAGTTGCATCTTGGTACGATTTTCCATCATGTCATCTCTAGCATTTGATATCCCATGCATCGCGATCATTTCTTCCTAAATGTTGCATTCCTTAATTTTGTTTTGATCGTAAAAGTTAAATGTTCTCAATGTTACTTGGTTTAAGGTGAGAACTGAAACAAGTCCAGAGGATGTTGGAGGTATGCATGCAGCTGCTGGGATTTTGACTGCTAGAGGTGGCATGACGTCTCATGCAGCAGTTGTTGCTCGTGGATGGGGGAAATGTTGCGTTTCTGGTTGTTCTGATATACGTGTTAACGACTCCGAGAAGGTTGAGTATTAAATTAAGTAAACAATATCGACAAAGTTTAAGAATTTGTATGTAAATCTCTCATAAAAAATGCAGGTATTTATGGTCGGAGACAAAGTTATTCATGAAGGAGAATGGATCTCTCTTAATGGGTCAACTGGTGAAGTAATCTTGGGTAAACAGCCGCTCTCCCCTCCTGCTCTGACTGGGGATTTGGAAATTTTCATGTCATGGGCAGATGAGATCAGGCGGATCAAGGTGCTTCAAAGATTCTTGAAATAGAACGAGCACCATTTTCTGTATCAAAATCTTGAAATTTCGCAAGTGTTATTACTAATCTTAGGGTGGTGGTGGTGATTGAAATATCAGGTTATGGCGAATGCTGATACGCCTGAAGACGCTTTGACAGCTAGGAGTAATGGAGCACAAGGGATCGGATTGTGCAGGACAGAACACATGGTAAGCATTCCTCTGCTTCAAAACTTGTGCATCTATTGTTTCTTATAACATTATATGTTGTCTATCTAATCATAAATAAAGTGTTTCATGATATCGTTCACGCTTTATTTGTCTCAGTTCTTTGCTTCAGACGAGAGGATCAAGGCAGTGAGAAAGATGATAATGGCAGTAACACTTGAACAGAGGAAGCAAGCCTTAGACTTGCTGTTGCCTTATCAACGAGCTGATTTCGAAGGAATTTTTCGAGCAATGGATGGTAAATCTTTTTTGTTAGAACCAATAGTTTGTATCATATGATGTCACTGTGCGTATATGTAATAAAGTTTACAGTTGGATAATGAAATGAAAAATGTATAAACCATTAAATAAAAAGCTGGCCCTTTTTTCCAACATTTCTCAGGTCTGCCTGTGACAATCAGACTGTTAGATCCTCCACTACATGAATTTTTACCAGAAGGAGACATTGAACAGATTGTTGAGGAACTAACCATCGATACCGGCATGAGCGAAGACGAAGTTTATTCAAGGATAGAAAAATTATCAGAAGTAAATCCCATGCTTGGATTTCGGGGATGCAGGTATTTTACCTTTTCCTCATCCTGTCTGTTGAGTGCTATTATCACGTTCAAATATCTCTTATCTCTATGTTTCTGTATGGAATGAATCAAAATTTTCAGGCTAGGGATATCGTACCCTGAGCTATCCGAAATGCAGGTTCGTGCTATATTTCAGGCTGCCATTTCCATGACCAACCAAGGTGTTACAGTCCTTCCAGAAATAATGGTTCCTCTAATTGGAACACCTCAGGCATGTCATAAACACTGTTTTCATCACATTCTTGATCCTTGGAAACGCTACATAAAAATTCATTGTTCAACAAATTTGCGGTGTATCCAATGGAGCTGAGATGGGAATATAAACGCATCTAAAATCTAGTTATTTATGTTTGGCAGGAATTGAGTCATCAAGTGAGTTTGGTTCGTGGAGTTGCAAATAAAGTCTTTTCCGAGATGGGTGCCTCGGTGAGCTATAAAGTAGGCACCATGATAGAAATTCCTCGAGCTGCTTTAGTCGCGGATGAGGTACAAAACTTACATTTTTGTGCTAATGGAATTATATAAACAGTTACTAAAATCTTCATTAAGTTTAACGTTTCTTGATTTGTGTGTGAAGATTGCAAAAGAAGCAGAGTTCTTCTCCTTCGGGACAAATGACCTTACACAGATGACATTTGGGTATAGCAGAGACGATGTGGGCAAATTTCTTCCTATTTACTTGTCAAAGGGTATTCTACAAAACGACCCGTTTGAGGTTTGTCAATTTCCGTGGCTCTGTCCATCTTTTTTGGGAAAAAAAAACTAGATTGAGGCATGACTGAAAGAGGCAGGGGTTTGGTCATATATGCACTGTTCCAATGAAGGGCTAACACTCAGAGGATTTTAAGGAGTCGAGCCTGAACTTTGAAATATTTTTGGAGATTGTATCATATCAAAATTTGATGATTTTATTTCTTGGCAATAGGTACTTGATCAGAAAGGCGTTGGCCAGCTGATCAAGATAGCAACTGAACGTGGGCGTGCAGCTCGACCGAGCCTAAAAGTACGCTTTTCTCGAATCAATTTGCATAGCAAATACCATTATCTAAGTTTTAGACTCAAATCAAATGACACGGTAAAATGGCAGGTGGGAATATGCGGAGAGCATGGTGGGGAGCCTTCTTCTGTTGCCTTTTTCGTAGAAGCTGGACTTGATTATGTTTCATGCTCTCCTTTCAGGTATCATCCAACTACCTGCCTCTATTAGTCTATTTACATCTCAAGACGAAATCTAAGTCAATTTCTTTTTTAAAAAAACGTAGTACATATGGATTTGATATCTTAAAGGAATCCTTATTTTCTTTCAAAAAACTAAAAAAAAGCTGATTTCTTGTGTAATTTTTTCAGAGTGCCTATTGCAAGGCTAGCTGCAGCACAAGTTGCAGTGTGAAATGTGAAGTCAACTTCAGGAGGGATATATTGACATGTACTCGGAAGGAGTTGTAAATAAATAAAATGTACAAATGTTGGAATTTTTTTCTATACACGTATAAGTACTAAGATCCTCAATATTTACACGAGGATTAAAATTCATGTAAATATAAAATTTCTATTGAAAAAAAAAAACAAGGAATTGATTATGGTGGACTGGTCTCAGTAAAATGTTGACAACTAGAGCATGATAAAGTTAATTTTATAATAATTAATAGAGCAACAACAATAATAATTTTTTAATATTTTATAATAATAATAATACAATGTGGTTATTATTTTGAATTTTAATTAAAAAATATTCTCCCAGAGTTTATCATGAAGTCTTGCTTAGTTCAGTAACTTCAATTTGTATGGCATATTAATCAACATATCAGAAAGATTGAGACATGATCAGGAAATATGAAACTTGCCAGAAATGTGGCAAATATTTCCTGGCATAAACCAGAAGCTGCAAAAGAATTGATTCGATGTCCTGAACCAAAGAATGAACCTCCAGCCCTGCTCAAGCACAAGAAAAAAATATGCACACTCCCTACGCAGGCATTATCCTGTTCAGGTTCGAAGGGACTAGCCTGAACTGTCAGTTTCCTGGCCAAATGGCCATTGCTGAGCAGATAGACACCCACCCCTGGTGCGTTTTTTCATCAATAATCGAGATATTAGAACGGATTAATCATTAAACCAAAGGAAGAAAGGGTTTTTTTTTAATTGCGGACTACTTGTACTAATGAAGACAATATCGAATAAAGATGTTTCTCTTAAGCTGTTCAACAAACTAGTAGCCATTTCATCTACTTACCATCTGTGCTTGAAGACGACGACCCTAACTGTCGTTCAAAATTAGCCACCATGGATCATTGTCAGGGGATTGTAAACCACATCATGGTCTGTTATGCTTTTGGAATAAAATCCTGCAATTAATGAACCGATCAAGAAATGAGTAAGAGGTGTTGATATAGATTAATGGAGATAAAGAGCAAAAATTCAAACTGTTTCTTGCTTTTTACCATTAAATGCTGTTGCATTAGGGCTGTATTTTCCATTGTTTTTAGCAAAATTTCATATAATTTCCCAGTTGTCTTAAGAGAAAGTTCACCTTTAGGTAGTTTTAGACTTAATGTAATCTTCCGGCAAGTAGATTTCTCCTCCAGTTTCACCATGTTGTTCCCCATTGATAGTTTTTTTTTTTGCAGCTAAGAATTCTGCACTCATAGCATCCATTCCTTCCTGAAGTGCTTCCGCTGCTGTCCCGTAACCATGCTCATCAGCAAACTTTCTTACATCCTCAGTTATTTTCATAGAAAAAAACTTAGGTACACACATAGAGCAGAAATGGGCCACTTTAGCGCCATCAGATGGGAGGGTTTCATCATGAAATGACATGGCAGTCATTGGGTCCAGTGACAAAGCAAATTGATCCATCCACCGGAACTCAAACCTTGCCTTGCTAAGTGTGTCATCCCAATTTTGAGCGTGGGGGTGTCCTTTTGCTAAATCAGCTGCATGTGCGGCTATTTTATAGCCTATAACCCCGGCCTTCACATCATCTCGATTAGGTAAACCAAGATGCTCTTTAGGAGTTACATAAAAAAAAAAAAAATTGTTACCTGTACATCCTTTTCCCAAGCCCTTAGAGTTAATTCGCCCTGAGTTAAGAGTTCGGCAAACTGAGCAGTATCGTTAGCATCATAAATTGATCCAGGTCTCAATCCATCACCGATTGACAATGATATATCCTACTTTATTACAAATGTCTAGAATCTCATCCCAATGCGCATACGCAAAGTTCTCTTTGTGATAGATTAGTCACCATTTTGCATGAATGGACCCTCCCCGAGAAACAATTCCGGTCATCCTCTCAGCCGTTAGGGGGATGTACCGAAGTAAAACTCCAGCATGAATCGTAAAGTAATCAACACCTTGTTCGGCTTGTTCAATTAGCGTGTCCCTGAAAATTTCCCAGCTAAGATTCTCAGCGATCCCGCTAACCTTTTTCCAGAGCTTGATAGATGGGAACGGTTCCAACCAGTACAGCAGAGTTGCGTAAGATCCATTCACGAGTTTCATGGATGTGACGTCCAGTTGAAAGATCCATAATGGTATCAGCACCCCACATTGTTGCCTATTAAAGCTTGTGAACCTCTTCTTCAATGGAACTAGTGTTAGAAAAAAAATTGCTAACAACAATAGCGTAGAAACGAACTTGCAGAGATAAAGCAATAACCGAAACAGGTGTGGTGTTTACAGTATGACTATTGAGTAAAAGAAATCAAAACTAAACCGAGGCCTGTAGCATGTACAGTTTCCTTAAAACAGATTCGTCCCCTCCTGTATGTGCTTCGAGGATCGTCTTGGACGTCTGTTTTCCAGGATACAACGGAACAACCAGCAGTGACTTAGCGCGAGACACTACTACGGCGAACTGAAAACGTACCTTTACTTTATCACCGAGATTTAACGGAGGCCAAATGGAAAGCTAACAATATGAAATGCAAGAGAATGCTTGAAGGAGAAAAGATTTTCATGCGTTTGAAATGAGAAAATGAACCCCACTATTTATAAACCCCAACATGCACACCAAGAGTCATGCAAGATTAATTAACTCAATTAATCTTCCCATTAACTCAAGAATATGAAGAGTCAAAACTCTTCAATTAACTCAAGAATGTGGAGAGCCAAAAGACACTCCCACATTCATGGGACATAACTTTTATTCAATCTTTAAATTTACTTTAAATTTCCAACAATCCCCCACATGAATGAAAATTGATACAAATCTTGGTGACAAAGTTCTACAGTTGAATCCTGCATAGGATAGGTAGGTGTTACCCTTTGAACCTTTTCTTATGAAATATATTTGATTTACTAGCTGACCAGTAGACATGTTGTCCTTGAACTGTTCTGCTGTTTATGTAAATTAAGATATACTTCACACAAGACTCTCCCTGATACTATTCAGTTCTCATGATCGTGTTCATTTTGGCCATGAACACACGCCTGGTTCTGCGAGAGAGTCTAGAATTGAGCCCTGCAATTCCTTCGAAGCAGCCCCACTTCTCTCTCACATAGGTGATTCTATATTGCTTCTCATCAGAATCATTAAAAGTCGTAAGCTTATCCTCAACATTCACTGTTTTATAATAGGAATAGACTAGGGATAACCCCCACAGTGATTCTCCAAATTAGTGCAATTAGGTTGTCCCATTGAACCTAGTTATTGGGATCTCTAGTCAGCGTAAGTTGGGTTTTCTTTCACACCAATTTATTCTATAGGCTTGAGCCTCATTCCCATTGACGATTTCGCAACTAACTCTCTGTTTAACCCTTTAGTCAGCGGATCCGCTATATTATCTTTTGACTTTACATAGTCAACAGAGATAACTCCGGTTGAGAGTAGTTGTCTAATGGTATTATGTCTACGACGTATATGCCTAGACTTACCATTATACATCTTAGTTTGTGCCCTTCCAATCGCAGATTGGCTATCACAATGTATGCATATAGCCGGCACTGGTTTTTCCCATCCTGGAACATCTTCTAAAAAGTGACGCAACCACTCAGCCTCTTCAGCACACTTGTCAAGGGCTATAAACTCAGATTCCATCGTGGATCTGGCTATTACAGTTTGTTTAGAAGATTTGCACGTAATTGCTGCACCTCCTAAAGAGAATACAAATCCACTTGTAGATTTTGAGTCTTTCATATCAGATATCCAATTTGCATCGATGTATCCTTCAATAACAGCAGGATATCCGGTATAGTGCAGCTCATGATCACGAGTGTACCTTAAGTATCTTAGCAATCTGATAATTGCTTTCCAGTGTTCAACACCTGGATTACTCGTGAATCTACTTAATTTGCCTACTGCATAGGCTATGTCTGGTCTTGTACAACTCATTAAGTACATCAGACTTCCAATGACTCAAGAGTATTCTAATTGAGACATACTCTCACCTCGATTCTTTGATAGATGCTGACTGGTATCTATTGGGGTTCTAGCCAATGCAGAGTCATCATTATTGAATTTCTCAAGTATTTTGTCAACATAATGTGACTGACTTAGGACTAGCCCTTCTGATGTTCTATGGATTTTAATTCCAAGGATTACATCGGCTAAACCCAAATCTTTCATGTCAAATCTTGAGTTCAATAACTTCTTGGTAGATTTGATCATCTTATCATTACTACCAATGATAAGTATGTCATCTACGTAAAGACATAAAATGACATATCCAATTTCAGTGCTCTTTACATATACACATTTGTCACATTCACTGAATTTAAATCCACTTTCTATCATGGCTTTATCAAATTTTTTGTGACATTGCTTTGGTGCTTGTTTTAAGCCATACATAGACTTCACCAGTTTACAAACCTTATTTTCTTGCCCAGTCGCTGAAAATCCTTCAGGTTGTTCCATAAAAATTTCCTCTTCTAAATCTCCATTTAGAAAAGCTATCTTTACGTCCATTTGGTGTACTTCAAGATTCCGTAAGGCGGCAATCGCAAGTATCACACGAATAGAGGTTATTCTCGATACAGGAGAATATGTGTCAAAGTAATCAAGCCCTTCACGTTGATGGTAACCTTTAATTACCAATCTGGCTTTATACTTATCTATGGTTCCATCTGATTTCATTTTCCTTTTGAAAACCCATTTACAGCCTAGTGGTTTGCTTCCCCGAGGAAGATTTACTAACTCCCACGTATGGTTTTGTAAAATGGATTCCATTTCAGAATTGATAGCCTCTTTCCATAGAGGTCCCTCAGATGAACTCATTGCTTACTTGAAGCTTTGAGGTTCACTTTCCATCATGAAAGTGATGAAATCTGGACCAAAGGATTTCTCAGTCCTAGCTCTCTTGCTACATCTAGGTTCAATGTCTTGATCAAGCTCTTGTTCTTCATCAATTGTCTCATATAATCTTTTGGATGAACCTGGCTCTTCCTTAGATTTGTATGGAAATATGTGTTCAAAAAACGAAGCATTTCTTGATTCCATTATCGTATTCTTGTGAATATCCGATATTTGATATTCATGTACAAGAAAACGATATGCACTACTGTTTTGAGCATATCCAATGAAAATGCAATCAACAGTTTTGGTCCTATCTTTACTTTCTTTGGAGTGGGTACTGCTACTTTGGCAAGATTCCCCCACACTCGCAAGTATTGGTAGGAAGGACTTTTACCTTTCCATAACTCTTGTGGACTTTTATCTTGCTTCTTTCGGGGCACCTTATTTAAAAGGTAATTTGCTGTTAGAACAGCTTCCCCCCACATGTTCTGTGGTAAACCAGAACTTAATAACAACGCATTCATCATTTCTTTTAAGGTACGATTCTTTCCCTCTGCAATACCATTTTACTGAGGAGAATAAGGTGCGGTTCTTTCGTGTTTGATACCGTGTTGAGCACAAAACTCAGCAGATGATGATTCATATTCTCCTCCACGATCACTTCTTAGCACCTTAATTTTCTTGCTAAGTTGGTTTTCAACTTCACTCTTATATTGGACAAATTTGTCAATAGCTTCATCCTTACTTTTGAGGAGATACACATAACAAAATTTTGTGCTATCTTCAGCAAAAGTAATGAAGTATTTATTTCTACCACGAGTTTGTACACCTTTTAAATCACATATATCACTGTGAATTAGATCAAGTGGTTCACTATTTCTTTTTGTTGGAAGGAGAAACTTTCTCCTTTTCGAGCTTTGGCCATGCTCGACAACATTTGCCTTGGCAGCAACTGGAGTAAACAATCGTCTTTTAGAACTCTTGTTGTCTTCCTCAATACGAAGTTGAACAACGAGTTCTTCAATATTCATCTCCTTTCATTTGTGCTTCAAGTAATTTTTGAAATTCTTCCAAGCTGGTGGTAGCTTCTCAACAATAGCAGCCACTTGGAATTATTCGCTCAAAGTCATCCCCTCACCGTGAATCTCGTGAAGAATCACTTGGAGTTCTTGAACTTGACTGATAACCGGCTTTGAATCCACCATTTTAAAGTCCAGAAAGCGGCCAACAAGAAACTTCTTGGCCCCGGAATCTTCGGTTTTGTACTTTCTGTCAAGGGATTCCCACAACTCTTTAGCCGTTTTCTTTTCGCAAAACACGTTGTAGAGCGAATCGGCCAATCTGTTTAGTACATAGTTTCGGCATAAGAAATCAGAATGATTCCATGCCTCCATCGTACTAACAGATTCAACATCTCCCTCACCCTCTTGGAGTTTAGGAGCATCCTGAGAGAGGAATCTAGCCAGGTTCAGCATCGTCAAGTAAAACAGCATCTTCTGCTGCCACCTTTTGAAGTCCACACCAGTGAACTTTTCAAGCTTTCCACCGTGACTGGCTGGGACAGCAACCGCAGCAGCATGTGGGATAACATTAGGGACAACTTGAGCCACAGTAGGGACAACATAACCAGTTTCCCTTTGCACGCTGGTTTCAGTAGCCATATCTGAAACAAACCACGTAATGAGTAATCTGTTTTAAGTTTGTTAGAAAAAAAATTGCTAACAACAATAGCGTAGAAACGAACTTGCAGAGATAAAGCAATAACTGAAACAAGTGTGGTGTTTACAGTATGACTATTGAGTAAAAGAAAGCAAAACTAAACCGAGGCCTGTAGCATGTACAGTTTCCTTAAAACAGATTCGTCCCCTCCTGTATGTGCTTCGAGGATCGTCTTGGACGTATGTTTCCCAGGATACAACGGAACAACCAGCAGTGACTTAGCACGAGACACTACTACGGCGAACTGAAAACGTACCTTTACTTTATCACCGAGATTTAACGGAGGCCAAATGGAAAGCTAACAATATGAAATGCAAGAGAATGCTTGAAGGAGAAAAGATTTTCATGTGTTTGAAATGAAGAAATGAACCCTACTATTTATAAGCCTCAAAATGCACACCAAGAGTCATGCAAGATTAATTAACTCAATTAATCTTTCCATTAACTCAAGAATGTGGAGAGCCAAAAGACACTCCCACTTTCATGAGACATAATTTTTATTCAATCTTTAAATTTACTTTAAATTTCCAACACTTAGAACAGCAGAGTTTCCAAGATTGCACGGCCACGAGCAACCTCTAATCTCACATATTCTGGGTTGAGCTTTTCACGAGCGGCACAGTATGTCATCTCCTCAGTAATGATACCTTGCTTGGCATATTACATCTGAGTAAACCTTGGTCCTCCCGATTTCTCTCTAAGCAAATTACCAGATTGATCATGTCTGAAAAATAAGTACTGCTACATTTTATTTTTTTAAGATTATTTTATCAATTAAATTACAAAAATAAATTAAAATTATATTATAATAAATAATAAGTATCATACTTTTTTATAAAATTATTTAATAAATACATATTAAACTAAAATATATTTATTAATATATAATAAAATTATTTTTTTCTCTATCAATATATATTTACAAGTTACAATGCTTGAATCAATTGTATAAACTTTCGAATGTTGAAATTATACAAATTAAGATAATGATTTAGATTCACATGCCGACGTGTTAGTACTCTAGCCGTCATGTGTGGGATTTGCCTAGGAGATTTGTTTTTTTCAATGATTTATAACTTTCTTGTTAAATATTTTTTCCAATTCTTAACGGAACAATAACAGATTTTGAAAAAATAAAATAGTGATTAAGGTTGTTTCGATAATCTGACGATAATACCATCAAGTTGTAGCGACATTTATTTATTGTACTATATTTTATTAGTGAGTAGGGCTCACGAATCTTTATCTGTGAGACGGGTCAACCTAATCGATATTCACAATAAAAAGTAATACTCTTAGCATAAAAAGTAACACTTTTTCATGGATGACCCAAATAAGATATCCGACTCACAAAATATGACCTGTGAGATCGTCTCACACAAGTTTTTGCCTTTATTAGTATATTAAAATTGTTTAGTTGTATATAATATTTATTTATTGAGTTGTCATTTTATTAATACTAGTTACTATGCACACGCGATGCGTGTGTGTACAATCTTTTTTATTACTATCGATGGACTAAAGTGAAATTTGACAAATTATGGAGGGACTAAATTGATATTTGAATTGTTGAAATAAAAATAAATATAAAAATAAAAGTGTGTGTTGAAATTAAAACAAAACAAAAAACAAAAGTGTAATATTAATATCTAAGGGTAAAATTGAAAAAAAAAGTTGGTGTCCTCTCTAGGTAGTTATTATGATGTCCTCACACTTAATATAATAGTATAGATATAACATTATTATATCGATAAAGAAAAATAATATAATTTTATTTTAGATGTTTAAAATAATTATATTTTAGTATATAATTTATTTGTTGATATAATTTTGTATTAATTAATATTTTCATAAATACTTATTTATCATAATATAATAATTTTTTTCAAAATAAATATACTCTTGAAATATATATATATTATATATATATTGAAAATAAAAATGTGTATTTTAATAAAAATAATTGGCCTTAAAAATAATTTAAGTCAATGGTAAAATTAATTTTTTTTAATTGGATCATGTACCAACTAACGATTTACAATATTAATGTACCAAGTTGTCTATATGTTAATAGCTCGTATACCAAAATATCTTTTATTCTTAAATTATTTATATCCTAAAAATGGAGGATATCATTTATTTTTTTATATCTTAGAAGAGATAATTCATAAATATTCCCAATTTTATATGAACTAATTATAGACAAAAACTTGTGTGAGACGGTCTCACGGGTCGTATTTGTGAGACGGATCTCTTATTTGGGTCATACATGAAAAAGTATTACTTTTTATGCTAAGAGTATTACTTTTTATTGTGAATATGGGTAGAGTTGACCGTCTCACAAATTAAGATCTGTGAGACGATCTTACATGAGACTCACTCCTAATTATATATTTCAAGTATAAGACTGTGACATGATTTCGTTCTGGTAGTTAGTTGAGAGTTAAAAGTTGACGGTCGACTTACATGAGGACCACACGACTTAATTTTTTTTTACCTTTAACATCTATAATTTCTAATTTCATAGTGTATCCCTAAGCTCTAAAAGACAGTGTTCTGCATCCGAAATCTCTCTCTGAATTCGATCAAGACATAAAAGATAGTCTAATACATAACAAACCTATTGTTAAAACCCCAATTCAAGTTATCACTAATAGAATTCAGAAAGATATTTAACAGAAAAAGTGATATTTTAGGTCTTAACAAATGTAAAGCGATATGAAATTAGGGGTTACGGGTACTGATCATTCAATTTGGCGGCAAATCATGAAATAACACGATCCTCACGTATGTGTCGTCAACGTTCAACAAATCAATATGACAAAATTAAGACACGATCTAAAACTTAAGAAAATATAATTAGCAAGTGGATAACTAGGATAGACAAAATTGAGAGTAAAAAAAGAAGCTATTGTTGAAAATTAATATTTAAAATGTGTGTATTGAATATTTGAATGTTGAAAATTAGGTAAAATTAGGTGTTGAATATTGAAATTTGTGTGTGATTATGAAGGTAATGATGTAATTTATTTTTGGATTATTTATAAAAATTTTCTATAAATAGATCTCTCATTTGTGAAGAAAATCACAATTGAGTTGAGAGAAAAATATTATAAAGTGTGTAGTGTGATAATTTTGAGAGTTTGAGATTTTTACTTTTTACCGTAAATTTTTACTTTTTCACAACATGTTATCAGCACGAAGCTCTAAAAGTCCTCCATATTTTTCCAAGCTCCAAAACAGAAGAAAAAGGTAACAAAAGTAATAATATTTATTTTATTGTTTATTTATTTATTGT